>NC_142317.1:10857500-11166875 GCF_054855325.1 Carica papaya
TAGGTGCGAGTTTTAATTACAACCAAAACCATGCAAATTTGAAGCATAGATCAATACTTGACAGCAGACAAAAACCTATTCTTGAATTACTCAAAGATTTTAAGTGACCTGCAAGCTATTTATCTTTGTTATTGAATAAAAACTATCATAAGTTCATGTATCCACTGCACACAGCATAACCTAGAAGAATATTGAACTTACAGGTCTTAGGGGCAGGCCTTTGTCACTAAGAGCACATGAAGGTGTTTTCACTGTTCTGTTCTTTGGATGATGATATTTGCAATTGGATTTGAACTTGCAGTCACCAGTTTTTAAAAAATAACTGCATTCCGGTTGGCCAGGTCGCTCGGGGAATTCATCAACTAACTTCTGTGGCTGATGATGTGTGTAAACACTGGCTTCAGTTGTTGGATTGTTCATAAGATATGCTGTTGGCGGATGCATGCTCCGCTCTGGTGGATATACAGGAGCCTTAACAAGCAAAGAGAAAAAAAAAGAAGAGAAAAGAAGAATATCAGTCAGGAAAGCAACATGATTATAAGCTGTTACAAGTATTAGTATAAGTTTGTAAAGGCCTTTAATCTGCTCTGACAAAGTTGTGGAATAACAAAATAAGCCAAGTATAAAAAGAACACCAGGCATTTACTTGTAATGAAAGCATCAGGACAAAACTAGAGTTCTGTGAAAGATTTTGAGTTTTTTACTTTCCAATTATATTATATCTTAGAAACTGCTTATTGTTAGGTCTTTGTTGTTTACGAACTCTATTCTATTGTGTTAGGTGTACTTCTGTCCCATTCCTTTTGCAACTATTAACCAAATTAAATATTCTAGTCTGTAAATGGAGAGACTTTGTACTATATGATCCAGTTTTTTCCAACTAAATTTCTAGAGAGATTTGTTCTCTCTTTCATTCTTCTATTTTATGTACTAGATTAAATAATTATTTGAACATCTAGTGCCTATTTTCTCTAAAAATATATCCCATTGCATCAACTTGGCATTAGAATCAGGTTAAGCATCTGGTTCGACAACAAAAGTATTCTGAGAAAGAGTCTCTAAGGTAACCCTAGACAACAGAAAGAACATCCAGAAGTCCAAATTTAGGCATAAGACAAGCATGATAAAAGCAGAGAGGTGTTGAAGATGACTCGGTTATAGTTTTTAAAGATTTGAGCTTACCAAAATTTATGATGATTGTTTTGAAGATATGGACGAGTCTATGCCAAGATGGTTATCGAAGTACAAAGGAGAAATTTTGAAATTTGTAAAAATCTTTTTTTTAAAATAGGAATCCGTAAATATCTACAGCCAGTGTAAATTGCAAAAACACAATTCCTCATAAATAAGAAGATTCTATGGCAAAGGAAATCATTCTCAGAAGACGCAAAGCTACTTGAATGCTATGATGGCAATCATAGCTAAGCTTCTTAGACGTACAATAGAAAATTTTGCCTACAAAAAAGCAATGTTCTTTTAGTCTATTTGGAGAAAAAATTTTTAAAAAAAAATAGTGGAGGATTATTTTGCAATCTATTTGATCATGGTGAAGTTAAACTTGAGGACAAGTCTCTCTCAAGCTCAAGAGAACTCTTTTCTTTTTCTTGAAATACAAGCTCAAGAGAGTAATGCAGGAACATAGAGACAACTTCAACTTTATTTCTTTTTTTTTTTTTTCAGTTTTTCTTCAATGATCAGCGTTATTTTAGTAATTTTGTCAATTTCCAGCTTAAATTGTTTCAAGTGTTTATTAGTGTTTAAGGTTTTAGCAGTATTTTAGGAAGGACAGCATTCTAACAACTCTTTTATGTTGCATGATAACAGCACAACCTTCTAACAACCACAAATTCCAAAATAAGCCTCATTCCTAATAGGAAGAGAACTAGTAGAAGTTTATATCTATGTGTGTGTATAAACTCTTGAGTCATGATAAAATCTCGATCAGATATGCTTAAGAGAGTTTCTGTCCAGTTCCTGCACCAACATGAATTTTTAATCCAATGGTTGGATTTTGAAATCCCAAAATTCTCATCCTCAAAATTACACCTCTTTCCCTTTGCCAGTATTACAGTTTGCTAAAACGCGATACCATAAAACAATTGGTTCAGCTGGACATAGTGTTCGAAGCAAGCTGATAAACTTTCACTCAATTGAGGCTTAACTTAACTGAGACGGCTCCTAGTCAATTAACACGAAGGAATCATGAATGGACATCCATACACCAACCCCTCTGTGTTATCCCCTTATGTTTTCAACCTTAATTTCAGTAACTCTGTATGTGTAAGTGCTGTTTCATGGATTCGATGATGTCTTATTAGTAAAATTTATCATCAGCTATCCAGATTTTTTTTTCTCTAGAAGACACTTATTGAGGAATAAATTTGTTTTCTTCTGGTGGGTTTGAGATTCCTAATATATTTGAGAGTCAATCACCATTTGGGGTCAAGAATGCCTGAATAATTTTATTCAATCTATGAAATAGACATGGATTTGTGTTGCCACAAACACATGATAACTGGGGATATCATTTCATCTCTGAAGTAAATAGCGCCTTATATGTCAAGAAAGCTGCTAAAGCTTTTAGGGAAAATAAAAAACAGATATATATGGTTCATTTTTCTTGTCAACTTTGAGGAATATTGTTGTTTTACATGGTTTGACATGAAATTAAGTTTTTCAAAGCTAGTATGTCTTTTGAGAGTTTATTTCTTGGACATATAAAAGAGAGCATAACAAAGTGCGTAAAACTTTTCACAGTAAACAAACATATCAGAACTGAAAAATCATACAAAAATATATTGGGTACAATTCACAATGGGATTCAGGGACCAACAAAAGAAAAAAAGGTTATGGAACATATAAGTCTCAGGAATAATATAGGGGAAATAAAACTAACAAAGAATGTTAATGCCCATTGCCCAGACTAACGAGAATTAAAGTTCAATGATAAAAAGGTGATGAACATACCTGATACCCGTTCCATTCTGGGTTTTGTGATGGAACAGCATGAGTTGGTGAAAAAATCATTGGTATGAAAGGACCAGTTTCATTCAATGGCCTTGGCGATGACCATGATCCTATGCTAACTTGAGACGGAGCTGGTGATGAAACAGATCCGCCGTTATTGTATCCAGAAGGGTCACCTCCTCCTACAGCTGTAGGATCAGGATGATTGAATTTGCAGTTGGCTCCATATTTGCATGAGCCATTACGCATATAATATGGACATTCTTTCTCACCCTGAATCAATTAAGATCCCAATATTGAGGACAATGACAAAGCATGCAATGAAAGATAAATAATTGTAGAAAACAAACAAGGATACATCCAAAGTGGCAGGTTCAGCAAGGCTCAATAAAGTTATCTATGATTAATTACCTGTCGAATAGGCAGGCCAAGAAAGTTCAGCTCTAAAACAGAGGCCACTGAAGTTTTCGCTTTGCTGTGATTATATCTACAAGCTTTTCCATACTTACACCCTCCTGTCCTGAGGTAATACTGCAAAAAACTCAATAGAAAAATTATTAAACCACAAACTGTCATCAGGATCCCAGATTTCCCAAAGTGTTAAAATAAAATAAAATAAAAATTGAGAAGGATTTCACCCTCATCTAAAAGCACATTCTTTGGTATTCTACCATAGAAAATAGATATGGGGAAGAAAAAGAAAAATAAAAAAAAAGGACAGTCAAAATCAAGTAGCAGAGCAGGGGAATTTTTTTATCTATTTATCTGTCTGAGAGACTAATCAATTGAAACCCGTCATATGGAGACTTGTAAGAATAGAGTCATTTATTATTTCCTCAACATCCCGGAAGAACACCTAGCTTCATAGAAAGAGTTAAAGAAAATGCTCAAAAGCAAGCTCATTGAGCATATAATCAACAAACCATTAGAAAATTATAAGAATAGCACAGTACCAAGTAATGATGACTTTGTACTGAAAATTTAATATATAAACAGTGCTTCACAAAGAAGTCAGATTAGATAAATCCATCCTTAATTGCTTTTTGATTCTCCAAGCGTAAACCATCAAAAAACATCATCGAAGTATTTAAAGTTCAGCTAGTAGATAATCAATCAACAGAAGTAGAATAATTAAACCTCAGAGAATTTAGTGGCAAAATGCAACTAAGGTGACACTGTAGATCTCCTAAAAGGGTCATATAAAATATTTAACCTTGCACTCTGTCTGCCCCGGCTTCTCTGCTTGTTCTTCCCCTTCCTTCACCTTCTCCTTAGATACCTTCAGAAACAAAATTTGAAGACACCATAAGACAATAAACAAGTGCACAAAAACATTAAAACCACAAAGTACAATAATCCCAACAAACCGCTACTACAATGATAAAAGATCCAAGTGTCTACTTTTCCGAAACGATAAACCTATTTATACATGTTTTTAGTTGTAAACAAAACTTTCGTTTCTTTCTCCAAATACAACACAGAAGCAACAAAATAATATTATGTGGACCCTATTATTAAAAACACTATTTCAAAAAGGTAAATAAACCAACATTGATAATTATCCATCCGGCACAAAAGAAAATCGCAGAATCATCCACTTATAATTACTTCCGGTCAGAGGTTCAAATAATTGTTATCAGATGACATCCGCAGCAACCGAGTTCCCTTCAAAGAATACAATGTTGCTTTGCCCCTAGTTAGATACAATTAGATAACTGCATCTAATGTAACGGTACTGCGTCTCATAACAAAGACGATGTCATTAGTTTATATTCATCGAGAATAAATGCGCAGAAACTATCCGATGTAAAACTACAGATTCTACTCGCGTCTAGCGGCGATAATGGAATAGGAAAGAATATTAGATTAAAATTCACTCATTCATGCACATATACGTTTCATATAAGAGACGAAAAGCACCTCTTTTTTTCTTCGAACAGGGTGATTAAACTTGCAATTGGCTCCAAATTTGCAACTTCCGGTCTTCATATAAAAGGCGCAGTCCTCGGCTTGGGGTCGCAGAGGATACAAGTATCTTCTCCTCTCATTCATCTTATCAACGTCACCACCTTCACCGGCGATCGCAGTTTCATCCTCATCTCCATTATCATTTTTGTCGCTCTCTTCGCTCTTCGAATCCTCCTCCTCTTCATCGTTCGAATCGCGTCCATCAGGCTGCTCATCTGCAGGCTCCTTAAAGTCTAGGTCTTGAAGCTGCTGGACTAGCTGCAGCGTGGGCTCATCTTCGGCCGCGTTATGGGGATCAGGAGGTGGGGGATCGAGATCGGAATTGGAAGTGGAAGATTGGTTCCTTTTATAGGGGTCTGAAACCGGGGGTTGGTCAGATTGATCCGTCATGTCTGCACATTTCAAACCCTAATTATGCAGGGAAAGGGGGGAAAGACGGAGAGAGAGAAGGGGGAGAAAAGGGAAGATTAAAAAAAGAAAGGAAAAAAAAAAAAAAAAAAGGAGTCTTTTATATATTAATGGGAATGGGGTATAATTTACTCCTGCCTTTCTGCAAGATCACTTTTTTCTTGCCCCCCAAAAAAGAAAAGTGAATAGCTTTTTTATCTGCAGCTCTGAACGAGTAAGAACAAGGGTTCATTAAATTTTTACAAATAAATATAATCTCACTTAATTTATAAAATTAGTATTAATTAAAAATTTACTGATTGACTGTTACTGTTAATATAATCACAACAGTAAGATGATTGATATCTTATTTTTAATTAGGTCAAGGCATGGATGCCTTGTAGAGTGTTTTTCCCAGTGACAAAAGCATGAAAATAGTAAAAAGAAAATGTTGTTTCAGGTGCATATTTATACATATATAAATACATTAATATGTTGAAAAAGTTTTTTACTAACTGCAATTTGTGTAAGATTCAATAAATTTACTTATTGTTAATAAATAGAATAAAGTAATGGTAATTATCAATTTATTAATAACCTTTAAAAACAGTTACGGTAAATTTATTAATTCACAAATTTAATTGTGAAAACTTCACTCAAAGAAAATGGCTTAGTTTAGAATTAGGTTAAATTCAGTAAAATATTAATTAAAGATCCAAAGAAATTACCCAACTTAACGAAGCAAATTACTGTTTTACTGAATTGACAAAATTAGTACTCTTCCGTTTAATTACTTCACTACTGTGGTTCAAACAAAAGAAAATTACAAAAACATATAACTACAGTTCTTAAGAACTGGTTTTTGATATTTATACCAAAACATTATTTGTCAAATTTTACAAAACTATAACTCACATCAAATTTTAACTAACTATTAATCTATCACGGAAAAAACAAACATACCCTTTTAACATGTCAAAACTGTTCTCATTTCTGAAACAAGCATGACATGGCGGACATGGGCGGAAACTGTTGATTTTACCTGCTTCAAAAACAAAATAGGTGATGCATAAAAAATATTATTTCATCTTTTATTTAATATACCAAAAACTAAATAAGCTCTTATTTGTAAAACTGTCATAAAAAACCTTCAGGATCAATAACATTTTTCTTTTCTTTCAAAATAATTTTAAAAAAAAAAATTCAGATTCATTGCAAAAGACAGAACAACATAAATTGCTTGATTTCACAGGTGATATCCAGTGCAGAAGAATCTGTTTCAAGGTCCAAGAACAAATGCTCTAGTAGCAGTAAATGAGGGAGACCAATGACGCCCCACCAGCACCAATAGATAAAATTACAGGACACTCTAACCCTATCCTTAAAACTAAACCTACCTCTATCCCTCCTAATTTAACACCAGATTCATTAGCAATGTTAAAATACTACTCTCCCTTAATTTATCCCCTGGCCTTCTTTGCTGAATGCCCCGTCTTCCGTTTGTGACGGCTGAAATCTGACACAAATCGGAATGTCTGCCCACAGCCTGCTTCAGCACACACGTAAGGGCGAGCACCAGTGTGAACCCTTATGTGCTCTGTCCGAGCCCATGCCCACTTGAATGTCATCTTGCAGCCTTTCCAAGGGCACTTCAGGGGGCGGTCATCCATATGGACTCGACGGTGCTGCACCAGATATTTGTGGGAGAAAAACTTCTTCCCACACCCCTTGACTGGACAGATGTTTCTTTTGTGCAGGACAAGCTCCTGTTTTGATACAAAACTCATCGTGCATCCTTCCATATCACACAGGTACTCTGCCTCTTCATCCTTCACTTTGGCATTGCTGCTGCCAGCTGAAGCATTCTTCCCTTTTTTCTTACCAGTTTGCTTCTTTTCTTTTACTTGCACTACTATTTCTTTTGGGGACTTTAAGATCCTTTTCCTAAGTCGCGTGCTAGGTCCGCCTTCTAACTGCTCTTCAACATATGTACTAAACTGTCTGGTATTCTGCCCACTTTTATCATTCTGCTGCCGAGGAGTTTCTTGCTTCTTTTTACGAGAGGTCTGTTGTTTTGCTGGAAGATGTTTCCCTTTCTTCATATGCTGAGGTGTCTCCATTTTCACTTTCTGGATGATCTTAGGCTTCATTTTCTTGCTTCTAAGAGTCCTTCTCCGCCGTTGATGAGAACTATCCTCCAATGAATCATATGATACGCCATCTTCCCTCTCAATATCTTTGGCTTTCTTGCTTCTTTGAGTCCTCTTACCCTGAGGATGACAGTTATCTTCAAGTGAATCATATGAAACTGTATCTTCCCTCTCAATAAACTTAACTTGATTGCCTCTTGGAATCTTTCTAGGCTGCTGATGAGAGTTATCCTCCAGTGAATCATATGAACCTGCATCTTCCCTATTAACAAATTTTGTTTCTTTACTCCTCCGTGTCCTACTACGTTGCTGTTGAGAATGATCCTCAGATGAATCACACGAAACAACACCTTCCATCTCGGTGAGTGTGGTTTGCCTGTTCCCAAGCCCACGCCTATCCAGTTGTAGAGAATCATCCTCCATTGAATCATCTGAAAGAGTGAAGTCCCTCTCCACATATTGAGTTTCCTTGCCCCTAGAAATCCTCTGATAATGATGATGAGAATCATCCACCAAATCATCATCTGACCCTGCATCTTCTCTCTCAATAAACGTGGTTTGCTTGCTTCCAAGAGTTCTTCTCTGCTGCAAAGGAGAATTATCTCCGAGTGAACCAATTGAAATTGCATCATCTGACTCAAAATGTTCTACCCGCTTGCCTCTAAGAATCCGTCTTTGCTTCAGAAGAGAATTATCTTCCAGTGGGTCATCCGACAATGAATCCTCCCTTTCAACAGTTTTAGCTAGCTTTCTTCTAGAAGATCGCCTGTGCCACTGACGAGTGTTCTGCTCCAGTGAATCACATGAAACAGCATCTTCCTTCTCAACATATTTGGTTTGCTTGCTTCTTGAAACTCTCCTATGTTGCTTATAAGAACCATCCTCCAGTGAACCTTCTGGAATTACAGGTTCCGTCTCAATGGGTTTTATCTTCTTCATTGGCACAATTTCTGTTGCCGTCTTTCTCTTCCTACTATACTTTCTTGTCTCTAAGGTGGTTTGTGCCTTGTGAATATTCTCTAGTTTATTCTCAAGATTCTCATCTGCAATTGCCCGGGCATGGAAGCTTCTTTCCTGTTCTTGTTCCTCGAGATCCCGTTGTGCCAAAAATGGATGTACCTGATTTGACATCCAAACTTTGCCGCACCATTTTCCTACAACAACCTTTCTCTGTTTTGCAGGCCTCCTACCATGAGAATTTGATTTTGAGGGCGAGCTAGCTGGAGAACTACGCCCAAATGCACTGTATATAACAGAATTATATGGCATTTGCTTAGTGTACATAGGAGACCGGCTCAGGACA
This sequence comes from Carica papaya, assembly GCF_054855325.1. Taxonomy (NCBI): domain Eukaryota; kingdom Viridiplantae; phylum Streptophyta; class Magnoliopsida; order Brassicales; family Caricaceae; genus Carica; species Carica papaya. Next base: position 10,866,276 of record NC_142317.1, read on the forward strand.
GCACTGTAGAACAGATTGATTCCCAACTTTACAGCCCAGTCTCCATTTCCAGGAATAGCTTCCTCACTATCGAGAGCAGATTGTATCCTTTCCTTATCCTCTCTGGTAGCAACCTGGAATTTTATGTCATTCCAGAGGTAATCAATTCCCAGTTCTTCAGCAACTAACTTTGCTTCAGCCTCTATCCTGGGATACTCTGAAAGCATTTTACATAATGGATTAAGAAAGTCCAAGTGAAAAGGACGAAAAAAGATAATACTAGAACATTGCCACAACCACACTTCCATTAATTTCCAGACTATGCAAAGCAAGCAGATAAATAACCATCTTGAATAAAATATTTTTGGTTGAAGAAAAATTAAGCAATCCATAGATTGTAATGTATTGGAATGATTCCTGTTATGCCATTTTCTAAACAAAATTGCAAATAACTAGTTGCAGTACATGAAGTCTGTTACTACTAAGACTGACACACAAAAAAAAAAAAGAAATCTGTCATTCCTACAGGTAGATAATGCTGTACAAGACTCAAATAACACAAAATTAATTCAATCAGATGCACTCTGATCAAAGCAACCCCAGCATTTCAATTTGTAATTAATTTTATTTACCATTCATGTTATAATAACTCAAGCTCATATCAAAATTAATATAAGTATGAAGCACACATGAAGGTGGAGCCTAAAATGAAGACAACTTCACACCCACTTCCTCTCACACCAACAAGATTATTTTATTCAACATATGAATGCTATCATCCAATAATCAACAATTTTAACAACATAGAAGAGATAATTAAACCATAAACCAGTAGGAGATCTGTTCTTCAAGCTCCCTTGTCCAAGAGGTTAGAATTTATCCACTACTAATGGACAATGAAAAATAATGTGGCAAAGAATATTCAATTGCAACCACAATTTGATTATTCTATTCTCTCTACAACCAGTTAAAACAAGGAACATGGTGTTATTCAAAAGAATTACAAAGAGAAAATCAGGACAGAGTTAGTCATTTTAAATATGAAATTACTGGCAACTGGGAACTAATTCATGCATACCAGGATGGCAAAGGAGCATGATATGCACTCCACCTATTGGACGAAGTTGCTTCTCTACTTCCACAGCATGCTCAAGACAGAAGACATGCAACCGGGAAGAATCTTCATCGGATTTTTGAGCATATGGCATATCTGCTTTCTCAACTGGCATTATCATTCTGCTAAACCTTGTCTTCTCAGCAACAAAGGAAACTGGAGAACAGTTGGAAGTAGCATTTGATGCCATGACCAGCTCTTTTGAGGCACTGTCCAAGCTATTTGATCTTGACGATGTAAGATTATCAGTTTCAAACTCAGAGTTGTCAAAAGTTTGATCACTTCTAGACTTGAAATTAGATCTTGTATATCCAGGTTCCTCATAGCAATCAATATTTCGGAGAGAAGTTTCATCCCCGCTATTTTCTCTTAACAATAAGGGACTCCGAGCTTCAGTTGCATGATGATCTTCATCAGAGTCAGAAGAATCTCCATAAGTCGAAGCTAACAAGCCAAGAGCAGAGGTCTCTCCCCGCATTTGGGTATCTGAAACCCCTTCATTAGCTTGATTTACCATCTCAATTTGGTAATCCACAGATTGAACAGGAACATCAAACAGACCATCCTGACTGCTCTTTTCTGTCCATCCTGTATATTGAGTAAATATATGCAAGTGTTTAGATAAAATCAACATTAGATACAACTGGAACCACATTTTGAATTCCCCTAAACAAAGGATTTGCAGCGGGAAAGGACAAAGAATGTTAGGCTCATTGAAATTTTTCATCAATTCAAGAATGGTTAAAATGAACAAGTCAATGCAACAGAATTGCAACAAAATATGTATCAAAAGTTCTTATCTTCTATTACAAGAAGGAAAAGGAAATTAGGAATCTTTCCAAAATAATGGTTTATAGACATATTATAGCTATCATTCCATAGAGAAGTATTTCATTCCAACAGTTATGACAAACAAAATAACAAATTTTTGCATGATTTCACTGCTTTGTTTTTATGTAAGACCATGTGCGTTCTTTTCTTTCTCACCCCTGTTAACATAAAATCCCAAACATTTTCTTCTTGTGGAAATATAAAAGTTACAAAATGTATAAAGAGCAGGAGAGGACTAAAACTGGAGCAAACTAAGACAGAAAAGTAGATGTTCCTTTAAAAGAAAGCAAGGCAAAAAAAAACCTACTTCAGGAAATGTCCCCACAACAAAAACATGCAAAGAGAAAGAGAAAACAATACTCTTAAAGGTAGAATATGTGCTTCTCTGAAACGAAGCAACCAGAACCAAATACAGGAAAAGGACTCAAAACCTAGTTCATTAGCCCACCCCCAACATACAATGTAGCATGAAAAAACTTTAATCAGCCAATAAAATGAGAAAATCAACTCCAAGATAATGACTTAGTAGTTGTACGTGACAACAATAAACTCTAACCAAATTGAGTCTGCAAGCAAATTGAGTGACATAGTATTGCGATCTTGAGTTAGAGACAAATATGAAAGGTTCAAATTAGAGGTATTGCTCAATGAGGAAACATAAAACACTTGTGAGACACCCATAACATAGGCACTGGGTCTTGCTTATGCAAAGATAGAAATTATGTTCCAAAAGAAAGGTGAGATCATGTAATAAAGGTAGGCCAAATAACAAGAATTTTCCATATGAAACCTACTTGTACGAGAGCGAGGCTCAGAAATAATTGTATCCCTGCTAGCAAGGGTGAAACCTTCACTTGTCACTCCAGAGCTAACAGTCCAATCATTAAAGAAGCTACAGTCAGCTGACATAAGGTATCTAGCAGCTGCTTCTCTTGGTTGAACGACAGCAACACATGCAAAGCTCAAAATTCCACACGTGACGCATGAAAACAGCCTCTGATCTGATAAACCATCTCCTTGAACACTACTTTCTCTTTCAGTATCTTTGCTCAAAGACTGAGAAGCTAGAGTGCCTATATTTTTATTTTCACTTAATGAAGGAATCATGCTTCGTTCGCAAATAGAAACAAATTTCCCTTTCACAGAATAGAAACCTTTCACTGGCTTCATTCCATCACTGCTGCCTAGCACATCATTGCCAGAATCTAAGCCTTTAGAGGATTTGATCACATCACTGTAACTGCATGCACCGAGGGGCATCCTGGGGTGTGCTCTCAATTGGGATCCAACCCGTAAATCTGAACAAACAGAAATGTCTGAAGAGCCTTCAGGAAGTAATATTGCTGAAGACCCTTTTCCAAGAAAATGAAGAAGGTCATTGTTCTGTATCACATTCTGCACAAATAATTCTTTAACCAATGTTTCTCCTTCACCCTTCTTCTTATCTTTTAGTCTAGAACTTCGTGGCTTAGCACTAACATTCATAGGTATCCTGCAAGAAGAACACAAGTTGAAATAATCAGGGGGTCCATGAATTACAACAGTTTCTACACATAAACTTTGCTAAGAAGCAAGCTATATGAGTTCATAATGCATTTGCGGAAGCCAGAATGTAAGATACACATGGTGATTGGATATACCTTGAACATAATGCAAGTGCGAGATCATAAAGCAGCTGGAAATGTGATACCATGGGAGGATAATTGATTGAAGCTCTTCGAATAGCAGCATCTTTAGCAACCCTCAGCCATTCAGGAGTTGCAATATTAGCTGCCTCTCCACAATTGAAGCCTATCATTGAAGTCAGAGGATAACGTAAAATTATACTTTGATATAACACAATTATAGATTGAAACTCAGAGGTGTCTCACCATGACTAAATCCGGAATGATAAGCTCTTGGAAAAGTAACTACAAATTCCCCAGCATTTTGCACTAACCTGGTAGGAAAAAGCTTAAATATAAGAAACGGAAATATGACTCAATCAACAATTCCAAATGAGAATATTCACTTGCAAGAACAATTTCAACAGGAAACCATGGATTCCTTAATTCCTCAAAAGGGGATCAAAGCTCAATTTAAACTCAATTCAAGAATATAGATATCCCATGATCACTTATCTTACAATTTCTAACATCTACTACCTATCAGGTCCCTTCACTTATTTTTCTTTTGGCAACACAAGTCGGTCAGTCAAAATTACTTCATAGTGAAGTATACAAATATAATAGCATCTTAAAATCATCTTTTCCAGCACATGCTTTGAATGCAACAAAAGGATCATGAAAAAAAAATAAATAAATAAAAGAAGAATGAAGAGAAATATTTCACCTGCAACATGGAACCCCTGCACTAACAAATACTTCGGGTGACATCACCGTGGTCTTCTCACCAAGAGTAGCAAAAGTTACTGATTGAAAACAAAAAAAAAAATCTCCTGTTACTTTCAGCAAACCAAAATAGCAGCAATAGGTGGTCAAACAATGAAGAAAGTCAAAAATCAACAAATCCCTGGCCCTTTGTTCTCCATTTGTAAAGCAAATAAACCCACATATGTGCAGGGGATTGTAACCCAAACCTCTGTGTACCACCAATTTCACGGAAGGAGAGACCATAGGACAGGAAAAACATTTATTATAGTTCACATAATCCCAGGAGAAAGCTCCTTGCCCCTCGGGCCATAAACCAAAATCTCATGCCTTAAGTCTAAGTAATTTTGTAGTTATCAATAACTAAAAAGCAATCACAATTGTGGCTAGTGAAAGGTCGTGTTTCCAATCCTGACAAACAAGGTTATATTGTCCAAGCTTTGATCATTTGGTCAAGTACGAAAGAACCAGTAATGCAGAAAATCCAAGCAAAAATCTGAGGCAACAAGAAAGTGTCAATGTGAGAGTGCAAGGAAGAAATTTATTCCTTAAATTGCTGCAATACTGCCACAAGAACCATCCCAGTTAGTTTCCTAAAACCAAAAGAAAAAGAAGCGCCCAAGTTTGGTAGAACAAGCTATACTTCTGTTGTACTTAACAGCATGTTTCAGTCCAGCTATATTTTGTTCAATCAAAGCTGTCAAGGCAGACAGTAAGACAATACATATCCACAACAAAGTATATTCAATGAGTACTATAAATTCTCACCAATAATATTCAATTAACTAACCTAGGAACTTAACAGTTTTACTCTCAATATTAATTCTCTCAATCCTCTATGCTAATTAATGGCGTCTATTGAACCTAAGATTAGCATCACAAGAAAGCAAAGACTGATCATATTTGAGCCCAAACAATTGAAGCTGAAGAAAACTAGGAACTGCAACATCTAGCAACAGAAACAGGGGATACTAAATTCTCAGCTTCCCATTTAAACATGGCCCAAAATCTCACCGAGAGGGTTAACCTCTCCTCCATATCCATGGACTCTGACCACCTCCTCGAATGCAACGGCAGCATCCCTCGGCACCCCATACCAGGTCTTCCCAGCTCCCATATGCAGGTAATTCAAACTGTGGAGGTCATGATCCTCCACATGCCAAGCAAACCAACTGAACATCATAGCAATATACACCATGGGCGACGTAACTCCTGGAATCTCTTCCTTCATGAACCTTAACAATGAGCCTTCTGCCCTGGAGACCCCCCTCATGTTCCACGCAGTCTCACCCACCGTCACCCCTTCCCCTGCCTCTCTACCACCAACACCAACGCTCTTCTTCCCAGTCACCGGCACAAAAGCAGAGCCGGGCATGTCGTTGGCGTACTCTATCGAAAAGGGTTTATCCACAGTGGCCTTCCAGTAGAGGGTTTCAACTTCCAACGGCGAAAGTGAACCTTTTTTCCCACATTTCTTCAAGTAAGTCTTCTCAAAACTCTTAGCTTTAGCTTCGAATTCGGGAAAAGAGTAGTATTCCCCACTCTGCCACACTGGCTTCTGCACGGGTCGGGGCTTCCTGGGACAGAATCCGATCTGCTGCTGGCGCGTGGTGAATGTAGGCAAGGGCTTGGAGGTGGCAGCGCCAGCAGAGGCAGCTCGGGCGGCGAGCGAGCGATTGAGGTTGGTAATTGCGGATTTCTTCGGTGCTGGAGGAACTGGAGGCACGATTTTGCAGATTCCATATTTAGAAGCCTCCTTCTCGATCTTGAAAATGTAGGCAATTGGATCTTGAAACTCAGCAAAGGTAGGGTGGAATTCCGGTGCTAAAGGTAAGGATTTGAGCCATGGAAACACTTCTTGAGTTGGGTCAGAGGATAAAGTAGAAGCTGCCATTAATAGAAGGTGGGGAAATTATGGGTTTATAAGATAAAAAAAACAGAAAAAATCATCGAAAATCCATTGTAGAGTGGAGAAGACGAGAAGCAGAAGCAGAGAAAGAAGCTGTTCAGATTCTGTACTCCATTTTTATGAGTAATTTATTTTGGAGGATGGTTTTTATTTTGTGTTTTTCTTTTTTTTATTTTCCTCTGTTTTTGGTGTCTTCTTACAGAGGAGAAAAGAAACGGTGAAAAAATTGAAAATGGGTTTTGGGTGTGGGAGGCAGAGCAAGCGAGGGCATATAAATCCACTACAGTATATGTATATATGAGTGGGATGTGAGTTTAGTGGGGTTTTATTTTGGGTTTGGAGGGCAATTTATGAAAACCACACTACGTTTCCTTTTATTTACAATCTTACCATTCTCGTCTCTTTTTTTTCCAATATCTATTTATTTTATTTCATTTATGATCATCCAGCCACCGATGGAAATCAACTAATTCTTTTTAAATTTTATTATAAAATCTATTTACTAAAATTATATTTATTTGTTTTCAAAATAAATCACTAACATAATATTTATTTATTATTCATTTAAAATTTCTTATTTTTTATTAAAAAATAAATAAAACAAATAATATTTAAATACGAATTTTATTTTTTATTTTTACCTTGATTTTGACCAAAATTTAGATTAAATTTTCACGAGAAAATTAATTATAAAAATATAGTTTAATTCAAATTTAAATACCATATAATATGTCAACCTTTTTTTAAATTTTTTTCTAACGTATGAACGTGTCACGCGATTATTAAATTTATCAACTAATAAATTTTACTATCATCTCAACTAACAATAAAAATTAATTAATTCTTCTTAATAAAATTTATTTATTAAAATAATATTTATTTACATCATTTTATTTTTTATTTAAAAACTCCTATATTTTCATAAAAAATAAATAAACGCTATTTACATGGCTTCAAAGCCAGCGAATTTTGTTTTTGATTTTGACCGTGACCCAAGTCAAACTTTCACTCACAAGTAAATTAATTATAAAATATAATCACATCAAATGTCAACGTTATTTTTTTTTTATTATTTTTTACTTATTTCTAACACATGAAAGTGTCACAAAATAATTGAATTTATTAAAAAATTACAATAGCCAGCAATGGAAATTAACCAATTCTCCTTAAAATTTATTATCAAATCTATTGACTAAAATAATATTTATTTGCTTTCAAAATAAATCACTAAAATAATGTATATTTATATCATTTTATTTTCCATTTAGAAGCTCTTATTTTTTCACAAAAAATAAATAAATAAATGCTACTTGGATTTGATTCAAAGTCAAGTGAATTTTATTTTTGATTTTCACTTTGAATTTGACTATGATCTAGGTCAAATTTTTGCTCACGAATAAACTAATCATAAAATATAGTTTAATTCGAATCTAACCACTGTATGACATGTCAATATTCTTTCTGACTTACTTTTAATGCAGTAATTTAAATTAATTTATAAATATAATTTTTGAATTTTTTAAATTTTAATTTAATATAAAAATGAAGAAAAATAAGAGACGGATGAAATTAAAAATAATTTTAAGAAAAATGAGTGAAATTTTAGGTTCTGTGTGTATTTTTAAAAGAAAAATCAAAAATTGGAGGTCAAAACGTAATTTAAGAAAGTTGTGTCACGTAGGATGCTCAGTTACCAGTCTCGACAAACCAGAACGTGCCGCATGACAACGGACGCTGATGCAGTGCCGCGCGGGAGGCCTAACGAGCGATCCACGTGCCCGCGATCGGACGACCCAGATGCGTGCACTCTCCAGACGCCATCGGATGGTCAGATTTCAACGCGATCAACGATCCAGATCTACTTTCTATTTAATCGTGATTAGACAGTCCAGATCAAACATGATAGATGACCTAGATTAAAAGGGTTGTGTATAAATAACATTCTTTACACCAAATCTTAACCTTAACTGCCAGACACCCTCGCCGGATAAGAAGACCCAGCCACCAGGAATGAGAGTCGCCGCCATCCCCCGCCATGCCGAAGCCACTTCCGACTGCCAAAAGAGGTAAAAAAAATTTTTCTTTATGTAACACCCAAGTGAAATAAAATTATATTTTATTTTTTTTATTTTTTTTAATTTGATTTTTATGTAATTTATTTTAATTTGATTTAATTTAATGAAAAATAAAAATAATAATAATGATAAAATTGGGTAAAATATTATTTGGATTTAATTGAAATTGATTTTGGGAAAAAGTGGTGAAAATTTGAATTCTGGGGGTGTTTTTAAAAAGAAAATCGGAAACTGGGGGTCAAAACGCAATTTAAAAAAATTTTACCACGTCAGCAGCCACGTCAGCGACCCGATCAGCAGTCCCGGCAAACCAGGACGCGCCGCATGGCAAGAAAACACTGACCAGGGGACGGGCCACGTGGGCGATCTGCGTGCGCGCGATCGGACGGCCCAGATCCGTTCCCGCGCGTACGGACGGACCAGATCAAACGTGCGCACGGACGACCCAGATTCACGAACACGGACGGCCCAAATTCAATCAGGCACAGACGGCCCAGATTGCATCGCGATGGACGGCCCAGATTTAATCCCAATTAAATCGCAATCGAACGGTTCAGATTTAATCTTGATGGACGGTTGAGATTAAAAGGTAAAGGGTATAAATAACCCCACCCACACCTGACCACAAAAACCCTAGCTGCCAGTGCCTCGCCGGAGAAGAAGAACCAGACGCCGGAGGAGCCGGCCGCCGCCACCCGTAGTCACACTGGGGAAGTTTTCGACCGCTGATCGAGGTAAATTTTCTCCCCCTTGCTCGTTTTTCGATGCTGAGTCTGCCTATGGCCAAATTGGAGCCAAACCACCGGCCAAACGACCGAAAATCCTAGCCGAAGCCTAGCGGCGCCGCCGTGCCCCTCCTCGGTTTTTGCCTCCAATGAGGCCCTTCCGGCCTCTGTTCGATGCAATTTTTATATCACTGTAATCACCGTTCTTTTCTCTACAGGCTGATTGGAGCCAAACATCAAAACGCAATTCACGCCGGAGGAGCCGCCGCACCCGAGAGCACCGCCACCGGTAAGTTTCAGTTTTTCGTGATTTTTTGGCCCACTGAGGGCCCTAGGGTTGTTTTATCGCAGGGACCGATGCAAGTGTGGCCGAATTCGGCCGAAAAAGGCCAACCCGAGGCGAATCGCCGCTGCAAGCGGCGACGCCGTCGCCGGAGCACGGCGGAGCCGCCGTGCCGGAATTGCGATATTGGCCGAAAGGGGCCCTAGGTCTGATTTGGGATTTTTTGGGACATGTGCAGGTACCGGTAGTGCATTTCAGTTTTTCAGAAAAAATTCAGAGAAATTAGGGACAGCCTGTAGGCGCACTGTAGAGCCGTATTCAGACCCCAAAACAAGTAAGGACCCCTCACCCTATTTCCTATCACGGTATTAAAGCTAAATAAATAATTAAACTGTATTGTGCGACTTTATAGATGTATAATTGATTAAGGTTGCCAGTGGAGCCCGAGTCTGATACAGTGTTGGTCTGTTATTGTCTGATTTAATTTCTAGTATTAAATGCAGCATGATGTTTGATGTAATTATATTATGGTCTCGTATGCATGAATCATGGTTTCTTTTATTTTGGTTGGTATTATGCTTAACCCGATACTGTGTTGTCTTGTTTGGTGTCGATGACTAGTTTACATGTTTGTGTATGATTGGATAATTGAGACCAAGAAAAAGGGCAAAAAGGTTATGTGAATTGATAAGTAAAAAATGTGGACAGCCTGACTAGATATCCTAGGAGATGGTGGACGGACCGGGTCTGTAGGGAACCCTACTGGGAACGTGGTCTTTCATACCGGACGGGGTATGGAGACCTTATGTGTTTTGGCGCCCATACCGGACGAGGTATGGGGAATGCCCGTTTCACCCTCATACCGGACGGGGTATTGAGGTTCATGGTTTTGGCGCCCATACCGGACGGGGTATGGGGACGGCCCTGGAATCAGGTTATAAATGTTAATAGTTCACGTGTAGAGAGGACCCCCTATGGATCCCTAGGGATACTAGTAGGCTGGTAAAAGAGAAAATCTGTTTCCTGATGATTGAAATATAAAGGTGTGATATATGTTGTGTTATAAAGTGTATATGATTTCATGATATTGTAAAGTTATTATTTTCATATGTTGTTTTCATGGATCTCGCTGAGGTAAGTGGACAGTAAAAGATTTTATTATTGATAAAAGAATTTGTTATAAATTATGCTCCATTAGTCATTTTGTTTTTTACCCACATTTACTTCCGTGGCGGTGATATAGTGTGATGTCTTTACTGGGCTGGTGTAGCTCATTCCTTATTTAACCATTTCAGATCAGAAAGACATTGTTCCCGAGCCCGTTTCGCAGGAAGATGGCGAAGGGGACGCCTAAAGACTCCATAGCTATATTTATAGTTCTTATTTCGAGTATCTCTTTTAGTTAGTTTGTTCTTTCATGTTTTGAGTACGTTTTAGTTATTGTGTAAGGGATGCTAATCAAAATTTTTATTACACTTCCGCATTTGACATTTTTAATACATATAATTCTTTTAAATTTCTGAGGCCGTTACACTTTACTCGGAATTCAATTTTAAACACCCCCATGGCCAAATTGGAGCCAAAAGACCGGTGGATTGGCCGAAAATCATGAGCAAAGCCTGGCAGCGCCGCCGTAGAAAATTTCAAAAACTTCCTCCGATGAGGCCCTTCCCGATTCCCATTCTACGAATTTTTTTCACCGTTGTAATCACCGTTTCCTTCTCTATAGGTTGACCGAAGCAAAACACCCAACCGCAAAAAGTGAACCGACGGAGCTGCCGCACTAACTCCCTCTCCGGTGAATTTCGATTTTTTATTTTTTTTTTGCCAACCTAGGCCCTTTAATGTATTTTTTCGCAGGGATTTATGCAAAACCGGTCAAATTTGGCTGAAAATAGTCAAAAATAGCCAACCCGAGGCAGACTGCCGCCGCTCGCGGCAGCACCGTCGCTGGAGCACAACAGAGCCGCAGTGCCAAAATTTTAAAATTGGCCAAAAAGGGGTTCTAATACTATTTTTGGGTATATTTGTAGGTACTTATAGTGCGTTTTAATCCCCGAAGAAAAAATTCAGGGAATCTGGGGACTGCTGGTAGGTGCAATCAACAAATTTTACTTTTCAGGCATCGAATTGAGTAAAAATCTCTCACCCTATTCTTTATTATGGAATTGAAGTTAAATTAACAATAATACAGTGTTTTATACAATTTAAAAATTATCCATAATTAATTACGAGTTACTAATGGAGGCAGAACCGAAAATTATCTACTATTATTTCTGTTGATTGTTTTTACGATTTAAATGCATGATAGTATCTGATTGATCGATTTTATAACTTTGAATGCATATATTGTTTGTTTTATGGGTTTACGGTTGAATTAGAAAAAATAGAGATTAAAGAAAAACAGAAAATTGTGTGATTAAGTTAATAGATGAAACGACAGCCTTACTGAATATCCTGGGAGATGGTGGACGGACCGGGTGCATAGAAAACTCTACCGTGAATGTTGTTTCATGCTGGGCGGGGTATCGAGGTTTGGTAATTTAGTATTTATACCAGACGGGATATGGGGATGACCCGTTTCACCCTCATATCAGATGGGGTATTGAGATTTAATAGTTTGGCGCTCATACCATACGGGGTATAGGGACGGCTCATTAATTTAAAATGTTAAAGGAAATAGTTCACGCGTTATGGGGACATCCCTATGGACACTCATGGATACCAGTAGGTTGATGAATGATATAATTGTTGTTCAAATCAATTACATATAAAATCATGATATGAATTATGTTATTGTCTCTATAAGTTATTTTGTAAATCTCACTACGGTAGATAGATGGTAAAAAATTTTGTTTATGATAAATGATTTTTTTTAATTAAGAATTCCATTAGTTGTTTTGATTTTTCCATCAACCTTTATTTTTGTATCGGTGAGTAGCATGATATTCTTACTGGGCTAGTGTAGCTCATTCCTTATTTAACTATTTCAGATCAAAAGGATTAGGATCTAGAGTTTAATCCACAAGAAGGTTGCGAGTAGGATACCAGTTTTATTTATTTGTCGTTTATTTCTTTATTTTTTTTTTTGTATTGCCTTCAAAAAGGTAATTCTCGTAATACTATTTGGTACTTTAAGTTATTGTGTAAGGAATGTAAACCCTAAATAATTATTTTGCTTTCGCACTTAATTTATAATTTATTTTCTTTGGAATTCTGGGGTCATTACACCTTAGATTTTATTATAAAATATATTTACTAAATAATGTTTATTTGCTTTTAAAATAAATCACTAAAATAATATATATTCATGTAATTTTATTCTCCATTTAAAAGCTTCTACTTTTTTCACCAAAAAATAAATAAATAAATATAATTTGGATGGACTTCAAAGCTAGCGAATTTTATTTTTGATTTTCACTTCGAAACTTAGTTATAACTCATGTTAAACTTTCACTCACTGAGGAAATTAATTATAAAATATAATTTAATTTAAATTTAACCACCATATATTATGTCAATATTCTTTTTCAATTACTTTTGAGATATGAACATGTTATAATATAATTGGATTTATTAACAAATTATCGTAGGTTTTAATTCTCTATCTGATTTTTTTTTTTTAATGCATATTTAAATTACATGCTCCAATCATTGGGTAAGAGCTTTAGAGCGTGTTTCTTTCATCGCCACCTTCAAATTCAATTGCTAATACTTTGATTCTGCAACTATTTCTTTATTCCTCGACTAGTATTTTTGGTGTAAAGCCTACTTATTGATACCATATTTTATAAAAGCAGCTCAATTTGATTTTTTTTTTTTTGAAAAAAGGAAATATATGGAATTTTATACATACCACATATATGTATATACCATATTCGGTTAAGGAGATTTGTTCTTGATCTACTTGTTTTTTGGGAATAAATTTAATACGGAGGTATAATAATTAACCAGCATGTTTTGTTTAACCATCAACCACTATTACTGTTACATTAAATATTTTCATATTCCATATTTAATTTTTTTAAAGTTATTTAAAATATCACACATTATTTTGATCGCTATGCATTTTTACAACTATCTTATACTATTATTGAACGTTGTCATTAATACTTTGAGTTGTTATTAATGGCTTCAATCATTGTAAGTTATTTTACTATAATTAATTTAGTTTTTTTTTTTGTTAAATTATTAGTGATATAATTTTTTTTAATTTAATTCTAAATCATTATATTTTATATTGATACTCAATTAATCGAATTCAATACTTTTACCATGTTTTTTTTGCTACATATGAACTACTACGTTCATTATTTACTCAATTTTCCCAAATAAAGAATTAATTTCTTAGTTTATATTACTATTATATAGAGCATTATTCAAACATAAAATTAATGAGAGTTAAGGAAGGTTAGTTTGTTCTACCTATTTTTATATAAGACAAAATAGTGCAAAAAGTAGATAATAAAAGACATAATATAATATAATGTTTATTTATGTTAATATAGTATATGCACGTGACAAAAAAAACTTATTTATATCAAAGCCAACATGTTATGTCCCAGAAATATAAAATGTTGAAATCACTTTTATGCAACGAGAGTTTCTCTAAAATGAGGAATGAGTTTACATTCGATATATCTCCCCCCGAGCATGGAAGGAATAAGGGAGATTATAGTTGTAAGAGAAAGACTTCTATTAGCTCATATGTATTTCATTTTAATACATAATATATAAATTCAATTATTATTTGAGTTAGAGCAAAATTATTTTTCCATTTATTATTTTACAATTATTCACTTAATTAATAAAAATAAGTGAAATGATATTGTTAATTTCAGCAATTAAGTGAATGACCAATTAATTTAATATTTTATTTTTTCATCCACTTATAAGGGTTGAAGCCAAATTAAATGACATCTAAAATAATATATAACTGTTATACAAGGAAAAATATCTTGATGGAGTGTGTAATCTTAAAATAAATTATATAATTATTGTATTTTATAGGTATTAAACTATAATAATAGAAATGGTTATCAACACATTCAATTACATTGAATGTGTTTTGGCATCTCCTCTCATCTAAAAAATGAGCACAAATTCCCCTTTAGAATGTGTCTTCAATCAACTAAAGTTACAGAGTTCTTGTGCATAATAATTAGATAGAGAGAAGAAGTGAATCAAAGAATTAAGGATTTTTCCAATGGGTCTCTCAACCATGTTATGTGTAACACCCACGCCCAAAATTTGGCCCAGGATAATTTGATATTAATGAAAAAAAGGTATTATTTTTATGAAAGTTTTGGCAAAAGCGGATTTGAGGATGAGTTTGAAAGCAATTTTGGGAAAAATAGGTAAAATTTTGAGTTCGGTGGGTATTTTTAAAAGAAAAATTAGAAATATAGGGTTAAAATATAAAAAAAAAAATCAGCCACGTGGGACAGGCCAGTTAGCAGCCACAATGAATCAGAGCACACTGCGTGACAAAATACGCTGACATCAGCACCACGTGGGAGGCCACGCGGGCGATCTGTGTGCCCAGCGATTCAATGGTCCAGATTTGATCTCGCACGGATGGACAACTCAGATGCATTCTCTCTTTAGTCGCGATTAGACAAACGAGATCAATCGTGATGAATGAACCAAATTCGCCTGCAATCGGCTTAAATAGGCAACGATCAGACGATTCTCTTCGCTCTATGTTGACGTGAATGAACAGCCCAAATCAATGCAAGATAGGTATTTAAACATCATGTCGAAGGAAAACCCTAACCCTAGCGGCACCTGCCCTCGTCGAAGAAGAAGAACCAGCTACCAGAGAAGGAGACCGACCCCAGTCGTTGCCGCGCCAAAGCCACCGCCGACTGCTAAAAAAGATAAAATTTTTCCTTTCCCACTTGGAATTTGATTTCGAGTCTCTTTGTGGTTATATTGGAGCAAAAGAGATGACGGGTGAGCCAGAAACTACGACCAAAGCCCGATGGAGCCGCTACAGCTGAAACCCTAAAACCCCTCCGATGATCCCTTCTCATTTCTCGTTTCACACAATTTTTTAACCATTGTGTTCACCGTCTTTTTTTGTGCAGGTTAATCGAAGGAGAAACCCCAGCCGCAAAGGAGAACCGACAGAGCCGCCACACTTGGATAACCCCCGTCGGTTGGTTCGATTTTTTTATTTTCTGGCCAACCGAGCCCCCTAACGTATTTTTTTGCAGAGATAAGTGTAAAACCGATCAAAATCAACCAAAAAAAGCTAGGTCGAGGCGAATTGCTACTATGCATAGAGGAGTTGGCGCCGAAGCATGGCGGCGGCACTGTGCTGGAACCCTGAAATCGGTCAGAAAGGGTTTTCAACACTGATTTTTGATTTTTTAGGTATTTTTAGGTACATAACAAGTATTTTTTATTTTCATAAAAAAAATTCAGGAAACTTGAGACCCGTTAGGAGGCGTAATAGATAGCATGGTATTTCAAAACACCGATCCGGGTAAGCATCCCTCACCCTATTCTCTGTTACGATAAATTGAGGATTAATAATCGATAGTTGTGTGTTTTATAAAAAAATTAGAAAAATTCTAAAAATATTACAAATTACTAGCGGAGCTGGGACCAGTAGTTTACATTTGTCATGTTTTTCCTATTTATTTTCTTGTACTGCTTAAATTGCTTACTATTATGTTGTGCATGTTTAATTTAATGGTTTTTATGATCTTCTCGATTATATAGTTTTATTTGGTTCTTCCTGCATTGTTTATCTAGTTATCTGGTTACCTGGTTATTGGTTATGATAAAGTATATTGCTTGCTTAAATGCCGTTTAAGTTGATAAGTGAAAATTAAATAAGACGTTGATATGCTTTGGTGGTTGTTTGAGTGATGAGAATATAAATAAATGAAAGCTTATTGGGCATCCTGGGAAAGGGTGGACGAACTTGGTATATAGGGAACCCTACCGTGGACATTACCTTAGTCAAACGAGACTAAGAAGTTCCATATCAAAAGGGTTTTCGGAGATATATTTCACCCTCATACCGGACGAGGTATCGAGATGATGGTGTTTTTAGCCCGCATTACCTGACAGGGTATGAGGACGGTCGGGTTAATTGTCAGTTTTGATACTGAGTCCACGAATAGAGGGATATCCCTATGGACCCCCAGGAGTCCCAGTAATTAGGTTAAAAAGGAAGGATTACTAATCATATGCATAAAATTGAAATGTCATTTGGTTAATTATCTTGACAGGTTGATTTTAGAAAAAAAAAAACCGTAACGGTAAGTATCAAATAAAAAGTTTTAAAGTTAAATGTATTTATTTAAAACAAGGGCTCCATTAGTTATTTTTTTATTTTTACCAATCTTCGATTTTCTGTATCAATGATTAGTGTGATATTCTTACTTAGTTAGTGTAGCTCACCCTTTTATTAACCATTTCGGATCAAAAAGACCAAGATCCAGATCTTGATCAGTAAAATGGTTGTGAGTACTTCATCTCCCAGACTCCATTCAAGTGCTAGTGGAGGTTAACCTTTAAGATATCTAATTATTTGTTTTTTTTATTATCATTTGTCTTTTTATGAACCAATATAGAAGAAACATTCCTGTAACCTTATTGGGCATCCCAATTTACTATGTAAGGAATGTAAACCCTAACTTTATTATTCGCTTCCATATTTAGAAATACAAATTTATTTCCTTTAAGGTTTCGGAGCTTTATATTTGGTATCAGAGTCACGTTCCTCGGAACTATTTCATACACAAAGACTTAAAAATACCAAATACAAACTATCACTCAACCCGTCCTTGTAAAATACAGGTACAAAGATATGAGGAGAGGAAGGCCCCCACTAAATCGAGTAGCGCAGGATGGTTCACTTCGAGAGGATGTTGATCGACTCTTTGAGATGCTAGAGAGACTCATTTCTACCTAGTAGGCCTGAGAGGAAAGGAGGGAGCTGCCTGAACCTCCCTTGCTGCCACAGTTTGAACTACCCTTGCAGCTAAAAGATTCGGAGCCACCCCGTTACAACTTTGCTCCTCTACCGTGTCATCCAGCACCGCCATAGTATAATTCAGTGCCTCCACCATATCATCCGATACCGTTACATGGCCACCCGGTCCTTTCCTACCACAATATAGGCCTTCTTCCACAAGACCCAGTTCCACCCATGATGGACCCAAGCTACATTGAAAGGTATAAAAGACTAAACTTATCTACTTTTATAGGGGCATCATCTTTCGAAGAGGGTGAGTATTGGTTGACTGAGAATGAGAAGGCCTTCGCAACTTTTGGGGTGGTTCCTGAACAAAAGATTGTACTTGCCACCTACATGCTCGTGGAAGAGGCAGGTCGCTAGTGGCAGCTCAAGCAGACCACCCTGCCCGTTCCAGGCCTTCAATGCAGAGTACCTCCTAGAGTATCTTTGATATTTGAAGAAAATAGAGTTTGCACACGCAGTTCAGTGTGATATAACTGTATCGGAGTATGCTTGAAGGTTCCTAGAGTTAGGCTGACATTCTCTTGAGAGTATGATGGATGAAGGCAGAAAGGAAGGAAGTTTGAGTGGGGCCTCCGTCCTGAGATCAGATAGCAGTTATACCTATTTGAGCTTAGCACCTACTCAGTTATTCTAACCAAGGCACAGCTAGTGGAAAGGAACCTTCGCATCTTTCCTCTAGTAGTGGGGAATCCCAGACCCCCAGTTTCGCACCGCAAACCAGCACCCACCGCACCCATTCAGCAGAACAAAAGGCCTAGGCCAGTGACTCAAGCTTGTTATCAGGCTCTAGTAACAAGACGTAGTAGGACTTGCCAGTATTGTGGCAAGGATCATGGGGACCAAACCTACTATCATCTCAATAATACCTGTGGCATATGTGGGAGTGCCCAACACTACACGAGAGAGTGCCTGCAAAATTAGAATCAAGCCAGACCTCCTATCCAGGACAGAGCTTACAACCTCACTCAGTAGGATACTGAAGCCAACTTTGACGTGATACAGGGTACGTACCCTATCTATAATCACCTTTCACATGTTTTGATTAATACTTTTGCTTTACATTTATTTGTCTCACATGCTTTTGCATAAAACTTGAATGTATTATCTGAGAGACTTGATTCTTATTGTTTGTGTCCACTCCTAGAAGTAGAACAATATTAGGGGAGGTTATATATAAAGCTTGTATCATAGACATAGCAGATAGGAAACTGAGTGTGGACCTGATAGAGATTGACACAGGAAACTTTGATGTAATTCTGGAAATAAATTGGTTAGCAGCATATTACGCCACTGTAGATTATTTTCACAAGAAACTTGTATTCAACATTCCTAACGAAGAGTCATTTACAAGTTAATAAAAATTTTAAATATTATTTTTATGATAATTTTCTATTACATAGTACTTTAACTCGATTGTCTTATCTAGATTAGGTAAACCTAAAAAAAAAATACATTTAAGAGATCCTGGTAGTCTGAGATTTTCTAGATGTGTTTCCTGATGAACTACCATGATTACCAATGGATAAAGAAGTTGAGTTCACCATAGATCTTTACTCTGACACCCAACCTATCTCGCTGTTTCCTTACCATATGAGTCGTGTTGATATGGAAGAGCTGAGGAAACAGATCAATAAATTGCAAGATAGTGGATTTATCCGACATAATGTGTCTTCTTAGGGTGTTAGAGTCATATTTGAAAGGAAAGGGAATGTGACGTTAAGATTATGTATTGATTACAAGGAATTGAACAGAGTCATGATCAAGAACAAGTACCCATTCTCTAAGATTGATGACCTTTTTGACAAGTTACAGGGTATCCAGGTCTTCTCCAAAATAAACTTGTGTTCAAGTTATCATCAGATAAAGATCAGAGCATAGGACATTCCCAAGACAGCCTTCAGAATCAAGTACGGACAGTATGAGTTCCTTGTTATGCCATTTGAACTAACCAATGTGCCATACATTTTTATAAACTTGATGAACAGAATTTTCAGACAATTTCTGAATCAGTTTGACATTGTGTTTATCGATGATATTCTGGTCTATTCAAAGAGCAGAGAGGAACATGCTCACCACCTGACTCAGATTTTGCAAGTTCTCAAGGAAAAAAAATTGTATGAAAAATTGAGTAAATATGGGTTCTGCCTTGAATAAACTATATTTTTATGGCACATCATATCAAGGGATGGACTATCAATGAACACTGAAAAAGTTGAGACAGTACTTGGTTGGGAGAAATGGACATCGCTTAAGGAGATTCGTAGCTTTCTGTAAATGGCAGGCTATTACCGTAGGTTTATGGAAGGGTTTTCTAGTATAGCCGCTCTATTGACCCAACTTACAAAGAAGAACGTCAAGTTTGAGTAAAACGAAGATTGTGAAATAAAATTTACAGAACTCAAGAAACTGTTGATTACTGCACCTGTGTTGGCTCTACCGAGTGTGAAAAGTGGATACATAGTGTATAGTGATGCCTACTACCTGGGGTTGGGTTATGTTCTAATGCAACATGAAAAGATCATTACATATGGGTCCAGATAATTGAAGAGTCATGAGAAAAATTACCTCACCCACGACTTAGAACTTGTCTTCATTATCCACGCCTTGAAGACCTGACACCGCTACTTATATGAGGAGACTTTTGAGATTTATATTGACCATAAGATCTTGAAGTACGTATTCACTTAGAATGATCTCAACATATGTTAGAGGCATTGGATAGAGCTCCTCAAGGACTACGATTATAATATTTTGTATTACCCAGATAAGAGTAATGTGGTAGCCAATGCACTCAGCAAAAAAAATATAGATATTTTAGTTAACCTAATAATTTTTGAATGAAGGGTAATAAGGGCCGCACAATAGATACAGTTTCAGGACCTGAAGAGAGTTATATGCTTAGCCCATCTGACTGTCCAACTCAAATTGGTCCAGAGAGTAAAAGAAGCCCAATTAACCGATTCTACCATAGCAGCTCTCAAGAAGGATGTAGAACAGAGAGTAAATCCAGAATTTCGAGTCTCTGCCGATGGGTTGCTCAGATTTCAGGATAAGGTGTGTGTTTCGGATGACAGTAAACTAAAAAGGGACATCATGATAGAGGCTCATATCTCAAAAGTTCGCCATACATCCTGCAAGTACTAAAATATATCAAAATATACGACCCCGGTTTTGATGGAGTGGAATGAAAAGAGAGATAGTTGACTTTGTCTCCAAGTTTCTAGTATGTCAACAGGTTAAGGCAGAACATCAACATCCAAGTGGGTTACTTCAGCCATTACTGCTCCTAGAGTGGAAGTGAAAACAATCACAATGGACTTTGTTATAGGGTTACCTACGACACACTCAAGACATGATGCTATCTAGGTAATTATCGACCAGCTCACCAAGTCCTCTCACTTCTTGGCTATTAAAATGATCGACCTCTTAGATAAGTTAGTAAGAATATATATCCGGGAGATAGTCAGATTACATAGAGTTCCAGTAACAGTGGTATCCAACAAAAATCCTAAGTTCACTTCTTGATTTTAGTCTAGTTTTCAACAAGCCATAGGGACGAAACTATCCTTTAGCACCATATTCTACCCTCAGACCGATAGACAATTAGAGAGTACGATTCGTGCCCTGGAGGATATGCTCTGAACTTCTGTTCTAGACTTCAGGAGCCATTGAGATGATCACCTACCTTTGTTAGAGTTCGCCTACAATAATAGCTATCAAGCAAGAATCAACATGGTCCTGTACGAGGCATTGTATGGCCACCCCTATAGCTTGCTAATCTGTTAGGAAGAGGTGTGTGATAGAAAATTATTCGGCCTAGATTTTGTAGAGGAAACTACAACTAAGATAGTTAAAATCAAGAAGAACATCCAGATAGCTCAGAGTAGGTAGAAGAGTTATGCGGACACTCGGAGAAGAGATTTGAAATTTGAGAAAGGTGATAAGGTGTTTCTTAAAGTCACCCATTTCACAGGAATCAGTAGGTTATATAAGATGGAGAAATTAAATCCCTGATTCATTGGATCGTTTAAAATTTTGGATAGGATTGGTACGTCTAGCTACAGACTAGTACTACCTCTAGAATTGTCCATAGTCCATAATATATTTCATGTATCCATGCTGCGTAAGTACAACCTAGTCCTCTCGCATATCCTGTCTCACGAGCCCCATTCACTCAAAGAGGATCTATCCTATAAGGAAATACCAGTAGGTATTATAGATTGGAAGAGCAGAATACTCTACAATAGAGAAATTCTTTTCGTCAAGGTCCTATGGTAGAATTACACACAAAAAGAGGCCACTTGGGAGCTAGAATCAGACTTCAGGGTGGGGTACCCCTAACTGTTTGACTAGTGAGAGAGCGACAAATTTGAGGGACCAAATTCTTTCTTAAAGGGGGGAGATTTGTAACACTCGGGCCCAAAATTTGGCCCGGGATAATTTGATATTAATAAAAAAAGGTATTAAAAATAATTTTATATTATTTTTATGAAATTTTTGGAAAATATGGATTTGGGGATGAGTTTGAAAGCAATTTTGCGAAAAAATGGGTGAAATTTTGAGTTCATAGGGGTGTTTTTAAAAGAAAAATTAGAAATAGGGCGTCAAAATACAAAAAGAGAAAATTCGACTACATGGGACGGTCCAGTCAGCATCCAAAGCGAAGCAGAGCACGCCGCATGGCAAAACATACTAAAATTGGCGCCATGCAATAGGCCACGTGGGTGATCTGCATGCCCAGCGATCCGATAGTACAGATTTGATTCTGTGCGCATGGACGACTCAGATGCATTCCCTTTTTAGGCACAATCGGACGGATGAGATCAATTGAGATGAATGGTCCAAATTCGCCCATGCAATTGGCCTAAACAAGCAACAATGGGACAACTCTCCTTGCTCCACATTGATACGAATGGATGACCCAGATCGACGTAGGATAGGTATTTAAACATCACATCGTAGGAAAACCCTAACCTTAGCCACAACTGCCTTCATAGAAGAAGAAGAACTAGTCGTTGGAGAAGGATACTGACCCCCGGCCACCGCCGCACCGGAGCCACTACCGACTGCCAAAAAAAATAAAAATTTCTCCTTCTTGCTTGAAATTCAATTTTGAGTCTCTTTATGACCATATCAGATCAAAAAGGATGGTGGGTGAACTGAAAATTCCAGCCAAAGCCTGGCAGAGTCACTGCAGAAGAAACCCTAAAACCCCTCCTATAAGCCCCTTCTCGTTTCCCGTTTCACATAATTTTCTGACCATTGTGTTCATCATCTTTTTCTGTGCAGGTTAGCCGAAGGAGAAATTAAAACTGGTCAGGCCGAGGTGAACTGCCACCGTGGGCGGTGGAGCTAGTGCCGGAGCACGGTGGCGCTACCGTTCCAGAACCTTAAAATAGGCCAAAAAGGATTTTCAACACCGATTTTAGGTTTTTAGGATATTCTTAGGTACATGACAAGTATTTTGATTTTCGTAGAAAAAATTCAAGGAACTAGGGACCCTTTAGGAGGCGTAGTAAATAACATGATGTTTTGAAACACCAATCCAGGTAAGGATCCCTCATCTTATTCTCTGTTATGGTAAATTGAAGAATAATAATCGATAATTATGTGTTTTGTGAAAAATTAAAAAAAATTTAAAAATATTACAAGTTACTAGTAGAGGCAGGACCGATTAGTTCACCTTTATCATATTTATTTTCCTATACTGCCTAAATTACTTACTATTATATTAGGCATATTTAAATTAATAGTTTTCATGATCTTCTCAATTATCTGGTTTATTTGGTTCCTCTTACATTGTTTATTTGGTTATCTGGTTACCCAGTTGTTAGTTATGATAAACTATATCACTTTCTTAAATGCTGTTTAAATTAATCAGTGAAAATAAAATGATACATTGGTATGCTTTGGAGGTTGTTTGGATGATGAGAATATAAACAAATGAAAGCTTATCGGGCATCCTGGGAAAAGGTGGACGGACTTGGTACATAGAGAATTCTACTGTAGAAATTACCTCAGTCGGACGGGGCTGAGAAGTCCCATACCGAAAGGGTTTTAGGAGATATGGTTCACCCTCATACCGGACGGGTATCGAAGCGATATTTTTTTGGCATCCATTATCAGACGGGGTATGGGGACAGCCGGGTTAATTGTCAGTTTTGATACTAGGTCCATAAGTAGAGGGATATCCCTATGGACCTCTAGGGGTTCCTAGTAAGTAGGTTAAAAAGGAAGGATTGCTGATCCTATGCATGAAATTAAAATATCATTTGGTTAATTGTCTTCATAGATTGATTTTGGGAAAAAATCGTAATAGTAAGTATCGAATAAAAAGTTTTAAAGTTAAATGTATTTACTTAAAGCAAGAGCTTCATTAGTTGTTTTCTGATTTTTACCAATTTTTACTTAAAGCAAGAGAAGTATAATATTCTTACTGGGCTAGTGTAGCTCATCCTTTTATTAATCATTTCAGATCAAGAAGATCAAGATTCAGATCATGATCAGTATGAGGGTTGTGAATAGTTCACTTCTCGGACTCTTTTCAAGTGTTAGTGGAGGTTAACTCTTAGGATATCTATTTATTTGTTTTTCTTTATTATCATTTGTCTTTTTATGAACTAATATAGAATAGACATTCCTATAAACCTATTAGGCATCCCAATTTACTGTGTAAGGAATGTAAACACTAACTTTATTATTTACTTACGCCTCTAAAAATACAAATTTATTTCATTTAAGATTTCAGACCTTTATATTATGGCTGCATCATCTCATAATAGTATATAACTCTAACTTACTGCTGCTTTTCTTTTCTTAAAGTGTGTTAAATTCAATAAAAAATAATTTTCACATAAAAGTTTCTTATATTTGATATCAAAGTAAGGTGGAATTTACAAATCTTAGAATTTTGTTAACAGTTTATACATATTTACATATATATTATTACTAATAGTTTTTATATATCTATATTTTATTATACTAACATTATATATATTATACTATCAGTTTATTTTTATATATATTATTACTAATAGTTTATACATATATCATTATATTAACATTATATATATATATATTATACTAACATTTTATATATCTATTATTATACTACATTATATATGTATATTATTATACTACATTATATATATATATATATTATACTAATAGTTAATATCTAATATTAATATTAGCATTATATATATATATGTATTATACTAACATTATATATATATATATTTTATTATACTAACATAATATATATATTGTACACTAATAGTTTATATATATACAATTTTACATTAATAGTTTATATATATATATATATATTATTACTCTAATTATTTATTTATATATTATTATATGAACATTAACATATATATTATTACACTAACAGTTTAAATACATAATTTTATAATAACAGTTTATATATATATATATATTATTATACGAACAGTTAATATATATATATATATTATTACACTAACAGTTTATATATATAATTTTATATTAACAATTTATATATATATATATAATACACTAATAATTTATATATATTATTACACTAATAGCTTATAAAAAATATATATGTTAAATTGTAGTTAATTTCATATATATGTATATTTTATACTAATTATTAGTTTCGTAGTTTTATGACTTAAGATTTATTAACTTGACAAGTTACCAAAGTAACTCAGATTGATGAGTCTTGCTTTAGTTAAACTATATTAAAGAATTAATAAAAGAATAACATATATATTTTTGTAATTATAAAATTGAGGCTAACCCAAATGAGAGTCACTTTTTACTAATTATAAACTAATAGTTTATTTTGTGTTATTTAGATTGATACCCAAAGGTAACATGTAAATGACATAAAATATTAAGTATTTTAAGTCTTTTTGAGTTAAATTAGATATGCTAATGTTTTATCCAAAGAAAAAACTATAGTAATATCAATAGTCAATCGTTTATAAATTTAATATTATAAATATACTTGAGGTGTTACTGTGAGTATTGTCCTATTTTTACAGTTCTCACTTCATTATATTCTTTTGCATTTGGAATGACAATTTTTGATGGGTCAAATTCTGCGGAGTGGTATAAAATGGTCTAATTCTCACTAGGTTTATTGGATCTTGACTTGACTTTAATAATTAAAAAACTTCCTGAAGCTACCAATGATAGTACTCTACAGAAGAAACAATTAAAAGCTTGGACAAGGTCAAACAAACTCAGTCTTATGTTTATGAGAATGATTATTGCCACAAACATCAAAACTTTCCTCCCTCAAACTAAGATAGTCTCAGAATTTTTGAAATCTATGGATGAGCATTTTAAATGCGTTAATAAGACTCTTACTGGCACATTGATGGCTGAATTAACCACCATGAAATATGATGGTCAAAAAGGAATTCAGTAACACATTTTGAACATCGATGAAAAGGCTACAAAACTTAAGGCATTGGGCATGAATATGGATGAAGGCTGCAAAACTTAAGGTATTGGGCATGAACATAGATGAGTCATTCTTAGTTTAATTTGTCCTTAACTCACTTTCTTTATAGTTTGCATCATTCAAAATTCACTATAATGCTAATAATGAATAGTGGAATATGAATGAGCTTACTAATAAGTGTATTCAGGAGGAAATAAGATTAAAGCAAGATGGATATAATTTTGCCCTTGTAGTTACTCATGAAGTTATGAAGAATAAAGGTAAATCCAGAAAAATAAAGAACTCTCCACGAAAGAAACAGAGTAGACTTGGGGAGAATAACTAGGGTCATGATGGAAAATTTACTCTAAGTTGCTACTTTTGTGGCAATAAAGGTCATGTGAAAAAAGAATGTAATAAGTGTAAAACTTGATTCGAAAAGATAGGTATGAATATTTCTTTTATATGTTGTGAATCAATTCTTGTTGAGATTCCTTCCAATACTTGGTGGATTGATTCTAGAGCCACAACTCATGTTACTAATTTAATATAGGGATTCCTTACAATCCAAAAATTGAAAGAAAGTGAAAAGTTCCTCTATATGGAAAACTGTCTCAAAGTAGAAGTGGTAGTTGTAGGTATCTATCGCTTGCTATTAGAGACTGGTCATCAGATGGATCTTTTCAACACTTTTTATGTTCCTTTGATTTCTAGGAGTTTAATTTCATTATGCAAATTAAAAGTTATTGGATATTCAATTTAGTTTGGTTGTGGAAAAGTAAGTTTAGTGTTTAATACATAACAGTTGGTTTTAGTATTTTATATGATGGTTTATATAAAATTTTTCTAAATCATGAATTTGCACAAGCTTTAGTTACCTTACATTCAAATATTAGTTCAAAGTGTGACTTAATTAATGAAAATTCTTCATTCTTATGGCATAAAATGCTAGGGCATATCTCTAGGGAAAGAATTGAGAGATTAGTGAATGATTAAATTTTACAAAATCTTGACTTCACTGATTTCCAAGTATGCATAGATTGCATAAAAGAAAAACAAACTAAACATACAAAGAAAGGTGCGATTAGAAGTAATAAGATTCTTGAGATAATTCATATGGACATTTGCGGACCACTCTCCATTCGTTGTTTCACTAGAGAGAGATATTTTATCACTTTTATAGATGATTTATCTCGGTATGGTTATATATATCTAATGCATTATAAGTCTCAAGCCATTGATATAATTGAGGTGTGCATTACAAAGGTTGAGAGATAATTAGATAAAAAATTTAAGATTGTGAGATTTGATCGAGGTGGTGAATTCTATGGTAGATATGATGACTTAGAACAAAATTCTGATCCATTTGTCAAATTCCTATAAAAACATGACATTTGTACTTAATACACAGTGTTAGGTATGCCATAGCAGAATGGTGTTGCTGATAAGCGTAATCGTATTTTAATAGAAATGGTCAGGAGTATGATAAGTTACTCTTCTATACATATTTCTTTATTGGATAAACCCTTAAAAACTGCAATATATATCTTGAACAGAGTTCTTAGTAAGGCAATATCTGTAACTCTTTTCGAGGTGTGGACTAGTAGAAAACCAAGTTAACACATTTACATATATGGGGTTGTCCAGGAGAGGTAAGAATCTTCAATTCTTATGATAAAAAGTTAGATTTAAGGACAATATCTGAATATTTTCTTGGTTATTCAGATAAGTCCAAAAGGTATAGATTTTACTACCTTAACCATGGTACAAGAATAGTTAAAACTAGTAATGTCAAATTCTTAGAGAATGGTGAAATCAGTGAGAGTGAAGAACCAAGAAAAATAAACCTTGAGGAAATAGGAGTAGATATCCCACCACCATTTTTATCTCAAGAAATAATTGTTGTTCATCCTTCTTAATAAGTTACAGAAAATGAGCTACATAATGGAAATACTTTATTACCATGAGAAGATATCGTCATTGATAATGTTATAGAACAACCTCAATCAATGCCTTTGAGAAGATCTTAAAGGGAAATGAAATCTGCTACATCAGATGATTATGTGGTATATCTACAAAAATCTGATGTAGATATTGGCATAAAAACATATCCAGTTACATTTTCATAAGCTATAAAAAGCGATGATTATGATAAATGGGTAGAAATTATGAAAAAAAAGTTGAAGTCTATGGACCATAATGATGAATGAGATCTTGTCGAATTTCTTGATAATTATAAAAGTGTTGGTTGTAAACGGGTCTTTAAAACCAAATGCAATGCCAAAGGCAGTATCGAACGATTCAAAGCCAAACTAGTGGCCGAATATTTTACTAAAAAAGAATGTATAGATTATAGAGATATATTTTCTCCATATTCTAAAAAGGACTCCCTTAGAATCATTACGACACTTATATCACATTTCTATTTAGAGTTATATCAAATGGATATGAAAACTGCTTTCTAGAATGGGAATTTGGATGAAGATATCTATATGGATCAACCTAAATGGTTCGCAAAGAAAAGAAAAGAACACTTGGTTTGCAAACTAAATAAATCCATTTATGGTCTTAAACAAACTTCCAGACAATGGTATATAAAGTTTAATGATACCATTACATTTTTTGGATTCAAGAAAAATGCTATTGATCAGTGCATATATATGAAAACTAGTGGCAGCAAGTTTATATTTTTGATCCTACATATGGATGGTATTTTGCTAATTAGTAGTGTTCTTGATTTGTTATACGAAACAAAAAAATATATCTCTAAAAACTTTTAGATGGTTGATATGGGTGAGACAACCTATGTTATTGGAATAGAAATTTTCATAGATCATTCTCGAGGATTGTTAGGTTTATTTCAGAAAGGATATATTAACCGAGTTTTAGAGAGATTCAACATGCAGTTATGTTCAGCTAGTGTTGCACTCATTTCTAAAGGTGACAAATTAAGTAAAAGTCAGTGCCCAAAGAATGACTTAGAAAGGGAACAGATGAAAAACATTCTTTATATATCTACTGTGAGAAGTTTGATGTACGCTCAAACTTATGCTAGACCAGATATTAGTTATGTTGCTGGTATGTTGGGAAGAGATCAAAATGATTCAGGAATTGAATACTAAAAAGCTACAAAGAAGGTTATGAAGTATCTTCAAGGGACAAAAGATTATATGCTCACATATAAAAGACCAAAACAATTAGATGTGATTGAATACTCAGACTTAGATTGTGGTAGTTGTCGTGATAGCTTAAAGTCTACTTTAGGTTTTGTCTTTATGTTAGCAAATGGGGCAATTTAATGGAAGAGTGTAAAGTAGTCTATTATTGCTTCATCCACAATGGAGGCTGAGTTTATAGCATGTTTTGAAGCCTTAAGTCATGCTTTGTGGCTACAGAAGTTCATTTCAGGGCTTGGTGTTGTTGACTGTATTACCAAGCCACTGAGAATATTTTGTGATAATATCGCAGTTGTTTTCTTCTCTAAGAATAACAAATATTCTAATAGATCTCAACACATGGATTTAAAGTATTTAGTTGTTAGAGAAAGAGTCTAAAAACAACAAGTATCTATTGAAAATATTAGTATTGCATCTATGATTGCTGATCCATTGACTAAAGGACTACCTCCAAAGACATATGCAGAACATGTTGTAAGGTTAGGCCTCTTAAGGAATCCATAATATGACGATGGATATTTCAGTGGTTAAATAGTTGACATTTTGTTCATTAAAATTTGTTTATGTTATTTCTTGTTTTTTAATCATAAATGTACAATTTAGTATTTAACCAATAGGGAATGTCTTGACAAGACAAATTATAGAGATTATTTTGGCATTATGAATTGATTAGTGTGTGGCACATAGAATAAAATGTGATATTGACTGCTATGATTCACATTTATAATTTAAGTTATTTCAATATTATGGTATAGTAATTTTGGGTTTGTTGGCTTATTTTATCGCAATCACGTATCAAATTTATTTTACCAATAAATATATTTTAATATAAAATGTATATACATATATTCTAGTTTTCATAATCAATTTTATGGGTCAAGTGGGAGAATGTTAATTTCAGCAATTAAGTGGATGACTCACTAACTTAGTGTTTTATTTTCTCATCCATTTATAATGGTTGAAGCCAACTTAAAAGACACCCAAAATAATAAATAACTGTTATAAAAGAAAATGTACCTTGATGGAGTGAGTAATCTTAAAATAAATTATAGAATTATTGTATTTTATTGATATTAAACTATAATAATAGAAATGACTATCAATACATTAAATTACTTTTAATGTGCTTGGCCTCTCCTTTTATATATAAAAGGAGCACAAATTCTCATTTAAAGGTATCTTCCATCAACAAAAGTTATAAAGTTGTTTTGCATAATAGTTAGATAGAGAGAAGAAGTGAGTCAGAAAATTAAAAATAGTTATGTCTGCATCATTTCAGAATAGTATGTAACTCTAACTTTCTGCCGTTTTTCTTTTCTTAAGATGTATTGAATTTAATAAAAAATGACTTCCGCATAAATTTTTTTTACAGATATTTGATTTTAGATTAAATTTGTTAAGATTTAATTATTTTTATAGTAATTAAATTAGATTTAATACATTTTAAAGTTCAACTTTAAGTTTAACAATACGATGTTGAATTTAACGGTCAAACCTAAAAAAAAAACAAGTCAAACTTTAAAAAAAGTAGTAATATTGCAAAGTTATATCTAATTTCACTAACTAATATATAACAATTGATTGACAGACTTCTCTAGTTCGTTGATGGTTAAAATTTTTTTAATTTCCATTTACTTTAATTTTAAGTTTCATTTGTATTCTTCTCAAAAGCAATATTATAATGACATTTACAATAATCATAATTTATCTTACTTTATCTATGTTATAAGTTAAATTTAACTCTATTTGACAACTAAAACTTGATTAATTTCAATGACTTTTCTAACAATAGAAAATTATAAGGGTGTTTTAAGATTTGAAAAGTTATCTTTCTCTTTCATTTTTCATCACAAATTTTTCTTCAAATTTCTAGTTTTTCAATATCTCATATTTTAAGTTCTAATATACTAATTTAATCAATATAAATATAATGTCCCAACCCATTTTAGTGGTTATAGATGTTTGCACACTATTTCTAACTAATGAAACTATAAAAAATATTACATATGCAGTAGCACTACAAATTAATATATATCTCTTATCACGAGTAATTAAAACCAAAATAAATAAGGCATTATTCTATAAAAATTTATTAGAAGAACATCTTAATTTAACTCTTCTTTACGACACAAATTTAAAACTAAAAAATTTAAAAAGGTTCTCTTTAGTGTTTTTTATGATCCTGAAATTGCTTATATTCTTTTGTGATATGAAATATAAGTGTAAATTGGGATAAGCTTCACATACTCAGTAAGAATGAGACAACATTTCATATGGAGACATGCAACTATACATTCACACAAAATGTATATAAAACAAAATGAAATGTTAATTAAAGAAAATATCAATCAAAACATCATGATAAAATTCATTATGATCTTATTCACTCTACTTTAACTTTACTTACCTTATTATTTCTGAAGCCTAATTTGTATTTTAGATTTCACATTCCTTTATCTCGTATTTGTTACTAATCCCCTTACCTTCTTCTCTTTCTATCCACATTTACTATAAAACTTACTTTTTACTTATAACACATTCTTACCTAATTCTTGTTTATCGAAGTTTTATACACACTCACACTGATTCACATTTTCCCTAAAAACGGATTCATGCACATCAAATTCACTTTTATATACTTTATAAAACATAATTCTTACATATCAAATTCATACATGCACATTCGAATTTCACATTTTCATATGCTTAATATTTTAAAATTTATTTAGAGTTTTCATCGCACTATGCCATTTATACCATTATCAAGGAAAGGTGAAAAGGACCCTCCTTACTCCATGGACAATATTACATTCGCTAGGTGACCTCAAACAAATCATACACATATTCTGGACTAGGTTTCTTATCATTCATTCATAAGTGGGGTTCACCATGAATCCTCTTGAATTTTGGCTACACGCACAGATCCCCTTCCTTGATTCATGACTAGACGAGGTGGAAACATTCTCAGTTTTTCTTAATAACCAACCTAAATCTCATAAAATTCTTACTCCAAGTCCTTCCCCTATCCTTGCACTTAATCTCCTATGTCCGTAATTCACTCATCCAATTTAATATACTAATTTAACATTCAACACTAACTGCACTTATTATATTCTCACCCAACGCACCTGCATATGCCAATTCTATACTCATATATGTATGACTTACACATACACATTCTCTCCCACAACTATACTTCCACTCAAACACATACCCACCCTAATTATGCACACATATGCATAAATATACACTATTCAAGTAAACAAGAACAACATTAAATTGATGTAGAAAACACATGCAAAATATGAAAATATGCCATGCAATTTTTGAACAAATTTTAAGAAAACTTGGAAACAAAACATGCTCGGGTCTTATAATCTGAACACTACTCCATTCTTACAAGGATCCTAAACGGAAAAGAAATCGAAAAGCCTTCCCAAATTTAGGTTTCACCACGTCTGGCTCCCCTTCTAAATTTTTACTTTTGATTTCTAAAAATTTTGCATTCATATGATTAATGTCTAATTTTAAAAAGGGAAATAAATGACGTAAGGTGGAAAATTTATTGGGACGAATTTCAGATTCCTCTCCAGAAGTCTGTCCTTTTATTTGATCCTTTCTCACTCTTTGACTTCCCTCCCCACTCAAATTCCCTTCTCAAACCTCGACCGCACACGGCAACCTTCTTTCTCCCGTGCTGACTCCTCTTCTCCTCTCACCATTATCTCTTTCTCCTTAGCTACCATTCCCCTCTCATCTCTTTCATCTCTCCCTATCTGGCTAATTAGGGTTTGAATTTATAGCATTAACATCGGTCATCCGATATCGTCTATGATATCTGGACCATTGGATGGTCTAAGGATATTTATGTCATTTCATATGCAAAAATGAATCTTGGTTATCAAAGGAATTAACTGACAATTAATTAGTAAGCTAATTTTATGAAATTAATCAGCAGAAATTATGCAGTTAATTAGCATATTTGTTACAATTATGACAACAAATTATATATAATTAATCAGCATATATGGCAACAGATTATATGCAATTAATCGGCAAATTTTAGAGAATTATGACAGCAAATTATGCAATTAATTAGATAACAGATTTTATGTCTAATTTTATGATTTGGCTTTAATAGTTTTAATTAAGATAGATTTGTTTAGCTAATTTAGGGTCAGAAAATTAGCTTATATATTTGTATATATAATGAGAATTCTTCTCCATAAAATCTCTTAAATTGTCATGGTATCAGAGTATAGGTTCTAAATTCTTGAGTTTTTTTTTTCTTGTTTCAAGTCTCAATCTTATTCTTGTTCTTAGTATAGTCCCTTATTCTTGTTTGTTTTTGATCAAGTTCTCTCGACATCATGTCCACAGATAAGTATGAGTCCATCTTGATTCATTTTAATGGCAAAAATTATTCAGTTTGGGTATTTTACTTCAAAAATTTTTGACAAAAGGAAAGATTTATGGGCCCATATTGATGGCAGCAAAACCTGCCCCAGACAAAGATAAAGAAAAAGATGAGCATGCTGAGTAGGAGGTCAAGGATGCTTAAATCATGGCATGGATTCTAGGATCTATTGATTCGAATATCATCTTGAACCTCCAACCCTTCAAAACTACAGCTGAGATGTGGAATTATTTAAAGAAACTCTATAACCAACACAATACTGCTAGAAGATTTCAGGTTGAACATGAATTAGCTACTCTTCAACAGGGTAGTCTCTTTATCTCTTATTTTATTATATTTTTATGAATCTTTGGGCTAAATATACTGATATAGTATATGCTACCTTACCTTCTAATGGTCTTATCTCTGTTCAATCTATTCATAAAACTACTAAAAGTGATCAATTTCTTATGAAATTTTGATCCGACTTTGAAGGCACCAAGTCTAATCTTATGAACCAAGAACACGTCCCCTCATTGGATGTATGTCTCAATGCTTTATTTCATGAGAAACAACAAATTCTTACTCAAACCACCATAGAACAACAAAGATCTACCTCTATCCCTATGGCTTATGCAAAATAAGGTAAGTCAAAAAGTAGAGACTTGAGCACAATTTAGTTTTTTGTTGCAAGGGGTTTGGGTATTATGCTTCAAATTGTTCAAAAAATATGTAACTACTATAAAAAGGACGACAACATCATTAAGGAATGTCCTATGCGACTTTCTAAAAAATCTGAAATAGCATATACAACGTTTGTTGGTTCTTCTAATACTTGTAATTCCGTGAACATGGCATAGAGCGCTCCTGCTACTCCTACTCCACCTGTAATTTCTGAAGTGATTAAATAAATGATCATCTCTGCATTCTATGCCTTATGATTATCAGGTAAATATTTTTCAATATTATCTCCTTGGTAGTTTGATTATGCGACCTCTAATCATATGACTAACAATCCTAATTTTTTTACCAATATAAAGAAATAATCTGGAAATTTTAAGATTTATACAACTGATGGAAATTTTTTACCTATCACAGCCACTGGTGATAGTTCTTATTTTCTATCAAATGTTTTTATCTCTCCTAATCTTACTAGTAATTTTGTTTCTATCGGTCAGTTGGTTGATGATAACTATAAATTGGAATTTTTTAAATCTATTTGTGTTGTGCAAGATCAACAATTAGGGAAGACAATTGCAAGAGGGCCTAAAGTAGGAAGTATTTTTCCTCTCCCATTTTCTTTATCTCCATGTTTCTCTCTGTCCATTATCATTTGTAATTCTACTCATATTGATTATCGAGCATGGTATAAAAATCTTGAACATCTAAACACTAATGTACTCCATATTTTACTAAATTCTCGTTTGCTTGGGAATAAAGACTCACCATCTCTTAGTGTTGTTCAATTTGATTGTAATTCTTGTAAGTTTTGCGAAAGTAAAAATTTATCATTTCTCACTCATACACCAAATGTAGTCTAGCCTTTTGATTTGATACATAGTGATGTGTGGGGTATGACACTAGTTACTTATCATGCTAATTACAAGTACTTTGTCACTTTTATTGATGACTATAGTTGTTTCACATGGTTCTATTTTCTTCATTTTAGGGACAAAATATTTTTTGTCTTCAATTTTTTCTATGCACATAATCAAACCTACTTTTCTACTAAAATCAAAATCATTCGCTCTGACAATGGGGGTGAGTACATGTCTTATTCTTTTTAGGAGTTCTTACAAATTATTGGAATAATTTTTCAATGATCTTGTCCTTCAACCCCACAATAAAATGGGGTGGCAGAGAGAAAGAATCGTCATCTTCTTGATGTCGTTTGCACCCTTCTACTAGAGTTTTTTATACCTTCTCGGTTTTGGTGTGAAGCTCTCTCCACTACTGTGCACCTCATCAACAGATTGCCTTCTCCCTAATTGAACCATGTCTCTCCTTTTATTCAGTTATTTGGTCGCACTCTGATTTATTCTAACCTTTGTATTTTTGGTTGTGTGCATTTTGTACATCTTCTTGCACATGAACGCATAAAACTTACAGCTCAATTAGTTCAATGTGCATTTATAGGATATTCAGTATACTAGAAAGGTTTTATTTGTTATGATCCTAATATGCATCGTATTTAGATATCTAAAAATGTGATATTTTTTAAAAAATTAGTGTCTTTTTGCTATTCACCATGATCATATTTATCCTTTATTTTCTGTTTTTCCATGGTTTATTAATTCTTATGCAGACCCTGTACCTTATAAACCTCTATTAGCGTATCAGTGACTCATGCCTAAAACATCATATTAGACTTCTCAACCTAATAGGCCCCCTCTAATGGATTCTTTGACGATTGATTCTGTTCCAACAGCCACACCTGCTACTCTCAGATGCAGTACTCGTGTTCATAGACCATAAGATATGTATGACTTTACCCTTTATTTTTCCTTAACAGCCACCGTGTCATCTATTTCCATTCCCTCCTCATATAAACAGGCAATGGAGCATGAGTGTTGGTGGCAAGCTATTGAAGCAGAATTTCTGGCTCTAGAAGAAAACCAAACTTGGGATGTTGTTTCATGTCCCCTATCTATGAAACCCCTTGGAAATAAGCTTGTGTTTTCCATAAAATTTCAATATGATGGATCCATAGACCGTTACAAAACTCGATTGGTGGTTCTTAGCAACAAGTAAGAGTACGTTTAGACTATGATGAGACCTTTGCACCAGTAGCTAAGATGATAACCGTGTGCACCATACTAGCCCTTGTTGCATCTCAATCATGGTCTTTACATCAAATGGATGTTAAGAACGCGTTCTTGCATGGTGATCTAAAGGAAGAAGTTTACATAATACTTCCGCATGATATGCCTACTACCTCACCTAATGCTGTTTGTAAACTAAAATGCTCTTTATATGGCTTGAAACAGGCACCGCGGGTATGGTTTGAAAAGTTCAAATCCACTCTTATTGGTTTTTTATTTACTCAAAGTCAGTATGACGCTTCACTTTTTCTTCAAAGGACATCTAATGGTTTAATTGTACTTCTTGTTTATGTGGATGACATAGTTATCACTAGCTATGATAAGGAAAGAATCTCTAAAATTCAAAATTTGTTACTCTTCTTTTCATATGAAAGACCTTGGGCAACTCACCTACTTCTTGGGGTTAGAGGTGCATCATCGGTCTCAAGGTATTTTTTTTGAATCAACAAAATTATATTCAGGATCTGGTTAAATTAGCTAGTCTCATGAACACTACATCTGTTGACACTCATATGGAACTTAATGTCAAATACTGACGTGATGAAAGAAAACGTCTTGAGGATCCTACTTTATATCGGAAACTAGTTGGTAGTCTCATCTATTTAATCATCATCCGACCAGACATTTCTTATGCTGTCCACATTGTTAGTAAGATTTTTCTGCTCAAAATCTCTTAAATTATCACTGGTCATCTGATCTCTTTTTCCTAAATTGTGATCGTCCAATATAAGATTTCATTAAAGGTCTTTAGGTTTTTTTTTTTACCATCCCTTTAATCCTAGCTATTCGTTTAAGCAGTGATGAGATCTAGATTATTCGTGCGTGAGTAAATCTCAGTCGTTCGATCAACATCCTAATCCCAATTAAATTCCAGTTGTCTAATCTAATTACTTTTTTTTGCACTTGTGGCTAACCACACATGCATATTTACTTGCATGGCTGCCCACACCAAAGGGTTTGATTGGGCACAAAGACATCATCATGCTAATGTGGTCCATTTTTCCATAATTGCACTCCCCACCTTTTGGGCCAAATTCTTTCAATTAGGTCCCTTATTTATTTATAATTTTGCCCTAAATTAACATTTTTTTAAATTTGGTCCATGTTAATAATTTTAATAATTTTTTAGGTTTTTATTAATTTTTAAATTTTTTAAACTTCCCTTTTATTCATAAAATACCCGTGTTTCACATATTTAATTTCAAAATATATTTTTATTTCATTTTTCACCCTAAAATTTCAAGATCTTTAATTCAAGTCTCCCAAATTTTTTTTATTTCCTTATGATATCCTTTCCCTTCTTAAATTTCTCTAGAATTATTTTTAGACTCACGTGTCATAAGTTCATTGTGTCATAATAGTTATATTTACTAATTATTATTTAGTCAATCAAAAGTCAAAACCCAAATAAATTTTTTCAACATTGGCATAGTTATTTTTTACTTCATTTTTTTTCAAGATTAATATTATTTTAGTACAGAAAAGAAACCATCTTCGTGACATTTAATTTTAGGTTTCTTTTATTAATTATATTATTCATGCATCATTATAATTATAATTTTCACTTTATAGAAAATAATGACCATCGAATCATAAAGCCTACTCAAATGATTTTTTTTAACAAGATGTTAAATGAAAATGAATTTATGATCAATTTTTAAAATAATATCGATATCGATTAAAACAGTCTTCCAATCATCTTCAATTCTATCTTTCATAAAAGTATAGGTTTTTTAATTAAACTAGTAGAAACAAGTATTAAAAAAGGTCCAAAAGCTTTTACAGAGAGATAAAGATTCTGCGAAATTAATTCTATTTGAATCAAAACATTAATCAACACCATTCAACATAAAAAAAGATACACCATACATAAAAACCACTCTTTGTGATAAGAAGTACAAAGCAATATTAATTCTGGGACTAAAAAATAGAGAAAATAACTAAGAGGAATTTTTAAAAAACACTAGTAGGTATAAAAGAGTAGGAAACTTGCATAGTTTTATTTCAACAAGGGCAACTCCTTTTAAACAATACGTGTAACAGACAAACTAAAAAAATAACCAACAAAATAAGAACTAATTAACTTATTCCTAAAAACTAAGATTACACAACGGTTTAATTAAAGAATCTTATTAAAAAAAAAATTTCTAACAAGTCAACAAGCTTACCCTTAAATTAAAAGTTTGCAAACTATCATAGTGCAGACTCCTAGCAACTTCCTTAACTTCTAAAATGCATACAACTTTAAAGGCTTGGGAAGAATATCTACCACTTTATATTCACTTTTGTAGTAGCTGAGATCAATTACTCCTTTTATAAGGTCCCTTAAGAAGTGAAATCCCATATCTATATGTTTACTTCTTCCATGTAGAATAGATTCCTGGATAGTTTACTTCCTTATCCAGTATCACAATAGATAGAAGTAGGTCCTTCTTACTTGAAGAATGTCTACCACTTTATCTTCACTCTTGCAATAGCTGAGATCAATTACTCCTTTTGTAAGATCCCTTAGGAAGTGAAATCCCATATTTATATGTTTATTTTTTCCATGCAGAACAAAATTCCTGGATAGTTTACTTCCTTATCCAGTATCATAATAGATAGAAATAGGTCCTTCTTGTTTGAAGTAAGGCTCAATAAAAATCTTTCTTAACCAGATTTCTTGACAAGAACATGCTGTAGTGGCTATACATTCAACTTCAATTGTTGATAATGTTACAATTGATTGCTTTTTTAAATACCATCTATTATTGTTTCCATTAAGAAAACTTTGGAAGTACTTTTTTTATCATCTAAGCCTCCATCATAGTCTCTATTTGTGAAACCAAATAGTTTCACCATTTCTATAGAGTAGTCTATATTTAGCAGTACCTTGCAAGTATCTAAGAATTCTTTTGCAAGAACATGATGTATTTTCTTAGGACTTTTTATGTGTCTGCTAATTTTTCTCACAACATACATAATATCTGGCCTTGTGGTGGTTAAATACATCAAGTTTTCCACAATTTGCTTATAAATAGTGTTGTCAACTTTGTTTCCTTCAGAATTTTTAACAAGCTTCATTCTTGTATCCATTAGAGTATTAGCATGATTATAATTCTTCATCTGAAACATGTTCAAGACTTCCTAGTCCTTTAGCTCTCCATGTACGAAAGTCAATTTCACGTTTAGTTAAAAGATAGACCATGAATTTTGAGCTACCAAAATAATCATTTTGATTGTGTCATACCTTGCTACTAGTGTAAAAAATTAAGTATAATCAATCCTAAACTCTTGTTTATAGCCTTTAGCAACCAAATGCGATTTGAATTTATCAACTCATTTTTCATTCAACTTAGTTTTGTGGACTTATTTCACTCTAATGGATTTTTGGCCTTTTGGAAGTTCAACCAGCTCCCAGGTATTGTTTCTTTCAGCAACAGCTATCTCATTATCCATTGCATTTCTCCATTTTGAATATTTTATAGTTTTTTCAAAAGATACAAGATCACATTTTGTAAAAAAAAAAAAACAAAATGGTTAGTGGTTTTTCAGTCCTAGTTACCTTATAATTGGTCATCTATGTTGGCCTTCTCCTGACTCTTTGATGTCATTGTTCATCATCGATTAGAGGACTTTGAGTAACTAATGGTTATTTTTCACTGGTCATGTGTTGTTCACTCACTAAGTTTATTGTCTTTCTTCATTTTCAACATTGAAATCAATTGAAATTTATGGTTGAATGATGTTTCTATCCCATTTTTAAAGTTTACTTATAAAAAATCATGTCACGGCTAATGACAATTTTCTTGGTGATAGAATTATACAACTTGTAGGCTTTAGAATGATCACTAATACCAAGAAAAATGTATTTTTCTCTTTTGTCATCTAACTTCTTCCTTTTTTTCACTTAGAACATGAGCATAAACAATGCATCCAAAAACTTTGAAGTGATCTACTGATGGTTTATGTCCACTCTAAGCTTCATCCGGGGTCATGTTTTGAA
This sequence comes from Carica papaya, assembly GCF_054855325.1. Classification (NCBI taxonomy): domain Eukaryota; kingdom Viridiplantae; phylum Streptophyta; class Magnoliopsida; order Brassicales; family Caricaceae; genus Carica; species Carica papaya. The sequence goes on from NC_142317.1 coordinate 10,906,376, forward strand.
TAACAAATCTGTTTAAAACATGAAACTCCAATTAATTGCTTCAGGCCAAAAATTTTTTGAAGTATCACTCATCTTTAAAAGACTTCAAACCATATTCAAAATGGTGCGATTTTTCCTCTCACAAACACCATTTTTACTCAAGTGTATGCTACTATAAGTTCTTTTTAATTCCATGAGACTCACAAAACTTTGCAAATTTCTGTGACTTCTATTCTCCACCATGGTTTGTTCGATGGATTTTTATCGGACTTCTAATCTCTTTCTCAACAAGTGGTTTAAAGATTTTTAAGCCTGCAAAAGCTTTAGATTTTTTTTGCAAAAAATAAACCCAAGTTTTTCTATTATAATCATTAATAAAGGTGATTATGAGTTTTTTTTTTACCTCAATTAAAGATGGATTAATTGGGTCGCAAATATCAGAGTGCACCAACTCTAAAGCTTTCTTTGTTTTCCATGAATTTCTTTTAGGAAAGGTGTTTCAGTGTTATTTACTAACAACACAATCTTCACAAACATCCGATGTACTATATGGAAGTCTTGTCACCATCTTCTTTTGTTACAGAGTTTTGAAACCACCAATTTAGGTGAGCATATCGAAAATTCCAAAACCAAGCCACCTCTTTCGATCTTGCTAAGGAACATGAAGAAGTGGTGTTGTGAAGATAAAGTGGAAACATTTGATTTGCTATCATTTTTTACTTGAGCAACTAAGCCCAATTTTTCATCTTAAATATTGCAAAATATAGATTTAATTTAAATTTCATATCCATTCTCTTAAAGTTGACCAACACTTTATAGATCGGTCTTTAAATTTGGAAGGAAAAAACGTTTGAAATTATTTGATTAGAGTTTTCTTTGGTACATATTTTCACATTATCCTTTCCTATCACACGAACTTTAGAATTATCACCAAAGGTCACAATTTTGTGAAAGGATTCATCGAAATATGAAAATGCCAACTTATATCCCCACATATGATTGCTGCAGCTAGTATCTAAATACCACAAATTCTAATGACATTCATCTTTTGCATGACATACCAATAAAAGAGAGACCTCTTTTTCTTTTTATGTGAAATTGGATCTTTCTCCTTATTACTTGTTTAAATTAGTTTGGCATTCGGATTTCTAGTGGTCATACTTGTGGCATATGTAGCACTTGATTCTTGATTATTCTGTTGGCTTATGATTTGATGAGTTATGGTCATCATAGTTTCTTCCTTTCTATTGTGATTGGTTGCTTCCAGATTTCTTGTGTAAGTGTCTGTGGTCTTTGTTTGTTGTTCTTTGATTTCCATTATTTAATAAAGAGTTGTTTGATGTTGCCTGCAGTGCTTGCTCCTCTTTTTTTAGATTTAATCAATTTCCTTTCAGAAAGAATTTTGTAATTTGTCAATTATAAGCACATAAAGGTCTTTAGATTCTTCAATTGAACAAATAATATAATTAAAATTTATTACTAAAAATTGTATAATCTTTTCAACTATCATCATGTCCTCCATCTTATCTCCATGTATACATCTTTTGTTAATGATTGCCATCGTTCTAGATAAGAAATCATCTACTAATTCTCTAGTCTTCACATGTAGCACTTTAAATTCAGCACGAAGTGCTTGGAGCTGCACCCTCTTTACCTTTGTTTTCCCTTGATAATTTTTCTTCATTGAGTCCTAGATGTCCATGGGTGTATTTTTACAAAGAATTGTCTCTAAGATTGATTGGTCAATTGCTTGGAAGAGACAGTTCTTGACTTTGAGATCCTTCAACTTTAATGCTTCATATTCTTCTTTTTGTTGCTACATCAACACAATTTTAGCCATTAGTTCTGCTACACCATATTCAACAACGTTTCAATATTCCTTGGACCTCAAATAATTTTCCATCAGCATGCTCCAATGATCATAATGATCATCAAAATGTGGAATGGCTGGCTGCACGAATGTTGGTTCAGTTGCCATTAGCTCCTGCTTGTCTCATTCACTAGCTTACTATAATTTTCTCTTCTTCACCTGTTGTATAGATGTTTCAAAGAGGCTCTGATACCAATTGTTAATTTTAGGACTGAAAAATAAAGAAAATAACTAAGAGAAATTTTCAACAAACACTTATAGGCATAAAAGAGTAGGAAACTTGCATAGTTTTATTTCAATGATGACAACTCCTTTTAAATAATACATTTAATAGAAAAACTCAAAAACAACCAACAAATAGGAACTAATTAACTTATTCCTAAAGACTAGGATTATATAATGGTTCAATTAAAAAATCCTAGTCAAAGACAATTTTAACTAGTCAACAAGCCAAACAAATTTTGTAGCACATGTGGTGTGAGTACGGATGACCTAAACTGTTGAAACAACCAATCAAACCAAGAAAAGAATAGTCCAATAAAGAGTCCAAAATTCCAAAAGAACTCGAAAGCAACACATGGGCCACTCGTGAAAGAATTTTCCCACTCAAAAGAGAGATTTTTTCTCTCAATGAGGAAAATTTTCTTTTATTCTCCATATCTTTCTCAAATGGTAAAAAAGAAACTAAGATTACAGTATTAATTTAACAATTAAGTAGATGAGTCCCTAACCTAGTGTTTTATTTTCTCATCAACTTATAATAGTTGAAGCCAACTTAAATGACACCTAAAATAATAGGTAACTGTTATAAAGGAAAAAGTACCTTGATGGAGTGAGTAACTTTAAAATAAATTATAAAATTATTGTATTTTATGGGTATTAATCTACAGTAATAGAAACAGTTATTAACACATTCAATTACTTTGAACGAGCTTTGGCCTCTTATCTCATTTATAAAAGGAGCACAAATTCTCCTTTCAATGTGTCTTTTGTCAACTAAAATTATAAAATTTTGTGCATAATATTTAGATAGAGAGAAGAAGTGAGTAAGATAATTAAAGTTTTTTTTCTAAGGGGTCTCTCAATTTCGTTATGACTGCATCATCTCATTATGGTATGTAGCTCTAACTTTTTGTTGTCTTTCTTTTTTTAAGATGTATTGAATTCAATAAAAAAATAATTTCAGCATAAAAGTTTCTTGTATTTGGTATCAAAATAAGGTTGAATTCACACATTTTAGAATTCTACTAATAATTTATATATATAATTTTACCCTAATAGTTTATATATATATTATTGTCCTAAAAGTTTATTTATATATTAATGTATAAACATTATATATATATAGTATCGCACTAACAATTTATATATATATATTATTACACTAACAGTTTATATATATATATATATAATATTATTATACTAACAGTTTATATATGTATATATTAAATTACAGTTAATTTCATAAATATAAATATATATATATATTTTATACAAATTATGGTTTTGTAGTTTTATGACTTAAGATTTATTAGCATGGTGAGTGACTAAAGTAACTCAGGTTAATGAGTCTTATGTTAGTTAAACTACATTAAAAAATTAAAGAAGACTTATAAATGAATAATATATATATAATTATTAAATTGAGACTAATCCAAAGGAGAGTCACTTTCTACTAATTATGAACTAATAGTTTATTTTGTGTTATTTAGATAGATACCCAAAGGTAACATATAAATGATACAAAATATTAAGTATTTTAAGCCCATTTGAATGAACACTAGATATATTAACGTTTTGCTCAAAGGAAAAACTATAGTGATATCAATAGTTCATCGTTTATAAATTTAATATTATAAATATACTTGAGGCCTTACTGTGAGCATTGTTCTATTTCCACAGTTCTCACTTCACTGTATTTTCTTGCATATGAAATGACAACTTTTGATGGATCAAATTTTGCTGAGTGATATGAAATGGTCCAATTCTCACTGGGTTTATTGGATCTTGATCAAATTTTAAGCGTAAGGCTTGGTTTAAAAAGAGAGATATGAATATTTTTTTTGTATGTTATGAATCAAATCTTATTGAGGTTCCTTCTAATACTTGGTGGATTGATTCTGGAGCCATAACTTATGTTACTAATTTAATGCAGGGATTCTTTACAACCCGAAAATCGAAAGAAAGTGAAAAGTTCCTCTATATGGGAAACCGTCTCAAAGTAGAAGTTGTAGCTATAGGTACCTATCGCTTGCTATTAGAGACTGGTCATCAGATGGATCTTTTCAACACTTTTTATGTTCCTTCGATTTCTAAGAATTTAATTTCATTATCCAAATTAGATGTTATTGGATATTCAATTTATTTTGGTTGTGGAAAAGTAAGTTTAGTGTTTAATTCAATGATAGTTGGTTCTAGTATTTTATATGATGATTTATATAAAATTTTCCTGAATCATGAATTTGCACAAGCTTTAGTCATCTTGCATTCAAATATTGGATCAAAACATGGCTTAATTAATGAAAATTCTTCATTCTTGTGGAATAAAAAGCTAGGGCATATCTCTAGGGAAAGAATTAAGAGATTAGTGAATGATGGAATTTTACAAAATCTTGACTTCATTGATTTTCAAGTATGTAGACTGCATAGAAGGAAAACAAACTAAATATGCAAAGAAATGTGCCACAAGAAGTAATAAGCTTCTTGAGATAATTCATACGGACATTTACGGACCACTTTTCATTCTTTGTTTCACTAGAGAGAGATATTTTATCAGCTTTATAGATGATCTATCTCAGTATGGTTATGTATATCTAATGCATGATAAGTCTCAAGCTATTGACATCTTTAAAGTGTACATTACAAATGTTGAGAGACAATTAGATAAAAAATATTAAGGTTATGAGATCTGATCAAGGTGGTGAATTCTATAGTAGATATGATGAATCAGGACAAAATTCTGGTCCATTTGCCAAATTCCTAGAAAAACATAGCATTCGTGCTCAAAACACAATGCCAAGTACACCACAGCATAATGGTGTTGCTGAAAGGCATAATCGTACTTTAATGGAAATAGTTAAGAATATGATAAATTACTTTTCTATACTTATTTATTTATGGGGTGAAGTTTTAAAGACTGCAATATTATCTTGAATCAAGTTCCTAGTAAGACAATATTTGTAACTCTTTTCGAGTTGTGGACTGATAGAAAACCAAGTTTAAGACATTTACATATATAAGGTTGTCTAACGGAGGCAAGAATCTTCAATCCTCATGAGAAAAAGTTAGATTCAAGGACAATATCTAGATATTTTATTGGTTATCCAGATAAGTCCAAATGGTATAGATTTTATTGTCCTAACCATGATATGAGAATAGTTGAAACTGGTAATGTCAGATTCTTATAAAATGACAAAATCAGTGGGAGTAAAGAGCCAAGAAAAGTAGACCTTGAGAAAATAATAGTGTATATCCCACCACTATTTTTGCCTCAAGAAACAACTCTTGCTCATCATTCTCAACAAGTTATAAAAAATGAGCTACATAATGGAAATGGTTCATTACCACAAGAAGATGTCGTCATTGAAAATGTTATAGAACAACCTCAATCAATATCTTTGAGAAGATCTCAAAAAGAAAGGAAATATGCTATATCATATGATTATATGGTATACGATAAGAATCTGATTTTAATATTGGGATAAGAACAAATCTGGTTACGTTTTCACAAGCCATAAAAATTGATTATTCTAATAAATGGATAAAAGCTATGAAAGAAAAGTTGAAGTCTATGGACCATAATGATGTCTGGGATCTTGTTGAATTACTTGATAATTGTAAAATTATCGATTGTAAATGCGTCTTCAAGACCAAACACGATGCTAAAGGCAGTATTAAATGATTGAAAGCCAGATTAGTAGCAAAAGGTTTTACTTAAAAAAAAGATATAGATTTAAGAGATACCTTTTCTTCAGTTACTCAAAAAGATTCCCTTAAAATCATTATGACACTTGTAGCACATTTTGATTTAGAGCTACATCAAATAGATGTGAAAACTGTTTTCTTAAATGAGAATTTGGATGAAGATATTTATATGGATCAACCTGAAGGGTTCGTAAAGAAAGAAAAAAAACACTTTGTTTACAAATTAAATAAATCCATTTATGGTCTTAAACGAACTTCTAGACAATGGTATATAAAGTTTAATGATACCATTACATCTTTCAAATTTAAGAAAAATGTTAATGATTAGTGTATATATCTAAAAATTAGTGGGAACAAGTTTATATTTCTGATACTATATATGGATGATTTTTTCTAGATAGTAGTGATCTTGGTTTGTTATACGAAACTAAGAAATATCTCTCTAAAAATTTTTAGATGGTTAATATGGGTGAGACAACTTATGTTATTGGAATAAAATCTTTAGAGATTGCTCTCGAAGATTGTCAGGTTTGTCCAAGAAATGATATATTAACCGAGTTTTGGAGAGATTTAATATGTAGTTATGTTCAGCCAGTATTGCCCCAGTTCTTAAGGGTGACAAATTAAGTAAAAGTCAGTGTCTAAGAAATGACTTAGACAGGGAACAAATGAAGAACATTCCTTATACATCTGCTGTGGGAAGTTTGATGTACACTCAAACCTGTAATAGACCAGATATTAGCTATGTTGTTGGTATGTTGGGAAGATATCAAAGTGATATAGGAATTGAACACTGAAAAGCTGCAAAAAAGGTTATGAGGTATCTTCAAGGCACAAAAAATTATATGCTCACATATAAAAGATCAAAACAATTAGAGGTGATTGGATAATCAGACTCAGATTATGGTGGTTGTCGTGATAGCTTAAAGTATACTTCATGTTTTGTCTTTATGCTAGCAAATGGGGCAATTTCATGGAAGAGTGTAAAACAGTCTATTACTACCTCATCCATAATGGAGGTTGAGTTTATAACATGTTTTGAATCCTCAAGTCATGCTTTTTGGTTGTGGAATTTTATTTCAGGATTGGTGTTGTTGACTCTATTGCCAAGCCACTGAGAATACTTTGTGATAATACTGCGACTATTTTCTTCTCTAAGAATAACAAATATTCTAGTGGATCGAAACATATGGACTTAAAGTATTTAGTTGTTAGAGAAAGAGTCCAGAAACAATAAGTGTCGATTAAAAATATTAGTACCCCAATTATGATTGCTGATCTATTGACTAAAGGACTATCTCCAAAGATGTATGCAGAACATGTTGTAAGGTTAGGTCTTTTGAGTAATCCATAATATGACAATGAATATTTCAGTGGTTGAATAATTGATATTTTGCGCATTAAATTTTGTTTATGTTATTTTCTATTTTTAATCATTAGTGCACAATTTAGTATTTAATCAATAGAGAATGTCTTAATAAGACAAATTATAGAGGTTATTTTGGCATTATGGACTGAATTAATAAAGGTTATTGGTGTGTGGTGCATAGAAGGAAATGTGGCATTGAAATCATGTGACCACTATGATTCACATTTATAATATAAGTTATTTCAATATTATGGTATAGTAATTTTGTGCTTGTTGGTTGATTTTATTGTAATCATGTATCAAATTTATTTTACCAATAAATATATTTGAGTATAAAATTTATATATATATTATCATATTCATAATCGATTTTGTGGGTCAAGTGGGAGAATGTTAATTTTAGCAATTAAGTGGATGACCCACTAACATAGTATTTTATTTTTTCATCCACTTATAACGGTTGAAGCTAACTTAAAGAACACTCAAAATAATAGATAACCGTTATAGAAAAAAAGGTACCTTGATAGAGTGGGTAACCTTAAAATAAATTATAGAATTATTATATTTTATGGGTATTAATCTACAATAATAGAAATGGTTATCAACACATTCAATTATTTTAAATATGTTTTGACTGTAGCGCCCGGAAAGGGGCCGAAAAAAAAAAAAAAAAGCCACGTCGGCAGCCACGTCAGCAAGCCCGGTCAGCAGTCCCGGCCAACCGGGATCTGCCACGTGGCAAGACCACGTCATTCCGAAATGGGCCACGTTGGCGATCCGCGTAGGCGCGATCGGACGGCCCAGATCAAGCGTGCGATCGGACGGTCCAGATTTAATCGCACGGACGGTCCAGATTTAATAAAAAACGGACGGTCCAGATTAAAACAAAATGGACGGCTGAGATCAAAAGGAAAAGGGTTATAAATAGAACCCCCACACCAGACCACAAACCCTAGCCGCCTGCCGCTCGCCGGAGAAGACGAACCAGAAGCCGGCCGCCGCCACCCGCCGCCGCACCGGAGGGATTTCCGACCACCGATCGAGGTAAATTTCATACCCCCGACTCGTTTTTCCACGCTGATTTCCCCAGTGGCCAAATCGGAGCCAAAATCCCGGTCAAACGGCCGAAAAATACGGCCGAAAGCTAGCGGCGCCGCCGCGCCCCTTCTCGGTTTTTGCCTCCAATAAGGCCCTTCCCGGCATCCGTTTAATGCAATTTTTATATCACCGTGATCACCATTATTTTCTCTACAGATTGATCGGAGCCGAATCACCAAAATACGAACTTCACTGGAGAGCCGCCGCACCTGAGAGCACCGCCGCCGGTAAGCTTCGGTTTTCCGTAAATTTTTGGCCCCCCGAGGGCCGTAGGGTTGTTTTATCGCAGGAACCAATGCGAGTTGCGATATTGGCCGAAAGGGGCCCTGAGCCTAATTTGGGATTTTTTGGAACACGTGCAGGTACCAGTAGTGCGTTTCAGTTCCCCGAGAAAAATTCAGGAAAAATTAGGGACAGCCTGTAGGCGCACTGTGAAGCCGTGTTCGGACCCCGAAACGAGTAAGGACCCCTCACCCTATTTCCTATCGCGGTTTTAAAGTTCAATAAATGATAAAACGGTATTTCATGAATCAACGAATGTGTGAAATTGCTTAAGGTCGCTAATGGGGTCCGAGTCTAGTGTGTTTGTCGGTTAACTGTTATTTGGCCTGTTTTACAGTTTTAAATGCAGCATGAGGTTCGATGTTTTCATTTTATAGTTTCGTATGCATATTTTACTGTTTTATTGATTATGGATTGAATGACCGGGATATTGATGCTGTATGTTGTCTGTTTGGCATGAATTATCATTTTGCTTGTTTGTATGTGATTGATAATGCTGACTGAGGGAAAAAGAGAATGAAAGATTATGTAAATGAAAATTGTATAATGTGTTCAGCCTGACTAGATATCCTGGGAGATGGTGGACGGACCGGGTCCGTAGGGAACCCTACCGGGATTGTGGTCTCCCATACCGGACGGGGTATGGAGATCTTATGTGTTTTGGCGCCCATACCGGACGGAGTATAGGGACGGCCCGTTTCACCCTCATACCGGACGGGGTAATGAGGTCTATGGTTTGGCGCCCATACCGGACGGGGTATGGGGACAGCCCTGGAATATGATTTCAAGTGTTAAGGGTTAACGGGTAGCGGGACCCCTATGGATCCCCATGGATACTAGTGGGCTGGTAAATGAGGAAAATATGTTGTGTAACGATTAAATTACGAAAAGCTTGATAGGTATTATGTTATATAGTTCATATATATGTTTTCATGATGATGATGATGTTATTGCTTTCGTATATTGTTTTATGAATTTCACCGAGGTAAGTGAATGGTAAAGATTTTATTATTAATAAAAGGATTTGTTGTAAATTATGCTCCATTAGTCTTTTTGTGTTTTCTACCCACCTTTACCTCCGTGACGGTGAGATATCGTGATGTCCTTACTGGGCTAGTGTAGCTCATTCCTTATTTAATCATTTCAGATCAAGAGGACATCGTTCCCGAGTCGGTTCCGCAGGAGGACGACGAAGGGGACGCCTAAAGACTCCATAGTCACATTCGTAGTTTTTACTTTCAAGTTTCTCCTTTAGGTAGTTTAATCTTTTATATTTTGTGAGCACGTTTTTGGTTTTAGTGTAAGGGATGTTAATCAAATTTTGTCTTCGCTTCCGCATTTGATATTTATAATATAATTTCCATTTTAAATTTCCGGGGCTGCTACATTGACCTCTCCTGTCATCTATAAAAGGAGCATAAATTTCCCTTCTAAGGTGTTTCCTATTAACTAAAATTATAAAGTTTTGTGCATAATAGTTAGATAGAGAGAAGAAGTGAGTCAGAGAATTAAAATTTTTTTAAGGGGTCTCTCAATCACGCTATGGTTGCATCATCTCAGAACAATATGTAACTCTAACTTTCTCATGTCTTTCTTTTCTTAAGATGTGTTGAATTTAATAAGAAAATGACTTCAACATAAAAGTTTTTTACAGAAAGAATTATGGGAATCCATCAAGGGAGAATCAAAATAATATCTTTCCAAGCTTTCTAACCAAAATTATATCTTTACAAATAAGGAAACCAATATTAAAAGCATTTATCACAAGATCATGTATGGATTCACTTTCCTAAAGAATTAAGAGATCTTATTTAAATTAAGAGACATTCAAGAAATTTTCTTTAAATTAAGAGATATTCGAGATATCTTCTTTAAATTAAGAGATGTTCAATAGGTCTTCTTTAATTTAAGAGATCTTTACAATTTAAGAAATTTTCTCAAAGAGATGATATATCTACACTATTATGGTCATAATTTTCCTATTTGTAATTTTTTTCCTATTCTAGTTTTAATTTGATGTCCTATGTAGTTTTAACAATTAATTTAGAATATTTATTTTTTTATAATGCATATGATCTACATCTACAAATAGGTATCAAGAATTGTATTCAAAACTCAAGTTCAAAGCAATAAAATAATAAAATTTATTTTCAATAAATAAAGTGTTCTTCAACCTTCTATTTAGTAAGAAATTAGACCAACTTATCAAGGTACTCTTATAGTGTTTTTCTAATTCTTTATTTTCCCAATTATATTAATTTTTATCACATAATTGATAGTAGGTTAAGTAAGGAGGATTTATCTAGGAATTAAGTCTTTGATGCTATTTGAGTATTGTGTGAATTTTTTTATCGCATTGTTGATAATAGATTCTATATTATTTGGTATCAGAGCTTAGACTCGAGATAAATCTTACTATATTATATCTTTTATCCTTACATATTTGTTATTCTTTATAATAAAAGAAACATACTTTGCAGATGTTCATACATATAAAAAAATATATCTATATTGTCTTTCTTCCATTCTAATTTTCTTTTTTGGTGCTTTTGTTCCATTACATCTCTAAGTAGCTAATTGCTTCATAGTTACTTAACATCATACATAATACACATAACAATCTTCATCCCTGTATTTGAATTGTTAATTTTAGAATTATTTTACTAATTTTTTTTCTAAGATCCTTGAAGTGTCATAAACAAAACTTGATTATCTTGATTTAAGAAAATTCAATTATGACATTCAACTTGATGGAAAGAGGTTGAGTGAAACATAAAGAGTGAAACACGTGAGACAGTGTTATTTTCTTTACAAACAATTCCTTACAAATTTTCATAATGACCTTATACAGCATCCTAACTGATGTAATGTCACGGACCACACCCCATCTTATAGGGTAATGACCAGAGTATACTTTTTTAAATTATATAGACTTGAGTTAAGTAAAATAACTTAACTTTATTAATAATAAAAGAATCGCAAAAGCGTTACATTCCTTAAATATAAAATATAAACATATGTACGAGACTTTAAATTTACTTACTTCTATTATTAAATAAAAATACGAAACAGTAACATTAATATCAGAGTCTAAACTTCAGAAATTTCCTTCGTATTACCGTCCACTCTGCAACAGTATCTGGAAGGTGATAGGGGGGTGAGATAAAATATCCCAATAAGCAATATTATAAAATCATAGCATAGTACATGCAATATATAGTTTCTTTATACACAACAAAACATATATCATATAATCTTTTCTAAAACATATACGAATCAGAAGACGAAGGCACAAATCAGAAAATAGATTCATGTTGTATACTTCATCACTATTATGGAAGATCAATTAGTTATCATACATTATGCGTAGATACAAATACTTATCATTGGTTCTCCATATACCCAAATACGAAATAACATACATGAGTACCTTGAAATACTGCTACCCCCCGAACATGAAATAGTTAGGCATGCAAATCTGATTGTTTCTTCATACACTCGAAAATGGAACGGTTGGTATACATTTATTATTTCGCTAATATACTCAAATATAGAATGGTTATGTAGGCCAAATTGAAGCCTAGCATAATGCAGGTGCTTTAAAAATAACTTCTTTCCATAATAAGTAATGCATACATATCAAAATCACATTTTGAAAATACAAAGCGAACTAATACTTATATCGAAGTAAAAGTTTAACAAATGCTTACTTAGAAAATACGGAAAATAAATAAAATACGTGCACATTTTTATACTGAAAATACATAAAATACTTCAAAACTACGTACGTTATGCATTCATAATATCCACTTACCTTAGGTTCTTAGTAGTTGTAGTTTTAATTTGGGCAGAATTCTGGCTTTATTTATGACTTTTTTCTCAAAAAAATTTGGTAAAGTTTCGGAATGATTTTGTCACTTTTTTAACTCAAAAATATCCAACACAATACTAAAAAATTAATCCTAAAAATCAAAGAGAAACTGAACTTCAAAACTTAATAAAAAGCTTACATTTCTAATGGTTTATAACTTCCTTTTGATCGTGATCCTTATTCTTCTTCTCTTACTCTTTCTCTGCTCTTACAAATTTAGAAGAATTTTCTCAAAATTTTTATCTAAAACTTCAAAATACTCTTAAATATCACACACTTTGTACTCTCTCTTCTTTCTTCACCTATATGTTTTTCACTATTTTTCTCTCATCTGGAATGTTTCTTCCTCTCTTCTCCTATCCCCTATTTATAGGAGTGTTGAGCCATGAGGGAAAGGTTGCCATCATTTTGTCTTACTATTTCATCTAAAAGTTGTCACCTTTTATAATGTCACTTCACTTAAAAGGTTACCACTCTTCACATGTCATTTTATCTAAATGAACTTTTCACATGTCACTTCATCTAAAAGGTTACCACTTTTTACATATCGTTTTATCTAAAAGGTCTTTTCACATACTACTTCATCTAAAAGGTTACCACTTTTCATATGTCACTTCATCTAAAAGTTGTCATTTTTTGTTATATAATTTTATCTAATAGTTACTACTTTTCATTATACTACTTCATTTAAAAGATTCTCACTTTTTCTCATGTCTCTTCATGCTTATTCTAGCTCTTTCGTCCTATTGACTCTAAATTATGTTCTTAATCTTATTATATATTTTTAAACACATGCAAAGCTAAATTAAATATATCAAATATAAGAAATTAAGTCGGAGGTATTTTCAAGCTATCACATCCTCCCTTCCTTAAAAAGAAATTTGGTCCTCCAAATTGGATTTACTAGTAGTCATAAACAGATATGGGTATTTGGCCTTCATTTCCTCTTCTAGCTCCCATGTGGCTTCTTCAGTCGAATGGTGTTGCAATAGTACATTTACTAAGGAGATTACATTGGATTGTAATATTCTTTCTTTGCAATCCACTATCTTCACATGAAGCTCAATGTAAGATAGGTTATCCTGAAGTGCAAGGGATTCATATCAGAGTACATACAATGGATCTGAGTGATATTTCTTTAACATCGATACATGAAAGATATTGTGTATGTTGGCTAACTCAGGTGGCAATACTAAACGATAGGTGACAACTCCCACTCTATCCAATATCTCAAAAGGTCTAATAAATCGAGGATTGAGTTTTCCTTTCTTCCCATATCTCATAATCTCTTTAATTAGTGAGATTTTTAGAAATACATGGTCGCCTACTTCGAATTCTAAATCTCTTTTTCGATTGTCGACATAACTTTTTTGCCTATTTTGAGCTATCAGAAGAGGTTTCCTGATCAATTTAACTTTCTCTGTAGTCTCTTCTACTAATTCAGACATTTAGAAACGAACTCTGCTATATCATTCTTCATCCCACTCCATCGATATTTGGTTCGTAAGTTCTGATACATCTTAGTGTTGCCAAGGTGCATAGCAAATTTAAAGCAGTGCGCTTCTTTTATCTCATTTTTTAGACTAGTATTATTTGGCACACATGCTCTGTTTTCAAACCTCAATACAACATCTTCTGATAGTCCGAATTCTGGCCCAAGTCCCTTATTGACATCTTCCATAATTGACTTTAGGGTAAGATTATATTGTTAAGCTTATCTAATTTTCTGCATCAAAATAGGTTGCACTTTTATATTGGTTAGGTATCCTTCTGATCTCTTATATCAGACATTCAGATTCAATTTCTGGAACTCCTCTATGAGTTTCCACTATGAGGCCATTATGTAGGCAAGAGTGCAAGTACTCTTCTTACTAAGTGCATCTGCAACTATATTGCTCTTTTCTAGATGGTATAGGATCTTACAATTATAATCCTTTAGTAAATCCATCCATCTCCTTTGACACATATTAAGTTCTTTCTGTAAGAACAAATACTTCAAACTTTTTTAATTTGTGTGAATCTCAAAACTTTCGCCATATAGATAATGACGCCCGATCTTTAAGGCAAAAACTATAGTGGCTAGTTCTAAGTCATAGGTAGAATAATTCTAGTCATGATTCTTTAATTGTCTAGATCATAAGCTATCATTTTTCCATATTGCATTAGTACACATCTCAATCCTTACTTTGAAGCATATCTGTAGATAGAGAATCCACCAGTACCGTTAGGAATAATCAATATAGAGGCTATTGTTAATTGCTTCTTTAGTTCTTGAAAAATTTGTTCACACTTGTTATTCCACTCAAACTTTGTATCCTTTTTAGTGAGCTGAATTAGTGGAGTAGTGAAAAATTTTAAATAAACTTCCTATAGTATCTAGTTAGACTGAGGAAAATTTGGACTTTAGTTACCGTTGTAGACCTTTTCTAGTTTACTACTGCTTCTACTTTAACTGGATCTATTGACATCCCGTCATATGAAACTATATGTCCAAGGAAGACAACCTCATTTAACGAAAATTCACACTTCTTGAACTTGGCATACAATTTATTTATGCTAAGTATCCCAAACACTATTGCCAAATGCTCCGTATGTTCAGCTTCGCTCCGTGAATAAATCAGTATATCATCGATGAAGACAATGACAAACTTATCCAAGAATGACTTAAAGACTCTAATCAAATTCATAAATATTGCAAGAGCATTTGTTAGACCAAAAAGCATGACTAAGAATTCATAATGGCCATACCTGGTTCTGAAGGCAGTCTTGGGAATATCTTATTTCTTAATTTTTAGTTGATGGTATCTAGAACGTAGATCAACCTTTAAAAATACTTAGGCTCCTTGAAGTTGGTTGAATAGATCATCGAGACAAGGCAACGTATACTTATTTTTTTATGATAACTTGGTTTAGTTGCCTATAGTCGATACAGAGTCGTATGATACCATCCTTCTTCTTCACAAATAGTATTAGAGCTCCCCATGGTGATACATTTAGTACGATGAAACCCTTATCTAATAATTCCTGCAATTGTTTCTCAAGTTCCTCTAATTCAGCTTTTGCCATTCGATACGGAGCCTTAGAGATAGGACTCGTACTAGGAATTAAGTTAATGAAGAACTCGATCTCCTGGTCTGTAGGTAAACTTGAAAGATCTTTTGGGTAAACATCAAAAAATTCCTTTACCACTAACATCTGTTGTAGATTGACTTATGTACTTTTATTTTTCACTATGTAAGCCAAATACCCTGCATATCCCTTCTCAAGTAATCATTGAGCTTGAATGCAAGATATGAGACATGGATGTTGGGGCTCCCTAATCCCTTTAAATTTGAAGGCCTTGTCATTGGGAATGTTAAAAGTCACTGTCTTTCCATGACAATCTATATTAGCATGGTATGCTGCCAACCAATCTATTCATAATATAACGTCAAAATCATGCATGTCTAGGAGTATGAGATCTATTGGTAATTCTCTGTTAGAAATCTCTACAATACATGCTCGACTTATTGTACTAGTGGTCAAGTCCTTATTGGCTAGGGTAGAAACTACTAATACATATCTTAAAGATGACTGTTCAATGTTCAGATGCTGAACAAACTCATGTGATTCAAAGGAGTGTGTAGATCATAGGTCTATTAAAACTTTAGCTAAGGTACTATAGATAATGAACATACCTTGGATTGCATCCTGAGAGGATTGAACATCTCGCTCTATAATGGCGTATATTCTTCATTGAGTTGTTGGTCTGATATGCTCTTTATTGATAGGACACTCATTGATATGATGTTGAGTACTACCACATCTAAAACATCCATTTGTCAACTTGTAGTAGGGTCTACTACTATGGTTCTTTCTACAATGGGGGCATATTTGTTCTGGCCCTTGTGCTGGGACTAAGAGATCCATTTTCTGCCTTTTATCAGGTTGTTGTGCCTCATAGAACTTCCTTTTATTATTTGGTATGAATGGACTAACCCATTGGATCTGTTGTGGGACTGGCTTGTAACCTCTTCTGCAATCTGGGCTCATTCTAGTGCTTCTTGATTGTCATTAATTTTCAAAATAGAGATTTTATCTCAGATCTCTTTACACAAACCTCTCTGAAACTTCCTGGCTCTTAGGCTTCCATTTTTTACTAAGTTGGGCGCGAACCGAGCCAGCTCTATAAACTTTTCTGCATATTCTGCCACCCTCATATTCTTGTGCTTTAATTCTAGGAACTCTATTTTCTTTTATTCTCAAACAAAATTAGAAAAATACTTCTCGTAGAATACCGCTTCAAATACTTCCCAAAGGATCGGTGTCCTTAGTAATCCCTTCTTCAGACGCCATCAGTATTCTTCAACTCCCTTGAACATGAATGTGGCTAATTGTACCTTTTGCTCTAAAGTGGCATTGAGAACATCAAATATCTTCTCTAACTCCATGATCCACTATTCGGCTAATATCAGGTTGGTTGCTCCAGCAAATGATGGTGGGTTCATTCTCTTAAATCTTTAAATGAGTTTTTCATTATTCCCCTAAATTGGCTGACTGTTACTAGTACTAGCATTATTACCGTTTGTAGCACTTTGACTATGGACTACATGTTGAGTTACCACTGTAACCAAGCCTTTAACTATACGCATGAGTCTATCAGACTCTACTCGATCAAGTCTTCTGAAATCTGATGTGTCTGCTCTCTCGGTATCCTTAACATTTTCTTCATTCATGAAATTCAATTTTAGAGACATTTCCCTATGTTTCCCATCTATATCTAAGTCTTACGTGACCTTAAGCCTCATATTCATAGGATGTCCTAGAATCGTGCTATGATACCACTTGTCACATATTACACCCCATCTTATAGGGTAATGACCAAAGCCTACTTCCTTAATAATAAAAGAGTCACAGAAGCATTACATCCATTAAATATAAAATATAAACATATTTACGAGACTCTAAATTTTTTTACATTATTAAACAAAAATATGAAACAACAACCTTAATATCAAAGTCTAAATTTTAGAAATTTTCTCCGTATCACCGCTCACTCTGCAATGGTATCTTCAGTATTTGGAGGGTGATAGGAGGTGAGATAAAATATCTCAATAAGCAATATTATGAAATCACAGCATAGTACATGCAATATATAGTTTTTTTACATACAACAAAATATATATCATATAATCTTTTCCAAAACAGATAACGAATCAGAAGACGAAGACACAATCACTATTATAAAGGATCAAATAGTTATCATACATTATGCATAGGCACAGATACATATAATTGGTTCTCCATGTACTCGAACACGGAATGATATATATGAGTATCTTGAAACACTGCTACCCCCCCGAACATGGAACAGTTAGGGCATGCAGATCAGACTATTTCCCTATACACCCGATTACGGAACAATTATGTATGGCTAACACTTATCACTTTGCCAATATACCCGTACACATAACGGTTATGTACGACCATATTGAAGCCTAGCATAATCCAGGTGCTTTCAGAATAACTTTTTTTCACAATGAGTGATCCACATATATCAAAATCACATTTTGAAAATACAAAGCGAAATAATACTTATATCGAAGTAAAACTTTAACCAATACTGACTTAATAAATACAAAAGACAAATAAAACACTTGCATATTTTTATACTGAAAATACGCAAAATACTTCAAAACTACGTAAGCTATGAATTCATAATATCCACTTACCTTAGGTCCTTAGCAGTTGTAGTCTTAATTCTGGTAAAGTTCCAGCTTTATTTATGACTTTTTTCTTTAAAAAATTTGGTAGAGTTTCAGGATGACTTTTGATCACTTTCTTCACTCAAAACTATTCAACACAATACTCAAAAATTAATACTAAAAATCAAAGAGAAACTAAACTTCAAAATTTAAGAAAAAATTTACCTTTCTAAAAGTTTATAACTTCCTTTTGATCGTGATCCTTATTCTTATTCTCTTCCTCTTTCTCTCCTCTCACAAATTTAGCAGAATTTTCTCAATGTTTTTATCTAAAACCTCAAAATACTCTTAAATATCACAAACTTCGTACTCTCTCTTCTTCCTTCACCTCTATGATTTTTACTATTTTTCTCTTATCCAGAATGTCTCTTCCTCTTTTCTCTTATCCCTTATTTATAAGAGTGGAGAGCCACGAGGGAAAGGTCGCCACCATTCCGTCTCACTATTTCATGTAAAAGTTATCATCTTTCATCATGTCACTTCATTTAAAAGATTACCACTCTTCACATGCCGTTTTATCTAAAAGGCTTTTTCACACGTCACTTCATTTAAAATGTTACCACCTTTCACATGTTACTTCATCTAAAAGGTTACCACTTTTTACAAGGCACTTCATCTAAAAGTTTTCATTTTTCGTCATGTTATTTTATCTAATAGTTACCATTTTTTATTTTACTACTTCATTTAAAAGATTTTCACCTTTTCTCATGGCTCTTCATGCTTATTCTAGCACCTTCATCCTTATTCATCATTTTTTCGTTTGACTCTAAATTATATCCTTAACTTTATTATATACTTTCAAACACATGCAAAATGAAATTAAATGTATCAAATATAAGAAATTAAGTCGGTGGTATTGTCAAGCTATCACATGTAAGATCCTATATGGAGGCTATCCTAAGTCAACTTAGAAAGCTCAGTGGGAGTTGTAAGATTATAGAGATAGTCTTAAGGGAGTATGACAAATAACTCCCACTTCATCAAGGGCCAACAACTAAATCCAAGAGGAGAAAACCAATTGATGTGATGAAGTGAAGAAAGTTGAGGACGTGGGAAAAAATAATATTGATATCATGAGAGAACAACAAATTGAGGCTGCGAAAGGGAATAATGACGCAAGGAAATAAAATAAAAATGCTGCAAAGAGAAAAAAGAGAAATGATGAATCCTTAGTGAGAGAAAAGAAGGTCATGGGATATGTGACATCTTAAGTGCTAATTAAGGCAAATGGTGTCAAATATAGATTTAAAATAACGAGTGCATGATAAAATTTATGCAGCAGAATAAAATAATTATAAATTCCTCACAAATACATATGAGTTCCAATACATACATATACTAAGGCCAGAAGTGGCTGCAAAATACAACACAAATATAAGAGTCACTTTTTCACTATGCTATTGGACACATCAGAGTATGGGAACAATCATACACTCAGACTTGTGGATCCACAGGATCCTTATAGACTTCTAAGGGTAGATCAGCTTGCGGTTCCTCACTTTTTTCCTCATCTGAGGTGGAGCATGGAAATAGTGAGTTCCATATGCTCAGTAAGAAAAACAGTATTAAATTAACATCGTAAGATTTTAAAAGTTAGTTATTTCATCTTACCATTTAAATTCATCGCTTACCTATCTCACATTATGGAAAATCATTTATTTGTTAAGAAAATAATACATTAATACAGACACCCAAATATACATCACGCCAGATGATAGAAAAAATCAAATAAATCATGAAATGTTCAGATTTTCGTGTTATGCTTCGTGAAGTCATTATAACTTCCATCTCTGAGGGCAAATATATATTTCCAACTACCCAAGTAGAATGAACAGGTCAGATACAGATACAACAATTTGCTCAGACCCATTTTCGGCTGGCTAAACCATGGTACAATCTATGACCACGGTCGTATTAATCATAGTGGCCCTAACAGATATCTATAGTCACGACATTACTTTATCACGGGTGACCCCTACAGATAGTACGACACCACTCTCATCAGAGGACATGCCGTCATCCACTGGGAGTGGTTCTCTTACATCTTTTTAAACTAAATAGGGGAGGAGGAAACAGATACCCCGAAAGGCAAGGGGGACAAATACCCCTCAGAGATAAAAAGTCTAACGAGACA
Source organism: Carica papaya (assembly GCF_054855325.1). Classification (NCBI taxonomy): domain Eukaryota; kingdom Viridiplantae; phylum Streptophyta; class Magnoliopsida; order Brassicales; family Caricaceae; genus Carica; species Carica papaya. Next base: position 10,926,647 of record NC_142317.1, read on the forward strand.
CTTTATGCAATATGCATGTCAATACTGATACACTTCGGACCATACAGGCTTCATTCCACTTTTTTCCTTTTTTCTTTTCCTTTATACTTTTTACTTCTACCAATTACATAATCTATTTATTATATGTAAATTTATCAAGTATCAGCAATTCATATAGCATGCTTGAAAACAAGAACAATTCGACTTATCTAAACACAGAGGCATATAAAATAGATAAAATCACAATCATATTAAATTAGCTTATCTAAAAATACTCTTTAGGATGTCGAAAGAAATACTAGATTATTTACTGAAACCTTGATATTTTCTCCCTCATCGTTCTCCTTTCTTTCTTTTCTTCTCTCACTAGACTACTATATGTTTTTCCTCTCTCTTTAAACCTTTGTAAAATAGAAGAATGGAAGTGTGAAGAAGAAGGAAAGGGGGAGAGAAATTTATAGAATTTTAGAACCGTTGAATTTGTGCCAAGTGACAAAATTTAATGAAGAGAAAGAAAAAAAAAAGATGTTTGGCATGAAAAATGAGAGAAGAGAGATGTTTGGCACAAAAAACGAGGTAGGAGGGCCTCCTCCACAGGCGGCGGCAACTCGCTGCAGGCTAGCCTGCGGGTGCACAGGTCTCCTGCCGCGCGCGCAGGGCCTAGGGGCGCTGGGCGCCGTACGCACAGGCCCCAGCGCACAGGGCCTACTCGCACAGGCTTATTGCGCAGATGGCGCGCAGATGGCCCGCCTGCGCAAGACAGGACGTGCGCACAGGTCCTGACCCCGCACTGTGTGCGTGGAAGGGACGTGCGCACTATGAGCACGTCCTGTGCGTGCTGTGCGCATGTCCTGTGCGTGTGTGCGTGCGTGCGGATGGGACGTGCACGCACAGTGCCCAGCACCCGCGCGGGCAACCAGCCTTCTCGCAAGATTTTTCTCGTGAGAATTTTTTTCCCGTTTCGCTGTTTTCTAATTTTTTTCTAAATTTTTATTTTTAATTTAATTTAGTTAAATTAAAATTATTTAGAATAAAATAAAATAAAATTAATTAAAATAAAATTTAAGTAAAATTAAATGAATAAAAATTAACCAAAATTACGAATCACGATAATTATTAAACAGCGTAAATTAGTTAAGTTCAAAGTGGCCAAAATCCCAAATAAATAGAGTTTTTAAGTCAGTTTAGCACAGTGATAGGAGGGGTGTTACAGGAGACAAGAGAGATGATGATTCCTTTGTGGGAGAAAAGAAATGTTTATTTAATCTTAATCCGCATTTGTTTTGTGTTGTTACTTTATAGGTTCTTCGTCTGAAGGAAGCAAAATTAGAAGTATCATACATGAGAAGTTTTCGATTCGGTGATGAATCATTTTCGATAAAGGGATGATGTGAGCACAAATAACTTAACTATTCAAAGAATCGACCAAGCCAAGAAAGAATAGTTCAATAAAGAGTCCAAAATTTCAAGAGAAGTCAAGAGGAACACATGGAAAGATCTCCCCACCCATGAAAGATTTTTCCCACTTAAGAGAGATTTTTCTCTCAATGAGTAAAAGTTTATTTTTTTCTTCATATCTTTCTCAAATAGTAAAAAAGAAATCAAGATCAAGAAATTACGAGAGTCCATTAAAGGAGAATCAAGAGTATATCTTTACAAGTTTCCTAACCAACATCATATCTTTACCATTAAGGAAATCAATATTAAAAATATTCATCACGAGATCATGGAGAGATTTACTTTCCTAAGGAATTAAGAAATCTTCTTTAAATTAAGAGATCTTCAAAATATTTTCTTTAAATTAAGAGATTTTTAAGAGATTTTCTTTAAATTAAGAGATCTTCAAGAGATTTTTTTTTTTAATTTAAGAGATTTTCTACATTTAAGAGATTTTCTCAATGGAATTCATCTACACTATTATGGTCATAATTTTTTTATTTGTAATTTTATTCATATTCTAGTTTTAATTTAATTTTCTATGTAATTTTTACAATTAATTTAGGAGATTGATTTCCTTATAATACTAATGACCTATAATTATAAATAGACATCAAGAATTGTACTCAAAGTTCAAGTTCAAAGTAATAAAATTACAAAGTTTATTTTCAACCAGTGAGGTATTCTTTAACTTTCTCGTTGAGCGAGAATTTAGGTCAACTTATTAAGGTACTCTTGTGACCTTTTTTTAAAATTTTTAATTTTTCTAATTATCTTAGTTCGTACCATATAATTAATAATAGAGTAAGCATGGGGGTTTATTTAGGAATTAAATCTTTGATGCTATTTGAATACTATGTGAGTTTTTAGTTATATTATTGATCTCGAATTCTGCATCAATATAGATTTTGCATTTATCAACTAGTTATTCACACACATGCAAATATATTTTACTTCATTAGTGCCAAGCAATCCAATCAAATTACAATTTGTACTTGAGGTCTCAGTTGTTTAACTGACCAATTCTATTGCAAGCCAGGGTCCCATAAATCTATTTTTAGGTTAATCCTACTATAGCAAAGAAATAAATGTCCAATCAATTTTTTGGTTAAAAAAACCTACATAGTAATTTAACACACTACATTTCTAAGTTGAAAATAATTGTTGACATTTTAGATTTTGATTGCACAAATTTCTAATATATATCATATTGACATCTAAAGTTCACATTTTTTTTTTCTTCATATTTTTATTGTGGAAAAACCATGTTTTCACAATATTAAGGTTTGGCATTTAGATGAGCTTAGATATTAAACCATAATCAGTTCTGCTAGTGAGTTACATTTTTATTTATCTATTTGTTCAATTTTAAAGAGTAACACAAAAATACTAATAAAATGTTGTGTTCTTTTGATAAATAGAAATATATAGATTTTTTTATGTACTTTTGACATATGACAATACGAGGGATTCTTACATTCTTAATTCATGAGAGAAAAAGAAAAGTTTAAGGGTTTATTGAGTTCAAAGAACTATTGAGATGAAAAAGATATTCAAATATAAAAACTATAAAGCATGATGTAAATTTTGATGTTTAGTGTAAACTTTTAATTCTAAGTAAATTATTTGAATATAAAGCTAGAGAAAATTAACAATTCTTTTCTTTTGGATGAAATTAAGTTAGATGGTCATATTATATACACTTTAAAATATTAAAAATATATAAATTAATGATTTAATGTAATTATTATATAGTTTAATAGATAACCTATAATAGGATAACTTTATTTGAAAAATAATATATAAGTAAATCAAGATAATTTTTTTTTTTATAAATATATAATTTATTTTATTGATAGTTGTAATTTTACAATAATTTAATTATTAATATGTCTTCTTAAAAATAGAGTATAGATAATAATAGTAGCATATATAATAATAATAATTTAATTAAATTCACGTATTGTGTATTTAATTTAATTTAATTTATATTCTAAAATTATGTATCCGATGGCTGACATAGTATGCTAATGATCACAGTCGTACTAGAAAAAGAGTTCTAAAAAAAGGTCTCAATTTTTAAATAATTAATTTAATATTTGAGACAAGTTAATAAATTAGTTCTCAACTTGGTTTATACTATTTTTTGCTTACAATCTGGTTTCTAATGTTTTGGATCTGTTTTAAAAGTCCAATAGTGAAAAGGTTAAAATAATTAAAATTTAAAATTTAAAATGATTTATTTTTTGAAGTCTTCAAACATAGTTTAAATATTTTAAAACTTTTTTTTTGGCTAGAACAAAGATGAAAATTAGACTTTTAAAACATATTACATAGCATCAAAAATTAAACTATATTAAAAAAATTAAAAATTAAATTATAATAAGTACTAAATTTTGAAAAATAATTTAATAATTTATTATAATACTTATTTAAAAATATAAATAATAAATTTTTTAATCAATTCATGTGACAAAGTGCATTCAATTTAAAGTTCGAACTCACATATTTAAACAAAGATATGAAAATACTGACCATCAAACAAATATTTAAACAAGGTAAATTGTGATAGAATCAATAATTAAAATAAATAGATATTGATATCGTTATCAACTCTCATAAAAAAAAAAAAAAATCAAATCCTTCTATAGTCGTTACAATTGTACAAGCGAGAAAAGAGAATAGCCATTTTACTTGCAAAGATCATTCCTTCTATACCACATTGAAGGTTTATATCTTGAACTAAAATAGCCGTTAAATTCATTATTTGACAATTTTTTTTTTTATATTTATTTTCTTTTTAGAAACGATATTTCGACCGTACAAACATAATTCGGTACCAAATCATATAAGAACCAAAATCCATCAATATTAATTAATGCAGAAATAACAAACATAATGGTTAATAAATTTATTTTACTGATGTTGTAGAGTTCTTCCCGTTGATGCCAAGCTCCATATCTAAAAAGAAAGATACAATTCATAAAATATGCACTTATGGCACACGCTAACAAAACATCTTCGATTGTTTGGGATCCCATTAATACTGCATTTTCGGCTATCTCCTTCTCCGATTTTTTGAGAGAGCATTTGGAAACATTGACAGTCCCTTTCTACTAATCATAACCTAGATCGCCATCAAATTCAAGCAATAAACTTAGATATATCAGTAATTTACCACAAACTACCTACAAAATATTTCATTAGATCCATCCAAAAAATCTTCATAAAAAATGTATAATCTTCACAAATGGCATATGTACCAGTTTTCATGTAAAGAAATTATATTTAGCTTGAATCAGGACTGGCTGGTGAAAGCTGAAGGGAAACTGGGCAGTGGTCACTCCCGTAGAAACCTGCAAACGTTTTGTGATAAATATCATCTAGGGCAGAACCAGCAGCCACAAAAGAAAGAGCAGTTAACACAATGCTGCTCCAAAAAGTTTCTTCCGCCAAATAATGATACCAATTGTATTAAATGAATGAAAATAGAAAACAGAAAGATGAACAGATAAGTTGCACCTTCTAACTCTATCCCCTTTCCATGCATCTCACATGCAACAATCCGGTCCTTGATTTGTTCAGAAACTACAAAATAGTCTATTCTCATCCTTTTTCCTCTGTACCTGTGAGGGAAAAGGAAAAAAAAAAAAACTTCCTGTGTATCTCAACCTAAAGGTATCAGGCACTTCTTCCATCCATATGTTAAAATATCATTCACCACATAGAGTGGCCTGAATTGGACAAATTGAAACTACTCTTTCAAATTAAGTTCCTAAGCAACCCAACAATACCATAGTTTGAACATAAGGTGATTAATCTTGGTACAAAATTCAGATGTTATACTTACTTTCCAATAGGGTGTCCAGACCATGAAAAACCGCAATCCATGTCCTTATCCTTATGTAGGAATCGGTATGCATCTACTAGCTTTCCCCTAACAATAATACATAAAACAATTTAAAATTTAACACATTATAAAGAGGAAAATATAACAGAAAAAAGAAACCACAATTCAAAGCAGATGGATCATTCCCTTGATAAATAACCAAAAATTTCCATGAGATAGAAAGGCACATAGAAATAACAATATACTTGAAATCAAACAATAAGTGGACTTTTATTTAAAGAAGGAAATTGGATTTTTAAAGGAAATTCAGCAAAATTTGCCTGCTACTTTCCAACTCAATCATATGGAATCAAATGTTAGATTATGCCATGATTTCACTGTTCTAATAGCAAATCAAAACCTTAGAAGCAAGGACTATCCAATAAAACACGTACTCTTTCAATATGGCACCAAAACGCCTCCTCTCAGACGAGGTAAATCCAGGCTGTCCACAGTCCTGCAGCATGAAGAAATTAAGTACAATCTGTCTTGACTGTTTTCAGTTTATGTAATACAAATAATGTTCAATCTACGATTAGAAGATTGCAGGAATATTACAATTTTCCTTTGATTTACTAACAATTATACATCTCTATAAGCAGCAAAATTCTTGTTTTAGAAATGATCCCACAAATTAATGTTTAACATAGCTACGACGGTCTTTATTAATATGAACAAGGAACAAGAAGGACAAGAACATTCACAAACATTATCATCACAAGAGAAAGATTGAAGCTCAGAAGCTCATCTTCCACTCTAGTATTTCTAATAGTTTGAGGATGGTAGGCTTTACAAAATATTTATACATCATAGTTTTTCCCAAATTCACTCAGATGATTCAATGTTTGAGCACCTCTTTGTTTGGAGGAATGTAACCATTCATCTTTGCTGCACTGAAAAATTCTGGATGGCTCACATCAATCTCCTCATGGCTGCAAGTGAATGTAAAATCTTCTATATGAGACTCGTGATCTGCTCCAAGATAAATTTTGCATGATGTAAATAACAGCATATGTTAACATGTTTCTTGAAACCCGAGGACCGTATGTCTAAAAAAAACAGATCAGTAACTATCTCTTTTACAGGTCAATCAAAACTAACGTAAGTCCAGCTTTTACTACTAATTTAGTAAGTTTAAGGTTTAGACTGATTCCCTAACATACAGGGAATCATGCATATAACATTGCTGCGTGCTGATTCACTAACTTACATTGCATGAATCCATAGAGAGTACTTGGTACAACTGACAACTATCTCAACAGTAAACAAGTAGGCATGTATGTTCAAAAAATGTATTCTAGGATCAGCAAAGTAGCTTCTGAGTGACTTCAGCAATAGCCAGCAAGAGAATAATACAACTAATTGAAAGATGATAGAACAAAATTATAAAGATTTCAACGTGTGAAACCTCCCTCCTAACACCCACAAACCAGGTAGAAGAAAGAAGCTGCAACCCAGTAACTCACCTAACATTCAGATCACCGCACCATATGAGAGGTTTATCAGCAGTTTGCAGAAAAAATTCCCTAAGCCTTTTGTCCCATTTCCTTCTTCTTTGAAATGAGTTCTCCTCCTCTTTCCAACCGTTGTTTGGTGCATAGGTATTCAATAAACGGAATGTTTCAAATTCAGCTAAAATAACCCGACCATCTTGTTCATGTTTTGAAGCTAAAAGAGAGACAGGTATACAGATTACCATCTTTCATCTTACAAAGAAAAGGTTGAAATGGGAAAAACTATATTATGTAGATGCAGATTTTGCTCTTCTTGGAATTAACAACTAGAACTATTAGAAAAACAGAGAATGCATTCTGTTCCCAAGAGAAAACAAAAAGTCTTCATGCAAGCTTGAAGTAGGAGGCAGAGCATGGGCAGAAATAGTTCAGCACGACCTTTCATTAGTGTTACTGTTCTCTAATCTGTAATCCATCTACCAAAGTGACTGCTACAACCAAGGAAGAACAAGAATATACAAAAAGTGAACTTAGTGGTATATGGCTCTTCTTAAGACATTCTGAAAGCAAGATGCTACTGTCTTAAACTGTATAGAGTGAAAGGAAAAAAAGGAGTCTTCTGCCATCTAAAACAATATTACAAATATTTTTTGGCAATATATAACTAATACAAACATGTAAAAATCATACATGCACAGAGAAATAAAATAAGATTTCACAGGCAATATTCATGTGTTTAAGTGAAAAAGGAAATGGCAACATATTCAGGAAATATATAAAAACCAGAAATAGGGAAGAAGACAATTTTCAATTCAGTGGCGGGGGGCAGAGAGCTCAAAATTGCCAGATAGAGATCTTTCATACTGAGACCATTGCAAGGACAAGAGTGAGAATGAACCTGTTCTATCAACAGAGAAACAAACCCTTTTGGGTTTGCAACACTTCTTCACCAACAGAGCAGTCCCTGCATACTTGGAATCTGCAAGAGACCACCAAACATGATAATTTCCAAATGGTGGACTTGAAAGGGCACGCATCAAAATCTGCATGATCAGGGATATTTAGGAGCAAATATCAGAAATTTTAATCTCAAGGCATTATCTGGAATAAACTGATGCGGAAACATATTTTGCCGTAGCACATCCAAGATCAATAGCTATCTTATGAGGGCCTAAAATAAGGATAAGCAGCGTTTCTTTAGCTTTTTCATCTACACCACATAAAAAGAAAACTCTGAAACTGTCTATGCTTTTACATCAACAATCTGTAGCAAAATTGTAACTTGCAATCAAATAGAGAGGTTCTTGGACAGAAGATCCATAATGGCTGAAACAACTTAAAGCATCTTTGAAAATGCTTGTGTGCTTCAGAATATGCTGGAGTAAATATTTGGTGTAGCACCAGTTAAGCTTGATTTGCTTATTTAGGGATCTAGGAATAAAAATTAGATATCACGCCTAGGATTTCTTGAATATCACATTTAGGCATCGATTATCACCCAGCCAGAAGATCAAGAAAATTCTAAAAATATTTTATTGAATTATGTCTGCTCAAAAGTGAGGTTAGAAAGGTATTTATAATGTTCCTTGACCAACTTTTCCTACATAGGATTAGAGTAAAAAGTATTAACACTAAAAGATTAGAAAATACTGCAACCAATAAAAAGAGGAAAACTAAATACTAAAATGAATAAAATCCTAAAATTATTAAAATTATGATAATAGACTCCCAAATGGTACAATAATTTTATATTTGAATGAACTATAATTTCTAATATATTTAGGCAATCTAAAATTAACTCACTATGCATCATTACTTCTTCCTTCAACCACTAGGCTCTTCAAAACCTATCATGTCAACTTTTCCTAGCTCAAAAAGCCTGCGGTTTAGATGACGTGCAAAGCCAAAACATTTACTTGGCAAAAGGTTAGACAATCCACAAAATATTAAGGAGGGAAATTTACAAGTCAAATATATATTTCTTTTGACAAGTGACAAAGGGCTCGAAATTTACAAGTCAAATATACATCCCTTTTCCTTCACAGGAAAGGTATTTATATTGTTCCTTTACCAACTTTTCGTACATAGGATTAGAGTAAAAAGTACTAACACTAAAAAATTAGAAAGTACTACAACCAATGAAAACTAAATACTAAAATGAATAAAATCCTAAAATTATTAAAGTTATGATAATAGACTCGCAAATGCTACAATAATTTTATATTTGAAAGAATTATAATTTCTAATATATTTAGGCAATCTAAAATTAACTCACTACGCATTTTGTTTTTTGAAATAAACTCACTATGCATAATTACTTCTTCCTTCAATCACTAGGTTCTTCAAAACCTATCATGTCAAGTTTTCCTAGCTTAAAAAGCCTGTGGTTTAGATGACGTGCAAAGCCAAAACATTTACTTGTCAAAAGGAAGGATTAAACAATTTAGAAAATATTAAGGAGGGAAATTTACAAGTCAAACATATATTCCTTTTGACAAGTGACTAAATTTACAATATTTAGATGACTAGCAGTTAGCTGGCAGACACGATTCGGAGGCAGATGTGGCTGGCTGATGGATGCAGTTGCAGGTGGTATCGGCTGGGTGAGGCGCATTTGCTGGTGCTCGCAGTTGCAGCTAGCAGTGGCTTGTATTTCTCTGGTGGCTGACGACATTGATAGTGGTGCTCAGCTATGAAGGCTGGCCCTGTTTAAGATTTTTATGTTTTTCTTATTTCTGCAATGAAGGCCAATTAGGTTTTGTCAAAGAGTTAAGGTATTTTTCCTCTTACTCTGATACTACATGGAGAATGAATGTTCGGTTATTGGTCAAATATTAGGACTCTATATATATAGCTATATATGAATAATAAAAGGAAATACAATTAATTACAAATAGAGAGGCATACACCTGATGTAACTTTTACCCTACTTTTATATGCACTTACTAACAACACATCCTCCTGAGTTTTCAACAAAAACAAAAAGAAGATTCCTTTACAGAACATAAATGAAGAGATTGTATGGGCTATTAATAAACAAAGATGATCGTTTCCCAGTTTTGACAAGACCTGAAATAGCTATCTAGAGAAACATCTATGTGCCTTGACCGAAAAATGTTGCCAAAATAGTTATTCTATCCCATATGTCATGAAAAGATGTATTTCTGTCATTATAGATTCTTCAATTCCTTGTAAGTCATAGTATTCATAAACCAGGATCATATAAACTCTGTTATCTATAGAAGATTAATTCTTTTTTTTTTTTTGAAATAAGATAGAAGATTAATTCTTGAAGTACGCAAGTGTATAAGTCCAAGAAACTGAAATTCACATAAGCTTATATGCTATCCATGGATTTAAACTAAAGATTTTTTTGTGCTGGCCAAACCATGTAGGGCCCGCAACAAGAATTGGAAAATCAACCTTGAGGAGACTTTTGTTTGTTTCTATTAAAGATGAAAGTAAATCAAAGTATGAAAAGGAAGTAAATTAGGACATTAAAAAGGAAATAAATCAAGGCATCAAACAGAAAGTAAATCAGAATGTTAACAAATTAATAATCAGAATTATTGAAGCTTAAGAAAATCAGAATATAATTACATATCTGTAGTTATGTTTTTTTTAGACAACACATCTGTAATTAATTGTAATTAATTACCTATTTCTTTTTTTTATCCTAGAAAACTTGTAGATATATAGGGCAGTATTATTTAACAAAAGATATCAATGAAAACTATTCTTAAGAATTTTAAGTTAAGAAATTCCTTTACTCCTTTACAAATTCTATTCAACTTTTATAGCCCGCCACCACCCTCTTGTCGCCAGACACCATGAGCCGACCTTTATAGTTGGCCCCAGAACCAGCTGCTACTCCCTGCAGTTGCTAGTCTCCAACAATTGTCCACAAACACACTGATGTGAGCAAGGATAGAAGCAAAAATTTCCTGAAGGCACCAATTTCCCACAAGATGCAGAAATCCAACGAACAGCCAAGATCCTGCAGGATAGTTACTCGCGAGCACACAGCTGCATGGAAAGAAGGGCGCACGCACGTGCACGCAACACAGCAACTGTGCGCGCGCAAACACGAAGACTCCATGCGTGCGCGTACCACAGCACGCAAGGTGCAGCTTCGCGCGTGCACAAGATCCTCGAGAAAAGAAGTTTACCCACGAGAAGGGAGAATCCCACTCCCGCAAGGACTCCCACGAGTCCAAATCGGCAAGGCCCCAGGAATCCGGTCCAAGAAAGTTCCACCAGCCCAAAGACATTACCATGAAGGAATAAGAAAAAGCCCAAATTTGCAAAACAAGGCTCGGCCTTGGGTGGATAAAGCCTTAAGCCCACAAGGCCGAGAGGTGGAAGGTGAGTTGCCCACCAGCGTGGGATCCCTCTCTCCATAAGCAATCCGACTCCTACTCCACTTGGGAAACACGAAGATTCCTAGTTGAGATTGAGAAAGCATGTGGCAAAGGACAAGAGACCAAGAAGAGTCCTAGAAGGAGAGAACCTGTGGAAAGAGTTGGAGAAGGAAAGAAGTTTCCTGCTCGCATAGGAATCCAACCCGAGAGAGGAATTCAAATTCCTCTCCTTTTTGGTGTCCAATATTGATTGAGTTCATAAGTCTTTTTGGGATAAGCATTCAGCCATGAATGAAGTCTACATGTAACGGCCCCGGAATTTAAATAAAAATATATGTATTAAAAATTTTAAATGTGGAAGCGTAATAAAAATTTTGATTAACATCCTTTACACAATAACAAAAAACGTACTTAAAACATAAAAGAATATGCTAATTAAAAGAGATACTCGAAATAAAAACTATAAATAGAACTATAAAGTCTTTAGGCGTCTAACTCGCCGTCTTCCTGCGGAACGGGTTCGGGAACTCCGTCTTCCTGATCTGAAATGGTTAAATAAGGAATGAGCTAAACTATCCCAGTAAAGACATCACACTATCTCACTGCCACAGGAGTAAAGGTCGGTAGAAACCAAAAACAACCAATGGAGCATAATTTATAACAAACTCATTTATTAACATAAAAACCTTTACTGTCCACTTACCTCGATGAGATTCATGAAAATAACATATAAAAACAATAAAATTATAACCATCATAAAATTATATCGACTTTGTAACAGAACACGTGTCATACTTTGGCACTTCAATAATCAGACAATAAATTTCCTCTTTTACCAGCCTACTAGTATCCATGGGGATCCATAGGGGTCCCCGCTACACGTGAACTATTAACATTAATAACCTGATTTCAGGACCGTCCCCATACTCCGTCCGGTATGGGCGCCAAAACCATAAACCTCAATACCCCGTCCGGTATGAGGGTGAAACGGGTCATCTCCATACCCGGTCCGGTATGGGCGCCAAAACACATAAGGTCTCCATACCCCGTCCGGTATGAGAGACCATGTTCCCAGTAGGGTTCCTTACGGACCCGGTCCGTCCACCATCTCCTAGGATATCTAGTCAGGCTGTCCACATTATCCATTTATCAATTCACATAACCTTTTTGCTCTTTTCCTTGGTCTCAATCATCCAATCATACACAAACATGTAAACCAGTAATTGACACCAAACAAGACAACACAGTATCGGGTTCACCATAATACAAACCATAATAAAAGAAACCATGATTCATGCATACGAGACCATAAAATAAATACATCAAATATCATACTGCATTTAATACTGAAAAATAGATCAAACAACAACTGACCAACAATGTATTAGATTCGGACTCCATTGGCAACCTCAATAAATTATACATATCTATAAAGTCACAAAATACCGTTTAATTATTTATTAAACTTTAATGCCGTGATAGGAGGTAGGATGAGAAATCTTTACTTGTTTTGGGGTCTGAAATTGGCTCTACAATGCGCTTACGTGCTGTCTCTAAATTCCCTGAATTTTCTCCGGAAAACTGAAACGCACTACCGGTACCTGCACGTGTCCCAAAAAATTTCAAATCAGACCTAGGGCCCCTTTCGGCCAATATCAGAATTCCAGCACGGCGGCTCCGCCGTGCTCCGGCGACGGCGCCGCCGCCTGCGACAAAGATCCGCCTCGGGTTGGCTGTTTTCGGCCGAATTCGGCCAAACTTGCATCGGTCCTTGCGATAAAACAACCCTAGGGCCCTCGGTGGGCCAAAAAATCACGAAATACTGAGACTTACCGGCGGCGGTGCTCTCGGGTGCGGCGGCTTCTCCGGCGCGAGTCGCGTTTTGATGTTTTGCTCCGGTCAACCTGTAGAGAAAAGGACAGTGATCACAGTGGTATAAAAATTGTATCGAACGGAGACCGGGAATGGCCTCATCGGAGGCAAAAACAGAGGGAAGCCACGGCGGCGCCGCTGGACTTTGATAGGGGTTTTCCGGCTGATTGACTGGTGGTTTGGTTCCGATTTTTCCATAGGCAGATTCAACATCGAAAAATGAGCCAGGGGGAGAAAATTTACCTCAATTAGCGGTCGAAAAATTCTCCGGTGCGGCGGCGGGTGGCGGCGGCCGGCTCCTCCGGCGTCTGGTTATTCTTCTCCGGCGAGGCACTGGCGGCTAGGGTTTGTGGTCGGGTGTGGGTGGGGTTATTTATACCCTTCTCCTTTTAATCTCAACCGTCCATCAAGTTTTAATCTGGACCGTCTGATCGCGATTTATTTGGAATTAAATCTGGGGCGTCCATCGCGATGCGATCGGGGCCGTCCATGCCTGATTGAATCTGGGCTGTCCGTATGCGTGAGATCTGGGCCGTCCGTGCGCACATTTGATCTGAGCCGTCCGTGCGTGCGGGAACGGATCTGGGCTGTCCGATCGCGCGCATGCAGATCGCCCACGTGGTCCGTCCCTCGTCAGCGTTCCTTGCCACGCGGCGTGTCCTAGTTGGCCGGGGTTGCTGACTGGGCTGCTGACGTGGCACAACTTTTTCAAATTGCGTTTTAACCCCCAGTTTCTGATTTTCTTTTCAAAAACACCACCAGAATCCAAATTTTCACCCATTTTTCCCAAAATCAATTTCAATTAAATCCAAAAAATAATTTTACTCTATTTTATCATTATTATTATTTTTATTTTCATTAAATTAAATTAAATTAAAATCTTATAAATTAGATATATAGAAAAAAATAAACTAAAATTCAAATACGAAAATAAAAATAATAATTTGGGTGTTACACTACACCACCTAGGACTCATCACTTTAAGACACATTCAGATTACATCAAGAAAGATGAGATCAAGATAGAGGGAAATTCGGCCCAAAAGAGTTCTTTCCTTAGCCGAATTCCTCCTCCTTTTGACTTCTTCAAGTTTCTTCCACTCAAAGTCTACAACAAATAACAATTAAATAATGGAGTCCAAGCCAAGAGAAACTAGAGTACTCAAAACCAATTGGGATTCATCATGCCATCCAAGAGAGAGGAGCTTTTCTTTTAGTTAAATTTGTTTCCTTTAAATTTTAATGCTTTCATAGATTAAGTTAAATTAAGAGTTTTATTAGAATTTTAATTTTCAAGTTACATTCAAATTTATATTGTGAAAGTCTATAAATAGGCTATAACCCTTCAGTTATATTAATTTAATTTCATATCAATAAAATATTCAGTTGATTACTTTTAGTTTATGTTAATTATGAGTGGGTGTTCAATCAAGTGAGGCTTCTTTAACCACCTTGTTGAGGCAAGAAATCAAACTGACTTATCAGGTAAACTCGTGGCATATTTTCTATAATAATTTTATTTCCTGTTACTCTACCTTACATTCACAGATTGAATGTGGGTTAAGTAGAGAGAATTTATTTAAAAATTTAAGTTTTCTGCATGCTAATGCTATATGTAGAGTTTTTTACTGCACCGTTGATTTTAGGTTCCGCATCACACACACTCTCCTGTATACTCTCTCTGTCGCCTTCATCGTAATTAAACGCGAACGACTTCATACAACCACTTGTTTTGGGTAAAATCCTTACAGTAATTTTTTCTTTTTGATAAATTAATTACCATCTAATTTTTAAAGGATGTCAGAGAGTACGTTAGTTACGAGAGCTTTAAATCTTAGTACATTCAAAATGGAGGTTGAAAGATTAAGGATTCGTCTTGAGTTACTAGAGAAAAAAAATACCAATTTATTGGCATACTTAGACATAATTTTTACTTAACACGAACTAAATGTCTCAGATAAATCATTTGAGAATTCTTCTTAGGAACCTCAAATCATAAAACTAATACTTCTAAATATTTTGTACATATGTTCCACATCTGAGTAATAAAAAGATTATGACTGCAGATGGTTCCATCAATATTATTGCAGACAAGGGCGATGTTAAATTTAGTCCCATTCTTATCCTGAAAAATGTATTATATGTCCCTAAATTGAAATTAATCTTATGTCAGAAAGTAAACTATCACAAGACTTGAATTAAAAATCACATGACCAATACTTCCAAATATTTTGTAAATATGTTCCACATCTGAGTAATAAAAAAGATTATCACTGCAGATGGTTCTATCAATATTATTGCAGACAAAGGTGATGTTAAATTTAGCCCTATCTTTGTCATGAAAAATGTATTACATATCTCTTCAATATGTCGGTAAGTAAACTGTCACAAAACTTGAATTGCAAAGTCACATTTGACTTTTCTCATTGTGACATTCAAGACCAAAAATCAAGAAAGATAATTAGATATGTTGAAATTAGAACTGAATTCTACTACTTGGATGCATCTGAGAGATCATTTTCTACTCTTACTACCGATTTCATAGACAAAATTTGGCTTCACCATAAAAAACTTGGGCACTCATCCTTCTCCATCTTAAAGGTGATGCTTCCATCATTATTTAAGAATTTGTAATATGGAAGTTTACACTGCCATGTTTGTGAGTTTGTAAAACATAAACATGAAAAATTTCATTAATCCATAGTGATATTTGGAGACCATCTCATATACCTGATATTTCTATGGTCCGATGGTTTTTATCATTTATTAAAGATTGTACTAGAGTCACCTAACTATTTTTATTTAAAAACAATTATGACGTTACCCATATCTCACCCCAATTCTACAATATGATAAAAACTCAATTTAAAACATTCATACAAATTTTCCGCGCCAATAATACCAAATATTTTTTCAATCATACTTTCATTATTCTTCCACCACGGAATTCTTCATGAATCATCCTGCGTCCACTCCACAATAGAACTGAGTAATGGAATGCAAGAATAGTCACTTTAATGACTACCAAAGCTTTTCTTTTTCAAAATATTGTTTCAAAAGAATATTGGGGCAAAACTGTCCTTATTGCCACTTACATTATTAATCGTTTGCTCACAAGTGTTACTAACTTTAAAAGTACTCTTGAAATATTTCAACAGTTTTATCTAACAGTAAGTGTCCCAAACCATATGATCTTTCAGATATTTGGGTGTATTATTTTTATTCATATTCATTCTCATCAAAGAGAAAACTAGATCCTTGAACTCTAAAATGTGCATTTGTGGATCACTTCTCGACTAAAAAATGGTACAAATGTTACCATCCGCCCACTCAAAAGTTCTATATGTCACAAGTAGGCAAAGTTGAAATATTTTTTGGGAATTGAATTGTCTGATCCAAATATAAAATTTTTATTTCTCAACAAATGTACATTCATGATTTGCTAAAAGACGCTGACAAGCTAGCATGCAAAATAGCTAGCACTTCCATTGATCTAATCATAAACTAAAAATAACAGAGAAAAATACACTAGTAAACAAGAAAATGCATTAGAGATTAGTTGGCAAATTGATCTACCTATATTCCACAAAATCAGACATCACATATGCTGTAAGTGTTATAAGTCAATTCATGCACAATCCACAAGAAATGAACTTACAAGCAGCTTATATAGTACTGCAATACTTAAAAGGGTCATAGAAAAAAGAATTGTATTCAAGAATAATGACAAATTGCTCCCTAAAACCTATATTCATTAAGATTATGCAGGATTGTAACTAAAAAATCTGCTACAAGCTACTATATTTTTCTTGGAGACAACCTACTCACCTGGAGAAATAAAAATATAGTTGTGAGATCAAGTGTGCAATAAGAGTTCTACACAATAGCACAGCGGATATGTAAACTACTATATATAAAAAGAATCTTGAAAGATTTTAAAATCAAGTAAGAAAATCTTATACGTCTATACTGTAATAACAAGTCGGTCATAATATTACTCA
This sequence comes from Carica papaya, assembly GCF_054855325.1. Classification (NCBI taxonomy): domain Eukaryota; kingdom Viridiplantae; phylum Streptophyta; class Magnoliopsida; order Brassicales; family Caricaceae; genus Carica; species Carica papaya. The sequence goes on from NC_142317.1 coordinate 10,943,639, forward strand.
CAATCCGATGCAACACGATCAGCCCAAACACATTGATATTGATATACATTTCATCAAAGAAAAAGTTGATAACGAACTAATATGTACCCCATACATGCCCAACAATTCTCAACTAGCAAATGTGTTAACTAAAAGCATGAGTAATACATGTTCCAAATTTTTATCGGTAAGTTAAAGATGGACAATGTCTACATCCCAACTTGAGGAAGAGTGTTAAAGAATGACTAAATTATGTTAAAGTATATAAGAGTAAAGTATACCATTTATAATTTATTATAATTAAATGTCTATTTTTTTCTTCATCCTATAAAATTTATATATATAGGGTTATAATATTCAAAAAAATACACATTAAACCATTCTTAACAAATATCATTCGATAACATATGCATTGGAAGGAGAATTATTTGTAGTTGATAAAACTCATACTAATGAAAATGGATTAAATATGACGACTACACCTTTTTCTATTAAGAAGCTTATCATTTGTAGGAAGAAAGCAGACACAGAAGAATCCCCACATGGGCGTGAGGGCAAGATTTCTTTTGTGAGTGTTGCTCATGTGGGGTCCACAACAAAGGAAAATCCAATCTTGAAGAAATTTTCATTTGTTCCAATTTTTTCACGGTGGTTGGCCCCCTCATTAAATGCAAATTATTGTAGATGAGAATTTAAGTGAAGAGGCAAATTGAAGTGAGAATAGAGAGTGTGTGGGGGGGAGAGAGAGAGAGAGAGAGAGAGAGAGAGAGTCACAAAAATTGGGAAAAAATAGAGTTGAGAGAAAGAGAATACGAGAGAAAAGAGGTTACTTGTTCTTGATCTTCAAGGCCTTGGTCAGATGGTAATTTCAATCTTGATTGACCTCAAATTCAGCCAGGATAGTTGGTGGAATCCTCCACTATCCTACTGGTTTCAATTTCACATTTGGTATAAATAGGTCCCAATCAGAGAGGTAAGAAATTTATTCTGCTTTTGGTGAGAATTAAACGAGAAAGTTGCTGTCAAAATTCACTACCTTCATTCAACAGCTCAAGGCTTTAAGTACATAATGAAATGAATTAACTTTCCTACTTCTAGAAATTGAGATAAGATTAAAAACTGAAAGTTAACAACTACAAGATAATAGATGAGATAATGGAGAATAAAAATTGAAGAGGATTGACTGGTTCTGGTGGCAGCGCGTTTGAAAGTGCTGACTGCTTCTTCTGCAATTTTCTTTTCTGCTTTCCGCAATTTTCTTTTCTGCTTCTCTTCTTCGGTTTAGTGCAGATATTTTGGGTTGGGCATGGGCTTTCTGTTGGACCTTCTAGGCTTCTCATTTATGAGCTTATCATTACTCCCTCCTTTGAAAGAATCTTGTCCCCAAGGTTCGGATAGCTTAATTTATTTCTTGCAACTCTTTGAATATATATTTATATATATTTTGTCCAGAACTCCATGGTGGGTCTAATTTACGAACACCTCTCCATCCATATTTCCTACAAAAATAAAACCAAAATACCTCATCGTGAATAGGTTGGGAACAAAAGGGTGGTCGGCCCTATCACCGAAATGGCCAACAAGCGGCTGTTTAAGCTGATTTAATATATATGTATATATATCTATATATATATTTTTTGCTGAAATATATTTGCACATATATATATATATATTGTAATTTTGGTTGGGAAGACTGCTGCACTTCATCCTTTTTCTGGATCCCTTGCCTCTCGCTGAAGTTCTTTTGTTTCTCGCTCGTTTTGTCAATCGTTTTTTCGTTTGCTTTTCTAGTCCTCTCCTTCAGTTTCCTTCTTGATGTACTTGTCTACAAGCCAAGGCACTTGTGAGCGACTCCTAAAACCACCGAAAGATGTTCCTTTCCAAACGCGCTCAGTTACCAACTGGAAAGGACGAGTTGATATCTCCTGAGAAGATGCTGCAACCCCCACAATAACAAAGGTTCCCCCACCCTTGTGACAGCACTCTAAAGCAGCTCTCATTACAGAGGCATTTCCAGTACATTCAAAGCTGTAGTCAATCCCACCATCAATGAGATCAACAAGAATCTGTTGAATTGGTTTGTCATGGTCTTTTGGATTCACAACCTCCGTGACTCTGAAATCCTTTATTCTATCAAACTTCTAGCTGTTAATATCTATGTCAATGGTCCATGATGCTTCTGCTGCTTTTGCACCATTTGCAGCAACAAGACCCGTCCCATGACCAAAAACAACAACGATAGAGCCTACTTCCACTTTTGCTGTGTTTGAAACTGCTCCAAGACCAGTAGCAACACAACATCCAAGAAGGCAAACTTTGGGGTAGAAGGGCGGTCAGCCCCCATCGCTTTTCTCCGTGCCGTCGTCGCAGTTCGGCCGTGCTTGGCCCTTTCTGCTGGCGGTATGGCTGCTGGAGCCTTCTTCGTTCATCATCAGAGTTTCCGTGAGTTGTTGAAGGTTATATTCGATCTTATGGAACTTGTCGGTGACCCTTATTTCCATTTGGCTCAAACTGGCTTCCAACCTGCCCAAGCTGGCTTCCAAGTTCTCAATTCTTTTTTTGTTAGTCACAATTAAACATGCTCTGATACCAATTGATAGGTTCCAATTAGAGAGCTAAGAAATTTATTCTGCTTCTAGTGAGAATTAAACAAGAAAGTTGCTGTCAAAATTCACTACCTTCATTCAACAGCTCAAGGCTTTAAATACACAATGAAATGAACTAACTTTCTTACTTCTACGAATTGAGATAACATTAAAAACTGAAAGCTAACACCTACAAGATAATGGATGAGATAATGAAGAATAAAAACTGAAGATGATTGACCAGTTCCGACGGTGGCACATTTGAAAGTGCTATCTGCTTCTGCAATTTTCTTTTCTGCTTCTCTTCTTCGATTTAGTGCAGATATTTTGGGTTGGGCATGGACTTTCTGTTAGACCTTCTAGGCTGCTCATTTATAGGCTTATCATGGTGCTTCCCCAACACGGTTTGTCTTAAGTAGATTTTGCAAGTTTGTCCAAACTTTGAAAATTTGATGTTGATGTATATCCTCGAGTATTGATACAATTTTTTTTTTTTTAAAGTATGATATCATTAATACACAAGCACCACGGAGATGTCAACCCATATACAAAATTATTTACGTATCTATCAGAATATCAATAAGATACCTAAAATCCTCCATATAAAAAGGAGATGACCGAAAACCAAAAAATTCAACGTTTGAAACTATCTATCTCTAACCCTCTCAAACTCATCTTCCACCCCTTCAAAAGCTCTCATGTTTTTTTTTTCTTTCCACACAACATATTATAGTGAGGAGAATGAGACCTACATGTTTCTTCCTACCACTAAAATCCTTCCATGCCTAGATCTCATCTCTAACTGCACCAGCCATTATCGCAAATCCATATACTATGGTCCATAATTTATCTGTCATCGACTACCAATGCAAAATGTGGTTACAAGACTCTATCTCCCTCTTACATAGAGAATAGTCATTCAACATAATTTTTCCACTTCTCATTAACTTGTCACCGGTGAGAATACATCTATGCTTTGCCTCCCGTACAACGAAAGCAATTCTGATGAAGCATTCACACTTCAGATTTGCCCAAAAGAAAAATTAGTTTCAATGATGTCATTCTTAACCAAATAATTATAAAAAGACCTAACCGAGAATGTTCTATGGAATTGAGAGTCCAGACAGGTTGGTTGTTACTCCCATCCATTAAGAGAAAAGAGAATATACTTAAAAGAGACTCATGCTTAGTAATTTTTCAAATATTGAGGTTCCTCATCACATCCACATGTCACTCCCTTTTTCCCCCCAAATCCTTGTGTTGTGCAATAGTGATAATCTGAAAAAACTGAGCCCTGAGCACTCCCCCTCTAAGCCAAAACTTCTTCCAAAAATTGATTATGTTCCCATTGCCTACCTTAAACCTAATGCATTCTTGAAATTTATCCTTATCCATGCATATTTTTTTCCACATCTCTTCCCATGCGATCTTGACAATTCCCTAAAGTACCATCCATTATCCACGATACCAATATTTGTCTTTATCACCCTCCACCATAGACTACCGTTCTCTTTCATGAACCTCCAAAATCACTTACCTTATAAAGTCAAGTTCATATCCACAAGTGACCTCAATTTCAAACAACTTTGAGATATTTGTTTTTTGGTCTCATCCCACGCTACAAAAAACTTGTCATTAACCCATTAATTTTATCAGTGGAAGATTTTTTGGTGGATTCTGGTTCTGTAGTTTTTCCCTTTGCACCGAATAGGTTTCCCAAGTAAAAATATCTGAGATCTTGTGTGGCTGCTTGCAGTGTTATTTAGCTGCTCGGTTGATTGCCTATTCTGTTACATATATTTGGAAAGAAGAATTGCACTGTACTAGCTTTGCCATAACCTATTTGTTGTAATAAACCGTTAAAGGAAAAGACATACATATCCTTTTCCTTCACTAAACTAACACAGAGCAATATTATGACATTTTACCTGCTTTTCCTCACGGGAAGAGCTTGTGTCATCTTTCAACTCCCCAGGGTTTTTAGGTGCACCTTTTGAGCCAGCAGCTGGCATCCTTACTTCCTATCATTAAGATGCTGTTAGAAAGGTCCTTGCATTTAGGACTAGTACCTTACCAAATGAAATGATAGAGTAAAAACAAGAATCAACTACAAAAATTTTTAAGCAGGCATTGTAATCATTGAGCTACAACCAACGGCACCAAACAGATTATATGAAATATTTCCTCATTTCTACAACATTGCTCCTCCTGCAATTAAATTGCATGAACAAAAATCAAACAAATTCCAAGGGAACCCCTTATCGCCAAATTTCCGTTGCAGACCAAAATATGGAGCACCCTCCTCCTATTTTATACTTTTAAGGAGCTCTTAAATTTGCAGATAACAATCACCCACTTCACATTGAACGAAAAGAAAAAGAAAAGAGAAACGTATTGAATGATGAGGGAAAAAAGAAAATAGTCACCTGTATGGCAATGACATCGGGATCAATATTGGAGACTAACTTGGAGAACTCGGGCCAGTCGTTTTTTACTCGAAGAAGCAAACTATTAGCGTTCCACGTTAAGAACTTCACTGGCTCTTTCTTGCTTTTGTCTTCGGCTATCTCAGTGGTTTCCCCTTCTTCCTCTTTTGAAGATGATAAGGAGGGTTTCTTGGCTGGGCCGTCCTTCTCAATAGGTTTAAAGAATCGTTTCATCTCTTCTTCACTTCGTCACACCAGAGAAGAGACTATCGATTCACTTGAACAAATTCATTCCCCATATAATGTACTTCTGGCTAGTTGCTGTGTCAAGCTCAGTCTCATAAATACTCGGGTCATGTACCGGGTTGCTGTTAGAGTTTCCAATATAAAAAAAAATCAAAATCAAAACAAAAATAAAGAATTTTTTTTAAAAAAAATAAAAATCAAATCAAATTGTTAATAATATATTAATAGTATGTCTAATTGTTAATAGATATAATAAACTACTTCATTAATTATTATAATTTTGTTGTTGTATTATAATATATATGTATAGTATTTATATTTTTTTCTGCATATTTTTGTATATACTGTATAACTGAAAATATTTTTAAAAAACTGATTTTTTTCTGAACTTCTTTAATAAAAATAAAAACTTGAAAAAAAATCTATTTTAATTTATAATATAAAAACTATGACCAAATTATAATTAATGGAATTACGAACAACAAGTTTAATAATCTAACCAACCCTTGTACGTTCTTTTTTTTTATAAAATTATATAATTAAATTGAATTATGTGTTTAATTCTTTTAATGATAAATTGTGTTATAGCAAGTGTATATTTATTATTTAATTAATAAAAAATATTTTTAATTAAAAAAATAAAAAAAAGAAGCTTCCAAAACGTATCCTTTCGGTCATTCAAAACGACTGCGTTTTTACCTTCGTCCAAGATCCGCAATGCGCATCGCGAATGCATATGTGGTGCTACGGTGGATAAGTTGGGGACCCATGACCGTTCGAAGATCGTGTCTCGAAACAACGACGCCCACAAGTTGACGTAGTCATAGAGGAAGGGAATCGAACGACGCAGAATACTAATGGCGTCGCCGACTCTGTCTCTTTCCTTAACCACAGTTTCTTCTTCTTCTTCATCACGTCGTTTCTCTCAAGCCAAGACCTCCATTTTTAACAGCAAAGCGCCAAGTGTAACAGCATTGTCATCATCGTTATTGGGTACACGAGTAGGGGTTAAGACAACTAAAGCTAACTCAGTGATCAGGAGAAGCGCTTCCATCGGTGTCACTTGCTCAGCTTCTTCATCTACTCTTCCTTCGGCCCTCCTCTTCGACTGCGATGGTGTGCTTGTTGACACTGAGAAGGATGGGCACAGGATTTCGTTCAATGACACTTTTACAGAAGTACTCTCTCTCTCCTCCTCTTTGAAGTCCTCTCTCTCCTTTTCCATGAATTGCTCGTATTTTGATGTGCGTGTTTGTCTTGTTGTTTCGCCGCACGATATGAGCTGGGAGTTTGATCTGGTTATGGATTTTTACATTTTGGAAGTATGGTTAATTTCAGTGTGAGCTTTTTAAATTTATCGCCCGTGAAAGCAAAGAAGACTAATCGATTTTGTTAAATTACTTGATTTCCTGAATACATCTGAAGAACACTTTATGCTCATTATATGTTTGTTTTATTTCCTCAAATTATCTAGTGATCAATGTAGGGGACTTTGAATTCTGATAACAGCTGAATTGTCTTTAACTGTTTGTTGTATAAACATCTGAGGAAGAATGATGACTAAATTTTATTGAATGCGCAGAGAGAACTGGGTGTCTCCTGGGATGTGGATTTGTATGGAGAATTGCTCAAAATTGGTGGTGGAAAAGAAAGGTAGCTCTTTTGGTAGTATTTGAAGTTATTTTGGTCTCTCAATTTTTGCGTTTTGAGTTCTTGAACATGAAGTTAACAAGTAGAATGAATTCAGTAGGAATTTAAAATACATGACTCTCTAATCACAATGAGGGCTTTGATTTTTGTGTTATTTAATCATTCTCGTCTCTTTAGGATGACAGCATACTTTAACAAAGTTGGTTGGCCTGAAAAAGCTCCGAAGAGTGAAGAAGAAAGAAAGGAATTTATAGCTTCACTTCACAAGCAAAAGACAGAACTCTTCATGGCCCTTATTGAGAAGAAACTGCTACCTCTAAGACCTGGTGTAGCAAAGTTGGTTAATCTCTTATATCTTTTCAAACTGCCTTTTTAATCAACATTTGGCACTTGATTTAATTGATTCATATTGTTTTACATGGTAATTTTTTTAAAAGAAGTGAATATGTAAGGCATAAGTCCTGGCCTGCAATAATCTTTCTTCCAGGGAAGTTGTGATTGCAGATGCAGTCTGTTCTGTGGAAATATTTCTCATAGATCTTGAATAAGTTGTCAATAGTCGATGTAAACTGATGTTTGAGAGGCATCTTTTGTTGATAACAAGCTGTTTACGGATATCCAAACCCAAAATACCTGTTTGTAAACTGAAAAAGGCAAGCGATGTGCGTATCTTAAACTATATAAGGTGCTTATAAGCATCTGCTTTTGAAATATTTATAGACTTTAAACAGCTTTGTCTTTTACCATGTTTGTCTACCAATTTGGCTTAATTGTACATTTCCTTTTCTTTATTAAAACTGACATAAGTGCTTCTTTCTCTAGCACTTTTGTCAGAAAAATGTAATTACTTCCTTTAAATTTCTCATAAAAGTTTACACGGTATTTGGACTACTTTTTTTTTTGTTTTTTTTTGGTAAACCAACTCTAAGCTGGTTCTGAGGAAAAAAAATGAAAAAGAAAGAGAAATCAGAGGATGTTTCACAATCTTTTAAAACTGGTCAAAGTCACACACTTTTAATTCTAAAGTAAAGTAATAGTGATGAGTGTTTAAGCATATTTGTTTTGGCAGCGTGAAAACTTGTATTTGATGTCACTTATTGCTCATTGTCTATGACACTACCCAAATCATAACCTATTAATTGCCTTGTACTTCCTTCTAATCATTTTACAGTAGGATGTTCCAAATGTAGATTAAAGTTCCCATTTGATTGTGGATTTTTACTGTAACTAAAGTTAATCATATGTGTTTCTTGGTAATCAGATAGTTTAATAAAATAATTATATATCAAACCAGACGCCCATCTGTTTGATTTGCTGAGTTTCTCTATTAATTATACAGGTTGATCGATCAGGCTTTGGCAAAAGGAGTCCAAGTTGCAGTTTGCAGCACATCCAATGAGAAGGCGGTATGCATAATCAGGTTCTACGACTTTGGTTTCCTGCATTATTTGCTTATTATAGTGGAGGATAACCCGAAGAACTTATAAAATCTCTAATTACTTGGGCTGAAAAGTGGAACATATCTAAGTTCCATTGCTTTAACAATGCAAATTCTTCTAAAGCTTATGTACTTGAATTTCTTTCCTTCTTTTAGGACCTTTATGGATGGGATCAATATTAACGTACTCTTGTAAATGCGGTTATTTCATTTTAATATATGGTTCCATTACTTAAATATCATGCCTTATTCCGATAAGTGAACCATAAATTATAATTTCAGGTTTCTGCAATAGTTTCCTGCTTGCTAGGACCTGAACGAGCAGAAAAAATCAAGATATTTGCAGGCGATGTCGTTCCCCGCAAAAAGCCTGATCCTGTAAAACTTTTCAACCCTTTGACCTCAGTATTTGAATGGGAATAGGCACAACATTATATTTTAATCCCGCAACTGCCTTAGTCTATGGAAAAAATAGCTTATGCTAGTTCAACTTCAACTTTCAGGATAACAAAAAGAAAGGATTTCTTCTAAATGGCCAGATACTTTTATATAAAATCAATATTTTCATTTTCATTTTCATTTTCTTGTAGTTTTACGAGTGCCTGTCACCATTGACATAATTTGCATTAATTTAACATTTTTATCTATTCTAAAGGCTATGTGGCTAGCAACTAAACTTTGTTTGCTCCATCATGACAGGCTATTTATTTATTAGCAGCTGACACTCTAGGTGTTGATCCTTCAAGGTACTGGTTGGCAACAAAACTTTAGTTTTATTTGATTTTTGTATGATAAAGAATAAAATAGGCTTCATTAAACAGTTTGGTGCCAGGATAATTCAATGAGATCATTCTATTAGTGGTTTCTGCTGCTAGTGATTTTCTTCTTTTTAACTTGTTGCCCCTGTGGATCAATCAGTTTGATACATTTTGTTTCATATTATCTTTCTGTTTATTTTTATGTTTGGATTTGTCTAATTGAAGAAACTTTTGTCTTGTGCAGCTGTGTTGTGGTAGAGGATAGTGCCATAGGACTTGCAGCTGCCAAAGCTGCTGGAATGAAGTGTATAGTAACAAAGAGCGGGTAAGTGACTACTTATGTGCTCAGAGTTTTTTGCTAACATTTTATTTCTCTGATATTTCCAAAATGTAAATTTTCAGCATTGTCTTTGCTTGATTAGCTGATTCTTTGTATCTTTGCATGACTGGAGGATTCTTTTGCACCAAACCTAAAGGAAAGTTCCACTTGGCATTGTTTTGTGAAACCTACCATAGCTGTGGGATTGTAACAAAATGATCCAACTCAACCCCTTTCTGTCATATTTTTTTCATAATATCTGCATGTTGGTGTACATGTATTGGCTTATTATCTTATAAATAAGTCTGCAATTCTAATTTTCTCACAGAAAGCAGCATGTTGCTGAATTCTGCTGGAAAACCATTCCTTTTGTATAGCATTATGTCTTCTCTTATTAGAGAGGGGAAAAAAGTCAGGGAAAAATAATCTTTGGAGTACTTGGATGTGATTCTGGGCTCTGTTCAGATGATGCATATGAAATTCCTTAGAAGTTTTAATTCTGAAGTCCAGACCTGTTTAGGATACAAGAATGAAATGCTTTTAGTGGAGAAACTTTTTACCGGGCAATAATATAGAATTATTCCTTAAAAAAAGGCAATAAACTAGAACCTGTGTTTTGCAGTAGGTATGTTTGCATAACGGCATACATACATAAAGACATATAAACTATTCTTCATGCCAAAATTAACTGATTGTCCTGGGTTACTCTAAGTCTTTTCCATTCTTTCTATTCGTTTGAGATGCTATCTACAGGTCAATTTTTTTTTCACTGGTTAATGTAATGACTAAACTTGGGCCACTATGCTTTAATTTCTCCCATTTGCTGTACCATCCTATAATGGAATGTCCTTGGGTGTTGTGACATTTCATTTGACGAAATATGTTGGGGTTGAGTTCTTCAGCCTTTTGGTTTGAAGCATTCAACAACTAGGTGGCTAATTTCTCTCTAGCCATTTCAGTTATGTCCCTATATTTGACTTCGCTTCTATCAATTTATTTGTGTGCAATTATGCAAAGATGTTTATTTACATTTTGCTGGAAAAATAATGAAGATAAAGAGAGTTATCATTTGAATCTGTCGAAGTTACAAGAATCTTATCTTTCTGGAAATTAAATGACAAGTTCTTTTGCATCGATGTAGTGGTGAAACACTTTTACAAGCGTTAATCTTCTTAACTAACACTGGGAAAACACTCAAGTTACCTGTAATTGCAAAAAAAATGAGCATCAATAGTTTCTACCATTAGCTTTGTTTCTTTTCTATGATACATACGAAACAAAGTAAGATTTCATTTGAAATCTCTGCAGTTATACAGCTGATGAAGACTTCTTAAATGCGGATGCTGTCTTTGACTGCATTGGAGATCCTCCAGAAGAGAGATTTGACTTGGCATTCTGTGGAAGCCTCCTTGAGAAGCAGTATGCTAGTTAGTCCATAAAACCTTTAACTTTACAAATCCCTCCTGAATGGAGGTTCCTATCCTTCTCATTTATTTTATTTCTAGATCTTGATTGAGGTCTGAGCTTAACAAATTGATGCAGAAATGATATTCCAATATATATTTTTAATTGTAGATCTTCTGTTAATGATGTGAAAACAATTCTTCTCCAAATATCTGGGAAGAACAAATTGATGCAGAAATGATATTCCAATATATATTTTTAGTTGTAGATCTTCTGTTAATGATGTGAAAACAATTCTTCTCCAAATATCTGGGAAGAATGCAGGGCGCAAACCAGACACATTTTTAACAGTGATGTAAAAATTCTTGTAATACCTGAAACATAACTAGTATGTGGAAAATATCCTCCTTTAAAGGTTTTAGTTTCTGCAATATAGGCTCCTTCAAGTTTCCAAAAGCTGAAGAAGTAATGATTACTGAAGAAAGGCTCCTTAAAAACAAGCTTCAAAGTTTTTGATGTTTAAAAGGAGAACAGAAGTAGAAGAAGTAGGTGATGTATCATTGACTAATTGAGCACATATTGATAGTTGATGTATTAATTAGGACTCTCTTTTGCTTTTTTCCCCCCTGATGGTTCCTCTTTAGCATGGAATTGAACATTCAGTGATCTCCAGGGATGTTTTTGAGTGTCTTAGGAAAGAGCAAGAGTCCAGCATTTATAGACTGTTAGGTTTATCTGCAGAGCCTAGTTTTTAGTCTGAGAATAAGAAGTAATTATTCAGGGAATTTTCTTCTAGTTATCTGAGGATAAGGATGTAAGTTCACAGTGTTTTCACTCAACAGAGACAAACTAAAATCAAATAATTACTTTGTAGTCTAGTTTCAAATTAGTAGTCACTTTCTTTTTCTTTTTTTTTTCAAAGTGAGAAAGAAGACAAGGCTAAGCTTTATTCAGCCTTGACCAAGCACTTCTGCAAACACCAGCAACAAATCTCCAATCTCTGAGGAGGTTCCCAAAAGATACAATGAACACTTTGTAGACTAGGCAAGCCTTTGAGAAAAACAATTTTCCTTCTCTTGGAACATGCTGAACCTTAATGATTCAATTTCAATTAACCCAATCTTTTAATTCCTCTAGGGCAACTCCAATATCATCATTTCATTTTAACCCAAATCCGAAGTTTGAATCACCTTTAGGCAGCATTTGTTTCATGGATTCCTAGATACTGTTAACAGTTTCAGATTGATGAGAATTTCGTATCACCATTAACATTCCTATTAATCTATGATCACCATGTTTGGGTATGTCAATTTGAGATGGAAAATGTATTTTATCAATAATATTCTATTTATCTCCATGTTTGGTTAATCAGTTTCAATTCCTAGGAATATTAGTTTAAATTTCAATTATACCCCTTTATAACTAACTTTTAATAAATTTATTGTTGTTATTTGATAAATAATCATTATAAATACACATGAAATTATTCTGTTTTATTAATTATTATTAATCATAATTTGAACTTAGTTAAGTAGAAAATTCGAGTTTAGAGGCGAACTCTGGTTTGAGTTAGAGTAGGCCAAGGGAAATCCGATTAGAGGATGGGAGAAAAGAGAACTGAGTTGGGTCAACCAGATCTGAGGCTCACAATAATGAAAAAGGAGAAGTACCTGACAGGCTTGTTGAGACCCATGAATTGGGAAGAAAAACAGTAATGTGCATGAGAAGTGCACAATTAAGGATAGACAAGGAGCTTGTGACTGAACAGATGGAAGTGGCAAATGGTAATTCCCAATGTAGGAAGGAAAAAGGAACTATTTTTCCACCTTTATTGAATATTCAAAGTAAGGTGATGGAGAACCTAGATCCTTTTGCTGTTAGGATTATGCCTCCTTGAAAGAATGGGCATGGTGAAACTGAATAGAAATATGGTACTGTGAAATGTGTCCACAGTGGTCTTGTTAAATTTTGTTTATGCTGGTTAAGTTTCTGTCTAGGAATTATTGCAATGCAACTAGCTAGGCCCTCAAGATACACCTGAAATAACTATTTAGGTTTTGTAGGTCTGCTTCGGTGTGTATTCTGGAGCCTTAAATCAGTGGGGACAAAATAGACAGGGAACCAAGCAAGTTTATTAGATTGGGAGTTTGTTTGCTATTGGCAAGGTATGAGGAATATGGGTGCTACAGAATAGCAGCATCCTTAAGATCTAAATCAATTTTATGGGTGGGGAAAATATGGGTGCTCTGCAAAGAAAATTAATCCATCTCAGATTGGTTATTGGGAGGGGAAACTTCTGTCACATGAGGGTAATTTATGCTAGCCCTCATGAATCGAAGAGGATCCTTTGGGAGAATTTGAGAAATTGGGAAATATAAAACCTTTATTCCTTCTAGGAGACTTTAATGATATAAATTCACATAAGGATCAACAAGGAAGATTGAGTTGTTATGATAAGCATGCTCGATGCTAAAAAGGCAAGGGGTGAAGCTTGTAATCTGATTGTTTTGGGGTTTTTGGAGCTAAGATACATTTGGCATCTAAGAAGAGTGATATTCTAGTTAGACAAGTTTTTAATAGTAACAATGGATGTACAAAGGTGTTTCAGGGAGCTCATATAGTTAATATGCTTATTATTCCTTCAGACCTTAGTCAAATTTTTTTTTGCACTTTATGACCAATTGTTATTATGAGAAGAGCAAGGCTTTAGGTATGAGGTAGCCTGCAAATCAGACCATGGATTTACTATGTTTGTTTGTCATAACTTTGACTCAAAGAATTACTTGAGTCAAGAAGTGAATGTTTTAGATAAAAGATAATGAATTTGAATAGTGAAGGTGGCTCAGAATAATACAATTTTAAGAAGATTATAGGAAATCAAAAAGCTTAAGAGGTTCACTACTCAAAACACTTGAAGGAGTTAAAGTTGGAGTTAAGGAATGAATATGAACAAGGATTGCAATAGGAGTAATTGTATTTGTCCTAACAGGTTTTCATCTAGTGAATTAGAGAGGGAGCTTAGGATACCAACATTTACCACAAAATAGCAAATACATATATAATGAACAACATAATAGAAGGAATTAAGATTGGAGATGGAATATGAATTTTCTTTAATAGTGAGGCGATCAAGAGGATAAGTTCTACAAGAGATTGTTAGCTAAATGCCTGTTTAGTGTTATGGTATGAGTAGTAAAATTGTTGTTCAAATAAGTAAAAGTTCTTTTCGTATAAAAGTTATTATGATTTAGTGGAAATACCTGCAAAAATATCCTCACATTAAAAAGCAGAATTTGTTTGACTTGGTGGAAAAAAATGTTGATATTGAAATTATAAAAAAGGATATAAGAAGAGAATAAGATATTTGAATAACGTAGATTATGTTTTTCATTCTTTAAATTATTATTATCTTTAGGTAGCTTTAGTGATATGGGAGGAAGATTCTTAGTCTTTAGAGAGGAGAAAGGGAATACGGGGGGGACGAATATTTTAAACTAGATGAGTGAAAGCTAGAGGTTGGTGGAGGATGATGGCAGCAATTTTTACAATGGCGGGAAGGACGTGGTAGATATTAGTAAAACCCAACATGACAGGTATAATAGTTCAAAACAGTGAGAAGAGGTTAGCAAGGGGCAGCAATAAGGTGTCGGTCACTCTATGTTGTCCTATGTGTCAAATAAGCTAAAAATGACGTTGGAATCAATGAGAAAGAAAAGTTAAGCAAAAATTATGAAGGACAGTGAAACAAAGGCAAAACATGTGGGAAAGATGCAAAGAGACAACAAGGTAGGTCAGGTGGCTTTCAAAAATCAAAGTTGCCATAACGCAAAAGAGGAGTGCTAGTTTGGTGAAAGACAAAATGTAATAAATACTAGTTTTGGTGGTGAGAATGGCAGTTATAGGCCGAGGGATAAAAGACTTTCTCGAGCTAAAAAAGGTAACAGACACTGTGGATTAGATCTATGAAAATGACTAAGAGGTCGGGTTATAGATTGAAATGGGTCTGGCGACTCATTACTTAAACAGGTTCGAGAAAAATTCAAGACTGAAACAAGTGATGAGAAAACATTTCTAAACTCTAGGGATCTGACGACAAAAGAGAAGGTGGGGTTAGACTCTGGGCTGAGAGGTACAAAGGTTGAGGACAAACGAAAGGTGACAAAGAGGCAGGTGCTTTATGCAAGGAGAAGGGGAATGAAGTGGTGGAATCGGGGGAGGGAAACAAAAAGGTTATGCTGATGGAGGAGGTGCCAACCCAACACTTGGCAATGGTTCCAATGGAGGTAGTGGGGACATAAAATATTCTAGGGGAAGGAGCTACGGAGGAGAGAGAAGAAGGGGAGAAACAAATGGTAGACTTTGAGGCTGAACTCTAAGGATCTGACAACAAAAGAGAAGGTGGGGTTAGACTTTGAGGCTAAGAAGGGTACAAAGGTTGAAGACAAACGAGAGGTGACAAGGAGGCGGGTGCTCTATGCAAGGAGAAGGGGAATGAAGTAGTGGAATCGGGGGAGGGAAACAAAGAGGTTATGCTGATGGAGGAGGTGTCAACCCAACACTTGGCAGTGGTTCTAATGGAGGTATTGGGGTCATAAGATATTCTCGGGGAAGGAGCTACGGAGGAGAGAGAAGAAGGGGAGAAACAAATGGTAGAGGAGTGGGGAAAGAGACTTTGGGACTTAATTGAAGAAGAAACCTCTAGTTGGGTTCTCCAAAATATTCAAATGATTAAGCCATTTATCCTTATAATTGTTCAAAGATATAAAGGATTGGAGGAATGAGAAGTTAAGAGAAGAGAGGCAAAGAAGCAAAGCTAAAATGAATAGGTGGTGGAGGGATTTAAAGAGCTGGAAAGATTGCAGTTTAGTGTTAATTATTATAACATGGGAAAAATGTGTTAAGAAAGGGGTGGATCACGCAGGTAGTATAAGTTCCTAGAATGTTAGAGGCATTAACGACCATAAGAAGAGACAATTTGATTAAAGATTAAATGAACATGTGAAAACCTGATGTCATATGTCTACAGGAATCCAAATAGAGATTTTATTTGAATAGATGTAAAGAGTTTATGGAAGACAAATGCTACTACCTAAAGGAATTTATCAGCTAGAGGTGTTTTGGGTGGGTTCTTAATATTATGGAATGAGGAGTCTTTCATATTTGAGAAGATTTTGGTGAGGAGTGCTCATTATCTTCTATGTTTATAGACATAGTAATAGGATGAAATGGGTGTTTATTATAGTCTACAAAAGAAGAGAACGAAGGGAGAGGGATTTACTTTGGCGGGCTTTAGAAGAATGTAAACAAAAATGGAGATTTTCCTGGGTCATGGGTGGAGATTTCAACATGATTTTATATAGACATGAAATCAATTGAGAAAATTCCTCCATAGCTTATGCTGATGAATTTAAGGGGGACAATAGATAGACTCAATTTAGTGGATTTACCCCTTGTGGGGGGTAAATGAGACTTAGACATGTCATAGACATAATCCAACGTGTTCACGAGACAGATTCCTAATATTTGTTCCTTACCAATTTCAAGTTTCAAGTATTTGTAAAAAATTTTAAGGCGATCAAATAGAGCTCATGTCCAAATTTAAGGATAAATGGCTTAAAGAGAATGATTTTTGTGCCAAGATTGAGTATTGGTGGAGAGGATTTACAACGAGATGAAATGTTAACTTTAGAATTACTCAAAAATTAAAGGTAGTAAAATCCAATTAAGAGATGGTGTAAAGAAAATAAGTAAAAAGAAGTGATACACTCACAACTTTTCTTCTAGGGCATTGAGACACTTGATAAATTGGAAGGTGAAAATGTGTTGTATATGGAGGATCTGGCTTGCAAGGGCTTATTGAAATTAGAATTGGCTTTTTATCTTCAAAAGGAGGAAATAGCATGGCGACAAAAATAAAGAGCTAGGTGGATCAAGGAGAGGGATAGAAACACAAAGTTCTTTCATTGCATTGCTAATCAGTATAGGAGAAGCAATTTTGTGGAGGAAATGGTGATCCAAGACATGTTGGTAAAGGATAACGAGAGTTTAAAACAAGGGGCGAAAGATATTTCTCCAACTTATACGAAGAGGAGTGTAATTGGAAGCCAAAGTTGAATAGTATCAATTCAGTTCCTTGGATGAGGAGAGTCGTGTTTCATTTGAAAGAGAGTCGTGTTTCATTTGAAAGAGAGTCCACTGAAGAAGAAGTTTTAGAAGGACCCATGCATTGTAATAAGGATCAAGCTCCTAGACCTGATAGACTTAATATGGGTTTCTTGTAGAAATTTTGGCATATTATATAAAAGGAGATTCTAGAGTAATTTAAAGAACTACATGGCTCAGGGTTATTCGTCAAAGCTTAAATTATTCATTCTTGGTACTGATTATTGTCTGGTTGGGTGTGTATATAAACTTATCTCAAAGGTGTTAGCTAGAAGGATGGCAAAGGTGATGGATAAAGTAATTTTTGAATGTTAACATGCATCCTTGGAAGGAAGATAAATTATAGATGGGTTCCACAGGCTAATAAGGTGGTTGATGATTTGCTTTTTCGAAAAAGAGAAGAGGTCTTATGCAAGCATGATATGAAGAAAACATATTATCTGTATGTCGAAGAAATTAGGCTTTGGAGATAAATGGCATAAGTAGATCAACTCTTGTATCACTATTACATGTTTCGCATTATGGTGAATGAAGTCCATTTTTTTTCAAGGCATCTAGAGGCATCAAACAAAGATCTATTATCTCCTCAACTATTCATAATTGCATAGAACCTTTGAATAAGTTATTGCTGAGAGCCAGGGAGCTCAGTTTACTTAGAGGACTTAAAATGAGATATGGAGATAAAGTTAAGAAGGTGATCCATTTATTTTTTGTAGATGACACCTTAGTGTTTTACGAATCGGATTTATGTGCACTTCTCAACCTCAAATGTGTTCTTTTGTATTTCCAAGAGGTTTCTGGCCTTAGCATCAATCTTGCAAAGTTAGAATTGGTAAGGCTGGGAGAAAGGGGAGATGATTGTTACTTGACTAACATCTTAGGGTGTAAAATGGTTGAGTTTCCAATTAAGTACTTAGCTTTGGTGTTAAAAGCAAATTATGACGACGTGAGGATGTAAGATCCAAATGTGGATAGATTTGAGATGAGACTTATAGGGTGAAAAAGGAATCTACTGTCTAAAGATAGGCGTTTAACTCTCATCAAAAGCACTATGGCTAATTTTTTTGTTTACTACATGTCCCTTTTGATTATCCTTGTGAGTATTGCCAAGAGAATGGAAGCAATCAAATGCACATTTTTTGGAGTGACTTTAAAGATAAAAAAAAGTACCATTTGGTAGCATGGGAAAAGGTGAAAAGACCGTTACATCAGGGTAATCTGGGTTTGAGATTGGTAATAAAAATGAACTAGGCCCTTCTAAGAAAGCAAATCTAGCGGTTCGTGGTGGAAAATAGCATTATATGGAAGAGGGTGATAGATGTGAAATTTGGTACAACAAATCGAGGTTGATATTTGAGAGAGGTGTCAAGATCGCAAAAAAGGGTCTGGAAAGGAATAAGTATGGGAAGACGTAAGTTTTAGGGATGCATCAGGTGGAACATTGGCAATTGGAGGAGAACAAGCTTTTGGAAGGACTATTCACTTAAGGAGGAAGTGCTAGGCAACAAGTTTTCCCAAATTTTTGCAATTAGACGACACAAAGATATTTCTGTCTATGAATCATTCAAAAGTAATGGAGGAACTAGGGAATGGTATGTGAAAGTAATAAGGAACCTCAACTATTGGGAAGTAGATGAATATATAACTCTCCCGAATTCACTTGTTTCAATATCCTTGAATGAGAATGAAGATCAATCGGTTTAGAGACTCATTAAATACAGGATTTTCACCATTAAGTCATTCTATAATCTTCTAACCAACATTAACCTCATTAAGATGAAGTTCTTCGACAAATCTGAAACGTTAATGCCTTTCCAAGACTGGCCGTTTTTACTTGGGAGGTTAGGCAAGGTAACATTCTCATTATCGATAAGCTAATGAGGAAAGCAAGATCATGGTAAATGATCGCTACCTTTGTACGGGAGATGAGGAGACTTATAATCATATTTTGCTTGGTGTATGATTGCCCACAACCTTTAGATCATTGTTTATGGGTTCCGTAGGATTAGTTGGGTTATGGCTAACACGGTAAAGTATGAGATATGGGCTTGGAGGGGTATTTATGGTGGGAAATAACATGTCGCACTCACTCCCCTTGCTATCTTTTAGGTTGTATGGGAAGAAAGAAATATGGGGGTTTTGAGGGGGTGGAGGAGGATATAGATAAGATTGGAAACAAGTTGTTTCAGACCCTAGTTTTTTCAGTCATGGGTCTATATTCTCTTGAAGAATTTTGGAGACCTAATGAAATTTTGATGAACATATAAATAATGTTATACATTTGTTGGCACTCCCCTTGGTGTTTGTATTTCGTGATATACAATTTTTTAAAAAATAAAACTGAGAAAATGTATTAAACATAGACACCAAGAGGATGTCACTCGTATACAAAAGATTTACAGATCAGTAAGAGTATCTACAATATAAGTAAATCAACAATACTATCAAGGTTGTGCCCAAGAACAATATACCCAAAAAAGTGCAACCATTTATCCTTGATAGCGACAAAATTTGATTTTTTACCATCAAAAGCTCTATTGTTCCTTTCTTTCCAAATAATCCAAAAGATAATCAAATGAATGATTTGATGATTAACTTTTCTCTTGCATAGGCCTTCCCAAGCAAAAAGTTGAGCCTTAACAAAACCGGCAGTAACCCAGGACAAATTCATGATGTTTAAAACCAGTGACCAGAGAGATTGAGAGAAGGGGCAGCAAAGTAGCAGGTGTGAGTATGTTTCCACATCAGTTTTACAAAAAAAGCATCTATTGACCATGGTGATACCTCTCCTTTGAAGATTATCCAAAGTTAAAATGCATTCTCTAGTTGCTTCCCGAGTAAAAAAGGAGATTCTAGGTGGGACCTTAGATTTCCAAACAATATTGGCTGGAAACTTTTGACAATTATGCTCAGCCAACTGGGAATAGAGAGATTTAACCGAGAAAGTTTCGTTTTTGTTCAAATTCCAAATTAATTTATCCTCATTGTTGTTCAATTTGGTGGTGGACAAAATCTGAACCAAGTTTAGGAACTCTTCCATCTCCTAGTCTTGAAGATTCCTTTATAGGGCCAAGTTCTAATCCCTAATTGATTATGTCCCTAGAATATGGGCAATGAGGACATTTTTCTCCCTAGAAGTAGCATAAATACTGATAAACGTATTCTGCAATGAATCATGTCCAATCCAAACATCTTTCCAAAATCTGATCTTCATTCCATTATCAATAGACTACCTGGAAAAATTAGATACAAAATTCCTCACATGGTAGAAAATGAGCCTAGGGATCCTGACGTGAGACAAGGGTTGTGTCCCGATAAAAAAGAATCAAGACCTCTTACTTCCATATGTGCTTCTCTTTTCTTGATGAATTACTTCTCAACATATCCAGTTAAAGATGAAGCTTGCAAAGAGCACTCTACAACACTTTTTAAGATGCTTGGTACCTGTTATAATTTTTTTTAACAAAAGTAAATAAAGATATGACAGTAAACAAAAAAATGTACCAGAGATTAGTTGGAGATTAATCTACCTATCCCGCATGAGACCAAACATCATTTATATAATAAGTGTTATAAGCCAATTTATGCATAATTCGAAAGAAGTACACCTATAAGCAATCTATAGAATACTAAAATATTTAAAGGATCACTAGAGAAATAAATTATATTTAGAAAAAAAATGACAAATTGCTTCTAAAAATTTACACTGATGCAACTTATGTAGAGTTAGCTATAGATAGAATATCCATTAAAAGCTATTGTATCTTCATTGGAAGCAACTGACATTTTATAAAAAAAAAATTTGACAACTACCTAATATATATTCCATACATGCCCATTAATTCTCAACTGGCATATATGTTAACTAAATGCATAAACAATCCACCATTTCGAACTCTTACAACAAAAAATAGTTATTAACTTCTTCAATCTCCCTCGATGAACCTATTTTTCTTTTTTAATATTTTTCACTAAACTTGGTCATTCAACCATCTGTGCAGGTTTAACTTGGAAGCAACAAAAACAATCAAACTCATCGATTTTCACAACTGTCGAACTCCCACCACCAAAAACACTTGCAGTGTCTATCAACACTAATGGCCGACAACTAATACAGTCAGACATAGTACGACCTATAACACCAAAGGAGGCCACGACCATCATGAATTCTGAGGGATTCAGGCTCCTGGATGTTAGGCCAATGTGGGAGAAGCAAAAAGCTTATGTGAAAGACTCACTCCACGTGCCACTGTTTGTCAACGACACCGATAACTCTCCCATAACTCTGTTGAAAAAGTGGGTTCATTTCGGGTACATTGGGCTATGGACTGGCCAAAAGTTTACCACCTTCAATCCTAATTTTCTCGCGCAAATGGAGGCTATTGTTCCAGATAAAAATTCTAAGCTACTTGTGGCATGCGGTGAAGGACTCAGGTGACAACTTTTAATATTCTTTATATAAATATTCTAATATGATGATCAGTATTTATTGATATGATTAGGTCAATGATGGCAATTTCGAAGTTGCATGAACAAGGGTACAAGAACTTGGGATGGCTAGTTGGAGGATTTAGTCGATGCACAGATGGTGATTTTTTAGAGGTTGAAGGGAATGAAAAGCTACAATATGCTACTATTGGAGGTGTCTCATACTACTTGCTCCGCTTGCTCATCTTGTTAAGAGTTGTTGGTAATGATGCTAATTAATTAGTTTATGCTTTGGAGAGATACAATGTTAAATCAATTGGGGCATTGAGAGGTTTGTATAGAAATTTTGTGTGAACAATAACAAACTATGGATTATCTTAGCATATAATTTTACCTAATTGGGTTACCATATTACAATTACTTTGCCTTTGTTTTGATCAAAAACATCTTCAAGATACCAACTTAATATACAAAATCACCCAAAAAGCATGAAATTTTAAATATTGAAATTATTTACATAAAACACATTCTATAGAAACATAAAAGCAAATATAAAAGAAAATATGTGACAATCAAAAACTAAATTGTAACACAATATTTTTAGAACTAAATTATAACATTTCCAAAATTAGAGTACTAAAGTAGTTAAATGCCCATAAAATAAGTGTACTGCTTTTCCCGGTCCTAAAGAAGTTATCTTAGATGTGACATTTATGCTTTGTGTAATATTCGTACAAGCTCACAAACAAAATTATTGTGAACATGTTGAAGACCATCTTGGGGAGTCTTGTGACTCCAAATCTAATAGTTTTATTTGAAGAGAAACTAGTGAAAAAGTTATTATTTCCTATAAATGATATATTATGTGAGGTGCCAAAGAAAGAAAAAAGAGATTATATCTATGGATGTATATTTAGAGAATGTTTATGGTAACTTAAAGTGGGATTTTATTGTGAATATTGTAAGTGAGTTTAAAATCCAAGATAGATGGATAAATTTCATCCATGAGTATATCACATTGGTAATTATATCGGCAATGCTAGTAATACCTTGACACATTAATATATATTGTACTTTAATCATGTCTAGTTAATAAGATACACATGATATATATTGTATTTTTAACGCTTTTAATCATATCTAGCTCGTCCATTAGGGATTATTTTTAGTTGATGAGACATATTGTTGTGAATTGAACTCACCTAATAAATACACTAGTTCGAGTATGTACTATAGCGGTGAATTCGGATATTGTCCCACGAAAACTAATATAACAAATATTATAATCTCAACTGATTTATACTATTTGATTAACGATTAAAAAGATGAATATAAACTAATAATTAGTTATGAAAGTAATGAATTAAACTGATTAACAATTGAGACATAATAACTGTTAAAATCTAAGAATCTACTATAAGTTCAATTGTAACTTTCTTTAATTTAATCTATAAAAAGAAACTTTTATCCAATTTCATCCAATCATGTAATAATCTCTTTCTCAATATCAATTATCCTACCTAATTCATAATAATACACACATCTCTATGGATCAATATGAATCGGTACATTAATATTCAATCATCAAATACAAAAATTATGCTAAGTATTTCTATTCACGTTCAATCTATTGTGCTAACTTGATATTCTAATGAATAATCAATCTCTCAATTCAATCATTCATCACAAATCAACAAATAGGTAATTATTCTATTTATGCATTAAAGCACAAAATAACACGTAAGGATTGGGAAAAAAGACTTTTATAAATTAAATAAGGAAATCACAAAGTATCCCTTAGAGTTTCTTCAAAGATTCTAATAGAAGAGCTTAGTTACTCATCCTAAAGAAAACTGCAAGAAACAAATCTAAAGAACACATAAAATAATTCATAAAGTGATTTAAAATAAACCCTCGAGAAGAAACTCTTTTGTCTGCCGCCATCTTTCTCTTTTTCTCCTCCTCTGCTCCCTCCTCTTTTAGATAATACTCTCTTTATCTAGTTCAAAACCTAATATTTTGACATAGTCCAAATCTGATCTCGCACATCCCATAGCCGTGTAGAATTGACACACGACTTCCTTGGAATCACATTAGTTTTCAGCTTATAGACACGACACAACCGTGTCTCCCAAGCACACGGTCATGTCTCTTTCATTGAACGAAATAGAAATGCTAGCTTCTTGACACATGGTTGTGTGTTAACCCAATATAAAGCACATGGTTGTGTCTTCAATCACATGATCGTGTCTCACTCATCAGAAACAAAAACACTAGCTTCTTAACACATGGTTATGTGTTATGGTCATGTCTCCCATATCTTCATATTTCAACCATTTTTAGCCCAAATCTTTCTCCAATCCACTCCAATTTGTTTCCAAGTCTCATAATCATTCCTGAAAAGTGCCAAGAATAATTCAACAATATATGCAGCAAAAATCAATCAAAATCAACTCGAATGAAATAGGAAAATATATGTATAATTTAATTATATCAACTCCCCCACACTTGAGTTTTTACTTGTCCTCAAGCAATCTTAAATCCATTCCACAGCAAAACCATTAATGAAATCCTTCTCATCAAGACTATACTACTTCAGGATAACACAAAATAATATGTACAAAGACACAATCATCTATGAAAAACAATTCAGCAACTTCAGAATATAAATCACATTTAATCCTATCTTATTCTTAGAAATGAAGTATTTAAAACATTCCATGAGTCATTTAATCATTCACACTATCTAAACTTTATAACCCAAAACATAATCAAGCTCAATTGGCTAAACAATAGATATACATGCAACTTTAGTTTTATTTATTTATTTATTTAGCACTTTTTTTGTCCAGAATGTTGGTCAACTTTTTTACGCGAATGCAGGCATTTGTGATGCCAGCCCTTGATTACTCAGTTGGTCACATTGTCGAATGGCTACTAGCTCTACTCTTGATCACTTACTATACGGTATTATCATTCCCACGTGATCAGCAAAGTATTTTATTTTATTTAGCATCTTTTTTATCCAGAATGTCAGTCAAACTTTTTACGCAAGTGCAGACATTTGTGATGTCAGCCTCTAGTTACTCAGTTGGTCACACTTCTGAATGGCTACTACTTTACTCTTGATCACTTATTATACGGTATTATTATTCCCACGTGATCAGCAGAGTATTTTATTTTGGTGCTTATTATTATTTTTTTTTCATTTTGCATATATATATATATATGTATCTAATTCTATACCAACATGCGTTTTCTTATGTAAAGAATTATTCAGTTTAGACAAAAAAATAAATTTCACAACTCAAATGATGTAGAAGATAATAAACTTTTAAAACATGAATAAACTAAATAAGGTCAAATACTTTCATTACTAAACTATTTCCTCAAACAATCATGTCATAGTATATATAGATTCGATGCTACAATTATCATCATAGGTAGTCATGATACAACAGGACACACCAAGGTCAAACTATGGAACTTCATTAAGATTGAGAGGATAATAGCAAACATAAAGAATTAAAATACCACTCCCCCACACTTAAATATTATGTCCCCATAGTTTGCAAAAATAGAACAATAAAAGACAATGAAAGCAAAAGAAATTAAACTTTCCTAAAACTTTGAAGGAGTAGTGTTATCCACTGCAGCCTTGGTATGTTCACTAAAAATCTAAAAACAAACTGACAAATACTAAAGAAAAACTAAGCAAATAAGTTAGTGGTAAAGGATAGAAGGAAATTAAAAAATATATAAAATATAAAGATAAACTGAATAATAATAATAAAAAGAAAGAAAATGCAAAAGTTAAACTAATTATCTGAAGTGGATATGGTGGGGGCTGAAATCCTATATGTTGAAAGTATGTCATCATATAATGCTCTATTTTCCTTTGGGCATTCTTCAATTCTTTATTGTCCTACACTAAGTTGCTTTAATCTCTCCTCTATGGTGGAACTTAAGCTAGAACCTGCTCTTATATCAGCCTAGGGAGAATTAGGCCCACCCCTATCCATGTGACCCCACCACTTTGATTTTAACTTATCTGGTGGTTCCTTAGTTGATGGTTTGTCTTTCTCTTTACTAGAGCTATAAATCTCTTCAAATCTGAAGTTTTTTGGTGCATTAAACTGAGGTCTCCCTTCTAGTAAAACTACTTGCTCCTTGAATTTTTCATTCCTCGTGTCACTCCTTTCTCCATTTATGGTACCTTGTTCTAATGCATCTTTAAAGTAATTTTTCTAAAGCACATCTTGCATGACTGGATCAAGTGTATCAATCATGATACAAGTATTATCTGAAGTATGTACGTATTTTATAGATTCAGACATATAAAAAGTAATTTTCTCATTAAATAACTTAAGAGTCAATTTACCATCATGAACATCAATTAAAGCTCTAGCAGTTGCTAGAAATAATCTTCCTAGGATAATTGGTATCTCAAAATCCTTTTACATATCTAAGATCACAAAGTCTACTAGAAATATAAACTTATCAACCTTAACTCGCACATTTTCTATTATTCTAACCAAAATTTTGATAGACCTATCTTATAGTTACAAAGTAATCCTAGTAGGCTTAGGTTCTCCTAATCCTAGCTTCTTATAAATATCATATGACATCAAATAAATGTTAGCTTGTAAATCACATAATATTTTTTCAATTAAAAGATCACATAATTCACATGGAATAATAAACTTACTTGGATCCTTCAACTTTTGTGGTATCTTGTTTTATAGAATAGCTAAGCATTCTTTGTTAAACATCATCATGGCCACGTCTTCTAACTTTCTCTTATTTTTGAGAATCTCCTTTAGGAACTTTGCATAGGTAGGTATCTGTTTAAAAGCTTCAACTAAAGGAATGTTAATATGCAATTGTTTAAAAATATCAAAAAATTTACCAAATTGCTTATCCTTTTGTTGTTGCTTCAATTTCCTTGGATATGGAATGTTGGATTATTCTCTTCCTCAATTGGGTAGCTCCTTCTCTTGATCTCTTTCCCTTTTTGCATCTTTCTCCTTGTTTGGGTTACTCTCATCTACTTGTGTTAGATCTCTTCTTTAGTTTCACTTCTACTAATTTCTTTTCACTCCTCAATGTTATAGCATTCACATACTCTCTTGGGTTGGTCTCTGTGTTGCTTGGCAAAGATCCTTAGGCACGCTCAAAAATCAACTTTTCCAATTGCCCAATTTGGTTCTCTAGACTCTTGATGGAAGCTTCATTAGTTTGCAGCCTAGAGTTCATTGTTACCATGAATTTGGTGAGAATATCCTCCATGTTTGGCCTTCTTTCATTGGGTGGCTGAGCTGGTGGAGTAGCTTGTCTTTGACTATCTTGGTTGCTCCAGGAAAAATTAGGGAGATTCCTCCATTTAGGATTGTAATTAGAATAAGAATTCCCTTATTGTCTTAGAGCATTTCCAACATATTCCACTTATTCAGCTTGTTGAGATGGACCCCCTTGTTGAACTTCAGAATTTTGAACTCGCACTATTTGTGATGTCACCATACTCATGTTGTCTATCATTTTAGTTAAGGCCTCAATTTGTGTAGATAGAGCTATATAGTTGTCAATACTATGTAAACCCGTATTATTTCTTGATGAAGATCTCTCCTTCACCTATTGGTAACTATTGTTCATCATCTCCTCAATCAACCTATAAGTCTCCTCAAGTGTCTTATTATTCAATGTCCTTCCAACTACTGCATCAATCATGATCTTGATGTTGATTTCGAGACCATTGTAGAATGTCTGTACTTGAAGCCACATAGGTAGACCATGGTGAGAAACTCTCCTTAGCAGATCCCTATATTGGTCCGAAGACTCATACAATGATTCTCCATCTATTTGTGCAAAGGTAGTGATGTCATTCCTCAACTTAGCTATCTTTGAAGGTGGAAAGTACTTGGCTAAAGAGTGTTGAGCCATATCCTCCCAAGTAGTGATGGAACCAGCCGGTAATGAATTTAACCAATTCTTAGCTCTATTATTCAAAGGTAAAAGTCTCAACCTATTTACATCATTGTTCACTCCATTGTGCTTGAAACTGTCACAAATATCTAGAAAATTAGCAATGTGCTCATTAAGATCTTTAGCTGGAAACCCAAAAAATTGTACACTTTGCTGAATTATCTGGATGATGACTAGCTTAATCTCAAAGTTGTTACCTGCTACAACCGGTCTAGTGACACTTGGTTCGATTCCAATAAGAAATGGAATAACATAATCCATCATTATCCACTCTCTTTGCTCCTCTTGTTCATCACCCATTATTGTTGTTCCTCATATATGAATTTCTGACACAAAATGGTAGTTGTCTACTTCTTGTGTGTGCTCTCAGTCTTTGGCAAGTCCTCTTAATTTCTGGATCAAAAATCAATAGTTCTTCGTTGCTTATGATCATGCACTACAGAATCAACTGCAAATAGCTAGAAAAAACAAAACAAACAAAGTAAAAATACCAAATTAAAAATAATCAACCTATTCTAATATTGCTAGTATTATTCCTCAGCAACGATCCCAAAAACTTATTGTGAATTGAACTCACCTAGCAAGAGCACTAGTTCAAGTACATACTACAACAGTGAATTCTGATCTCGTCCCATGAAGACTAATATAAAAAATATTAGAATCTCAATTAATTTATACTATTTGGCTAATGATTAAGAGGATGAATATAAACTAATGATTATTTAATAAAGCAATAAATTAAAGTGATTAACAATTGAGATATAATAATTATTAAGATATAAAAATCCACCCTAAGTTCAACCGTAAATTTTCTTAATTCAATCTATAATAAGAAACTTTCACCCATTTTCATTCAATTATGTATTAAACTCTTTTTCAAGATCAATTACCCTACCTAATTCATAATAATACATACATCTCCATGGATCAATATGAATCGGTGCATTAACATTTAATCATCAAATACAAAGTTCATGCCAAGTATCTTTATTCACATTCAATCTATTGTGCTAACTTGATATTCTAATGAATAATCAATCTTTCAATTCAATCATTCATCACAAATTAACAAATAGATTATAAATCTATTTATGCATTAAACCACAAGATAGCACTTAAGGATTGGAAAAAAAGAATTTCGTAGATTAAATAAGAAAATAACAAAGTATCCTTTAGGATTTCATCAAAGATCCCAACAGAAGAGTTTAGTTACTCATCCTAAAGAAAATTGCAAGAAACAAATCTAAAAAAAAACATAAAATAATTCATAAAGTGATCTAAAAAAATCCTCGAGAAGAAGCTCTTCTGTCTACGCCATCTTTCTTTTTTTCTCCTCCTCTGTTCCCCCCTTTTTTTTAGATAATACCCTCTTTATATAGTTTAAAACCTAATATTTTGACAAAGCCCAAATCTAATCTAACACATCCCACAATCGTGTAAAAATGACACACAACGTGTCTTCTTTGGAATCACATCAGTTTCAAGCTTATAGACATGACATGTGTAACGTCCTAAATTTGAGAAATACCTATTTAATTTTGAGTTAACAAAAATAATTTCTTTTCGTTTAATTTTGTGAATTTCTACTCATTTATCTCTCTTTTTTCTTCTATTCTATTGCAAAACGAATAAATAAAATTAATTTATCACAAAATTACAAAAAATAATTAAATAAATTCGTTTTAGATCTTTTTTAAAATAATTTTAGAAGTCTGGGCACAATTGTAATAGATGAGGCCTATTTGAAAAGAAATTGAGAAAACAAGGGTCAATTTATAAAAAAGAATAAACGGGTCACGTGGACGCCCAGTCAACAACGCGATCAATCGCCACACGCTGCATAGCGGCCGCGTCAACATAGGCTCCACGCGGGAAGCCCACGCTGGCAATCCACGTGTCAGGTCGATCGGACAACTCAGGGCTACTCTAGCATGTGCGAATAGTGCAGATTAATTTCCTAAATAGGCTCGATCAGACGACCCTTGTGCCTCTATGTCCACCAAATTGGACGACCTAGATCAAGCGAAGAGAGGTATATAAATCTTTCTTCAGTCAGCTCCCAAACCTTAGTCGACACCCCTAACTGGAGAAGAAGTAGAAGGACAGCTGGAGGAAAGCTCAGTCACTAAAGGGACGATGGCACCATTGTGGCAGAGACCCAAAACACATCGGTAAGCTTTTTTTTTCTGATTTTTCCTATTTTCTTGCCCTTGGTCATTTAAACAAACTTTAATGCATAAAAACTAAGGAAGGCTGCAACCCAAAATAGGCAGGCGGCGAAGCACGGTTGTGCTGCTGCACCAGAAATTGGAAATCGACCGGTAAGGCCAAAATTTCCTCCTATTTCCCGTGAAACACTCTCCTCTCCATGGTTTAATATGATTTCCATCACGAAACTGCTAGGTTCGACTTGGCTTAAAGAAAAGGGCACCGGATAAGGAGAACCATGCGATAGAGGTCGACGGCGATGCCATGCCAGAACCCCAACTCGACCTCAATGAGTTTTCTCTGCTTATTTTCACCACTCTTTATCTATTTTCACGCCGTTTTGATGTGTGTTTTTAAATTTTACCGAAAAATCCAAGAAATCCAAGAGATAGAAATTGCTACGAACCGTAGTTGAAAATGGTTGTGTTCTGGACTCCAACCTAGTGTAAGAATCCCTCAACCTTTTTCCTATTACGGTTAAATTAAAGTTAAAATGATAATAAACAGCAATCCTAAACTATTTTATGATTTTCTTGATGATTAAATACAAGTTGCCGATAGAACCAGTAATCAATTTGTTTACATTCGTCACTAGTTTAATTGTGTTATCTATTTGTTATTTTAATCTTATTATTTATTTATTCTTACTTCGTTCTATTTTAATTTACTTTACTTTATTTTATCTTAGTGTATGTCCTTTTAATAGGTCTACTTCATTTCTGTTCTTTTGTTATATTTATCTAGAATCAATATATTAATCACGTATTTTGAATTGTTATGTTTTATTCCATTCTACTTCATTATTACGTTATACTATACTAAATTCCACCTTGATGTACTAGTTTTATTTGTTATTCATCATATTGTAACGTGTGAAATTCTTACTCTACTATTCTATTTTATTCCACTTTTATCTACGAGTTTATTCTCTTATGAATTTTGAAATATGAGTTTCATACTCTTTTATTGTTTGGGATAAGAGTTTATGTGTTATTAGTGACTAGATAATAAATAAAGAAGAAAATGGATACGTAAATTAATGTTGTTGAATGAAAAGACTTATCGGATATCGCGGGAAAGAATGTACAGACTTGTACATAGGGTGAACCTACCGTGGATGTTATCCTCAGCCGTATAGGGCTGGGAAGTCCCATACTAGATGGGGTTGGGAGTTAATTAATTTCGCTCATACCGAACAGGGTATTGAGACAGTCTTTAATATGTGAGGCTCATTTTTTGATGGAGTATGGGGACGGCTGATGATTTATAAATGAAGTGTTATGTACCAACGCGTAGTGGATATCCCTATGGGCCCCCACCGGCAGGAAAAAAAAAATGGTAAGACTAGAATGAGTATGGTAAGAAACCCAATTCGAGCAAAATAGTAAAGAACCCAACGTCACATATTTATTAGAGTGTATGCCTTTTGTGATTAAATCGTCATTTTAATTTTATCTAATGCATTGTGTTTGATAGACTTCTAATTGGGGAAGGGTATATTAATGTTTTCAGTAAAACGGATAAGGAATGCATCAACATTTGGATTTCATTAAAAATATGCTCTTTCGTTTTGTGTTTTATACAATCCTTTAATTTTCTGTATCAGAAATAAGGTATTGATATTCTTATTGAGGTAGTGTAGCTCACTCATTTCTTATTAACCATTTCATATTAGGACAACGAAGACCCAAATCCTGAGTAGCAAGAGACTAGCTAAGCAATTATCACTTTTTGCTCTGCTAAATTCGAATAGAGGTTAATAATTACTTTGTAGTGGTTTCTCGTTTTAAATTTTGAACATTCCTTTCGCCCCTATTTTAGTATTTTAAGTAAACATGTAAGGAATGTAATATTTGAATCTTTAATTCTCCTGCTCAATGAAAATTTTCATATTATTTATATTATTATTATTACCAGGCTAAACATTCAAAATTCTTGATAGGGGTTTGGACTTTTATAACACGGTCATGTCTCTTTCATTGAACGAAACAGAAAGGGTAGCTTCTTAACACATGATCGTGTGTTAACCTAATATAAAACACACGGTCATGTCTTCAATGATCATGACCGTGTCTCATTTCTCCTCAGAAAAAGAAACACTAGCTTCTTAACACATGGTCGTGTGTTATAGCCATGTTTCATGTATCTTCATGTTTCAACCCTTTTTTGCTCAAAGCTTGCTCCAATCTACTCCAATTTGCTTCCAAATCCCATAATCATTCCTGAAAAATTGTAAGAACAATTGAAAAGTATATGCGGAAAAAATCAATTAAAATCAACTCAAATGAAATAGAAAAATATCTATAAAATTCAATTGTATCATATATGATTTCACAGACTATACCTGTTTTATAGGGCAATGACTAAAGCATACTTACTTAAAATTACATAGACTTAAGTTAAGTAAATTAACTTAACTTTATTAATCGTAATAGTCACAGAAGTATTAAATCCCTTAAATGTAAAATTAAATATATATTACAAAGTTCTAAATTTTCTTTCTTACATTACAAAATAAAAGTACGAAACAGTAACCTTATTCTTATGGCCTAACTTCAAAAACTTTTCTTTGTATCACCGCTCACTCTACAGCGGTATTTTCGATATCTGAAGAGTGATAAGGTGTGAGATAAAATATGTCAGTAAGCAATATTATGAAATCACAACATAGTACATGACATACATAGTTTTTTTTACACATAACAAAAACGTTTATCGTATACACTTTTAAAAAATAAATACATGAATTAAAAAATGAATGCACAAATCAGAAAATAGATTTATAATTCTTTCATTGTATACTTCATCACTATTATGAAGGATCAATCAGTTATCACACATTATGTATAGGTACACATACTTATCACT
This sequence comes from Carica papaya, assembly GCF_054855325.1. NCBI lineage: Eukaryota > Viridiplantae > Streptophyta > Magnoliopsida > Brassicales > Caricaceae > Carica > Carica papaya. Next base: position 10,976,092 of record NC_142317.1, read on the forward strand.
ATTTTTCATACATTCGAATACAGAACAACATACATAGGTACTTTGAAACACTACTACTCCTAAATACGGAATGGTCAAGGCATGTAGATCACCCTAAATCTCCATACACCTGAACACGAAACAACATGTATGGATACACACTTATCATTTTGTCAATACATCCGAACACTGAACAACATGTATAGGCACAATAAAGTCTAATATAATGTATGTAATTTCAGAACAACTCATTTCCATAATGAGTGATGCACATGTATCAAAATTATATTTTGAAAATAAAAAGAAATAATGCTTATATTGAAATAAAACTTTAACAAATATTTGTTTAGTATAGAAAAAAGTATAAATAAAATATTTTTCAAAAAATATATAGGTTATAATATTATAATATCTACTTGTATATTTTTTATACTGAAATTATGTAAAATAGTTTAAAGCTACATAAGCTAATGAATTCATAATATCCGCTTACCTTAGGTCCTTAATAGTCGTATTTCAAAACTTTCCTTTTATCTTTTGCTTTATGTATCGACTCAGTTAGAGTCTCCCTATATATTGCTTTAATTTCCTTATGAGCATGTAATCTCAATTCTAGCAAAGTTTCAATTTCATTTATGACCTTTTATTCTCAAAAATTCGATAGAGTTCTAAGATGATTTTGGTTACTTTATTGACTCAACAATATCCAACACAATAATAAAAAACGAATCCAAAAGTCAAAGCGAAATCGAATTCAAACTTAAGAAAAAACTTACATTTCTCATAGTTTATAACCTCCTTTCGACCGTGAGCCTTCTTTCTCTTCTCTTCCTTTTTCTTTGTTCTCATAATCTTAGTAGAATTTTCTTAAAGTTTTTATTTAAAAAACCTCATAATACTCTCACAAAATCACACATTTGGTACTCCTTCTTCCCTCACCTCTATGTTTCTCATTATTTCTATGCCATCCATAATGTCTCTTCCTCTATTCCCCTATCTCATATTTATAGGAGTGAGAGCCAAGAGAGAAAGGTTGTCACCCTTCCACCGTGTCACTCTATCTAAAAGTTGCCCTTTTTTATTATATCATTTTATATAAAAGTTGTCATTTTTCATTATGTTACTTCATCTATAAGGCTCCCACCTTTTTTCGGACCTCTTCATGCTTATTCGAGCTATTTCATCATTCTCCATTCTTTTTCTGTTTGATTCTAATTTTGAGTTGAAATAGAGCCCATTAGACTCCCTTAGGCTTACCTAAGCCCATCAAGCCCAAATAACAAGTCATTTATAAACATTTCTACATGCCTCTTGATTTTGTTTTTTTTTTACTTGTCTCTAAACTATATTCTTAACTTTACAATATATTTTAAACACATATAAATACTAAATTAAATATATTAAATATAAAAAATTAACTCAAGAGTATTTTCTAGCTATCACATATGAAGATTATATTTTGTGTGTATATATATATAATATTTGTCACACCGGTGATGTAGGGCAAAAACTTTGCAAAAATATGATATTTAAAATATTTGAAATTGCTACTGATTTTATTAAAAGCAAGATAAGACGTTAAAATTCACCAGTTGATTCTAGAGATTACAATTCTAATTAATTAATGAGTTAATATACATGTCTAACTCAGAACCCTAACAAATCATTGGTACCAAACCCACAATAAACTTTTAATTGAGAACTTAGGTGATTGGAATGAAAGAAGTAACAATAAATAAATACCACAAGATAACTTAATAAGTTAATTCAATTCTTAATGCAATAAGAAGAATAAGAATTTTTACTTGTCGAAGTTCAAAAAAATTTATTCAACAATCAAAGTTTGTCTTATTACATTGAAAATGAGATATTTATAGCCTAAAACACCTAAATTATGCCAAAGATTCATAATTAATACATACATGAATCTAAACATTTATGAACCTACATATCTATAAAACGTTAATGACCTAAGAAAATATGAACAAAATTTAATGATTTAAAAGATGACTTAAGAAAATATGGTATTAACTGACATGGAAAAACATAAACAAAATTTAATTATTTAAGAAATTACCTAGAAAAATATGATATTAAATGATCTAGGAAAATATGTATAGAATTTAATTATCTAGGAAATGACCAAAATGGACCTGTCTATTCACTCTAGATTCTGCCCAAAAACTTGGACAAAATTAATTATCTTCTTTGACTCCTTTGACTCTTCAAACAGTTCACATGTACTAAGTTCTTATCGTATCCATCTTTGTACAAAACTTTGGAATGCATGTTTTAGTTTTTTGGCATGAAATCTTATGATTGGACCAATTGGTATTGTAATCCCTTATTCATGCTTCTCTTTGTGTTATCTACTAATGCCTTTTGAATTCATATCTGCTTCATCCCTCATTCTTCAAAAGGATTTGTGCTCTAATCTACATCCATATCAAAAGGAGAAAGATAAAAAACATTAATAGTAGTGGACTTAGAATACTCATCAGGAAGATCAATCCGATAAGCATTATCATTGATTTTTTCCAACACTTGAAATGGTCCATCGCCTCTCGAATCCAGTTTTGACTTCCTTTGTTTTGGAAACCTTTCCTTGCACATATGTACCCAAACCCAATCTTTAGTGTAACACACAAATTTATTATTTTTATTTTTTAATTTATTTTAATTTATATTAGAATTTTAGTTTAATTTTTTAATATTTAATTTATAAGGTTTTAATTTAATTTGATTTAATAAAAATAATAATAATGATAAAATAGGGTAAAATTATTTTTGGGATTTAATTGAAATTCATTTTGGGAAAAATAGGTGAAAATTTGAATTCTATGGGTGTTTTTGAAAAGAAAATCAGAAATCGGGGGGTTAAAATATAATTTAGAAAAGTTGGGCCACGTCAGCAGCCACATCAGCAGCCCAGTCAGCAGCCAAGGCCAACCAGAACACACCGCGTGGCAAGGAAGCTGACGCAGGGGGCCACGCGGGACGGAGTCACGTGGGCGATCCGCGTGCACGCGATCAAATGGTCCAGATCTCACGCGTGTGGACGGCCCAGATCTCACGCGTACAGACGGCCCAGATCTCACGCGCAGGGATGGCCCAGATTGAATCATGCACGAACGGTCCAGATCGCATCGCGATGGACGGTCCAGATTTATTTCTATTTTAATCGCGATCGGACGGCCCAGATTAAATCGTGATGGACGGCTGAGATTAAAAGGGGAAGGTTATAAATAACCTCACCCACACCCGACCCCAAACTGTAGCCGCCAGTACCCTCGCAGGAGAAGAAGAATCAATCGCCGGAGGAGCCGGCCACCGCCACCCGCCACCGCACTGGAGGGTTTTTTGATCGCCAAACGAGGTAAATTTTCTCTCCTTGGCTTGTTTTTCGATGCTGAATCCGTCTATGGCCAAATCAGAGCCAAACCACCAGCCAATCGGCTGAAAAACACTGCCGGAGTCCAGCGGCACCGCCGCTGCTTCCTTTGATTTTTGCCTCCGATGAGGTCCTTTTCGGTTCCCGTTCGATGTAATTTTTACACTACTGTGATCACCGTCCTTTTCTCTACAGGTTGACTAGAGCAAAACATCAAACCGCGACTCGCGTCGGAGAAGCCGCCGCACTCGAGAGCTCCGCCGCCGGTAAGTCTCGGTTTTTCGTAATTTTTTGGCCCACCGAAGGCCCTAGGGTTGTTTTATCGCAGGAACCAATGCAAGTTTGGCCGAATTCGGCAGAAAATGGCCAACCTGAGGCGGATCACCGCCACAGACGACGGTACCGTCGCCGGAGCACGGCGGAGCCGCCATGCCGGAATTCTGATATTGGCCAAAAAGGGGCCCTGGGTCTGATTTGGGATTTTTTGAGATAGTGCAGGTTCCGGTAGTGCGTTTTAGTTTTCTAGAGAAAATTCAAGAAATTTAGGGACAGCCCGTAGGCGCATTGTAGAGCCGATTTCAGACCCCGAAATAAGTAAAGATTTCTCACCCTATTTCCCACCATATCAACAGGTGCCACCAGAGGGCCCCCCAGTCTATCCCCAGCCGGGCTCAGTCCCTCTTCCACGGGACCCAGCTCCTTCTTTGATCGACCCAGGCTACATAGAGAGGTACAGGAGACTAAACCCTTCCAATTTTGCAGGGGGATCCTCTTTTGAAGATGCCCAGTACTGGTTGGCGGAGACTGAGAGAGCTTTCAAAACCTTGGGAGTGGTTCCTGAGCAGAGAGCTACCCTTGCTTCCTACATGCTGGTAGGGGAAGCAGGTCGTTGGTGGTAGCTCAAGCAGACCACCCTGCCTACACCAGCCACTTGGGAGCAATTCTTAGCAGCCTTCCATGCGGAGTATCTCTTTGAGCACATCCCACCTGAAGGAGATGGAGTTTGTTCAGCTGGTCTAGGAAAACATGACGGTATCGAAATATGCTAGTAAGTTCCTAGAGCTGGGTCGATACTCCCCGGATACATTGATGGATGAAGGTAGGAAGGCCAGGAGATTCCAGTGGGGCCTCCGCCCAGAAATCAAGCAACACTTATTGGTACTGGAACTCAAGACATACTAAGTCGTTCTAGCAAAGGCACAGATTGTGGAGAGGAGTTTCAACACCCGTCCTCAGTCAGCAGGGAGTCATCGACCCTTGGCTCCACCCCGCAGACCAGCACCTACTGCGCCAGTCTAACCAAATAAGAGGCCTAGACTAGTGATCCAGGCCCCTCCTCAGGCTCTGGGGGCAGCACGTGGAAAGATCTGCCAGCACTGTGGTAGGGATCACGGGGACCGACCATGTTACCGTCTCAACAACACCTGTCGCATATGTGGTAGTGCCCAGCACTATGCGAGAGAGTGCCCAAGGAATCAGAACCAAGAAAGACCTCTTTTTTAGGGCAGGGTTTACAACCTTACCCAGCAGGATGCCGACACTGACCCGGACGTCGTACAGGGTATGTACACTATCTGTGACCATGTTGCTCATGTTTTATTTGACACTGGTGCATCGCATTCATTTGTTTCACATGTTTTTGCTTCTAAACTTAATGTATCACCTGATAAGCTTGATTCATTGTTGTTTGTGTCTACCGCTGAAGGTGAAACACTATTAGGGGAAGTTATCTACAGGGCTTATGCCGTCGAGATAGCAAATAGAAAACTGAGTGTAGACCTGATAGGGTTAGACACGGGGGATTTTGATGTAATCTTAGGAATGGATTGGTTAGCGGCGCATCACACCACCATAGATTGCTTTAACAAGAATGTTGTATTTAATCCTCCCAATGAGGAGCCATTTACAAACTAATAAAATCATTTAGTACTTATTCATTGATGGCAAGTTTCCTTAATTTTTTAGTACCTTAATCTTGCTATTTTCTCTAACTAGGCAAGCTCAAGAAGGAAATTTGTATCCAAGAGATTTCGGTATTTCGAGACTTTCCAGATGTGTTTTCGGACGAACTACTCGGACTGCCAGTGGACAGGAAATTCGAGTTCACTATAGACTTACAGCCAGACACCCAGCCCATTTCGGTTACTCCTTACCGCATGAGCCGCACTGAGATAGAAGAGCTGAGGAAACAGATCACTGAATTGCAAGACAGTGGTTTTATTAAACATAGTGTGTCCCCTTAGGGTGCCGAAGTCACTTTTGCAAGGAAGGGAGATGGAACGTTGAGACTGTATATTGATTACAGAGGATTGAACAAGGTTATAATCAAGAACAAATATCCCCTTCCTAGAATTGATGACCTCTTCGATCAGCTACAGGGTGTACAGATCTTCTCTAAAATAGACCTGCGATCAGGTTACCATCAGGTGAAGATAAGAACAGAAGACATCCCCAAGATAGCTTTTCAAACCAGGTACGGACACTGTGAGTTCCTGGTCATGCCATTTGGGCTAACCAACGCCCTGACAATTGTTATGGATCTGATGAACAGAGTTTTCAGAGAGTTTTTGGATCAATTTGTTATTGTGTTCATCGATGACATCTTAGTCTACTCAAAAAGCAGAGAAGAACATGCTCACCATTTTGCCCAAGTTTTGCAGGTCCTCAGAAACAAGAAGTTATATGTAAAGTTGAGTAAGTGTAGATTCTGGCTTGAGCAGACCACCTTCCTAGGATACATCATATCGAAGGAAGGAGTATCAGTGAATCCCGAAAAGGTTGAAACGGTACTTGACTGGGAGAAGTTGACATTAGTTAAGAAAATTTGAAGTTTTCTGGGGATGGCAAGTTATTACCGCAGGTTTGTTGAAGGATTCTTCAGCCTAGCAGCTCCTCTAACCCGACTCACAAAGAAGAATGCCAAATTTGAGTGGAATGAGGACTGCGAAAGAAGTTTTTCAGAATTAAAGAAGCGGCTGACTACTGCACCCGTACTGGCTTTACCGAGTGGATCGGGGGGATATACAGTTTATAGTAATGCCTCCTATCTAGGCCTGGGTTGTGTTCTGATGCAGCATAGAAAAGTCATAACATATGGGTCCAGGCAGTTAAAGAATCATAAGAAGAATTATCCCGCCCATGACTTGGAGCTTGCCGCAATCATACATACCTTGAAAATTTGGCGCCACTACTTATACGAAGAGACCTTTCAGATCTATACCGATCATAAGAGTTTAAAACACATATTCACTCAGAAGGATCTCAACATGCGTCAGAGAAGGTGGATGGAACTCCTTAAAGACTATGATTGTGATATCTTATACCATCCGGGTAAGGGCAACGTGGTAGCAGATGCTCTCAGCAGGAAAAGTGCAAGTATCTTAGCCCATTTGATGGTTTCAGAATGCAGACAAATTAAGGCCACACAACAGGTTCGACTTCAGGACTTGAGGAGAGTCACATGTTTGGGCCGCCTGACAGTCCAGCCCGAGTCAATCTAGAGAATAAGGGAAGCCCAGTCAGTCGACCCCGCCCTGGTAGCACGCAAGAAGGATGCAGAACAGGGAGTGAGCTCAAAATTTCGAATCTCTGCTGATGGATTACTCCGTTTCTAAGACAGGGTGTGTGTCCCAGATGACAGTGAGTTAAAGAGAGACATCATGATAGAATCCCATAGCTCGAAGTTTGCCATGCATCTAGGAAGCACCAAAATGTACTAAGGCATGCGACCCCGGTTTTGGTGGAATGGGATGAAGAGAGACATAGCCGACTTTGTATCCAAGTGCTTGGTATGTCAGTAGGTCAAGGCAGAGCATGGGCTACTTCAGCCGTTACCGATTCCGAAGTGGAAGTGGGAACACATCACCATGGACTTCGTAACGGGATTACCCAAGGCACGTTCAGGACATGACGCCATCTGGGTAATCGTTGACCGACTTACCAAATATTTCCACTTCTTGGCCATCAGAATGACCAACCCCTTGGACAAGTTGGCAAGAATGTATATCCGAAAAATAGTCAGATTGCACGGAGTTCCAGTAACAGTGGTATCCGACAGGGACCCCAGGTTCACTTCTCAGTTTTGGAGTAGCTTTCAGCAAGCCATGGGAACAAATCTGTCTCTCAGTACTGCCTTCCATCCTCAGACAGATGGACAATCAGAAAGGACAATTCGTACACTTGAGGATATGCACCAAGCATGTGTCCTTGACTCCGGGGGTCATTAGGACGACCATCTACCCCTGATAGAGTTTGCCTATAACAATAGCTATCAAGCAAGTATCAGCATGGCTCCATATGAGGCGTTATATGGGCGCCCGTGCAGATCACCGATTTGTTGGGAAGAAGTGGGCGATAAAAGATTGTTCAGCCCGGAGTTGGTAGAGGAGACCATGTCTAAAATAGTTAAAATCAGAAAGAACATTCAGACGGCTCAGAGCAGGCAAAAGAGTTATGCGGACACTCGAATGAGAGATCTAGTGTTTGAGAAAGGCGACCGGGTGTTCCTTAAAGTCACTCCTTTCAAGGAAATTAGTAGGTTCGGCAGGAGGAGAAAATTGACCTCCGATTTATTGGACCTTTTGATATTTTAGACAAGATTGGTACTGCTGCCTACAGACTAGCACTGCTTCCAGAGCTCTCCAAGGTCCATAATGTGTTCCACGTATCCATGCTACGTAAGTATAACCCGGACCCCTCTCATGTCTTGGCTCATGAACCGCTTCCACTCTAAGAGGACTTATCTTATGAAGAAGTACCAGTCGGTATCACGGACCGAAAGAGCAGGATACTCCGCAACCGGAAAATATCATTTATAAAGGTCGTGTGGCAGAACCACACGCCAAGGGAGGCTACCTGGGAGCTAGAATCATATTTTAGAGCCCAGTATCCCCATTTGTTCGACCAAGAGTAAGAGGCAAATTTGAGGGACTAAATTTCTTTAAGGGGGGGAGAGTTGTAACACCCAAATTTATTATTTTTATTTTTTAATTTATTTTAATTTATATTAGAATTTTAGTTTAATTTTTCAATATTAATTTATAAGGTTTTAATTTAATTTAATTTAATTTAATAAAAATAAAAATAATAATAATGATAAAATAGGGTAAAATTATTTTTGGGATTTAATTGAAATTGATTTTGGGAAAAAAGGGTGAAAATTTGGATTCTTGTGGTGTTTTTGAAAAGAAAATTAGAAACCGGAGGTCAAAACGCAATTTAGGAAAGTTGGGCACATCAGCAGCCCCGGCCAACCAGAACACGCCGCGTGGCGAGGAAGCTGACGCAGGGTGCCACGCGGGATGGAGCCACGTGGGCGGTTCGTGTGAACGTGATCGAACGGTCCAGATCTCACGCGTGCGGACGGCCCAGATCTCACGCGCACGGACGGCCCAGATCGCATCGTGATGGACGGCCCAGATTTATTTCTATTTTAATCGCGATCGGACGGCTCAGATTAAATCGTGATGGACGGCTGAGATTAAAAGGAGAAGGTTATAAATAACCTCACCCACACCCGACCCCAAACCGTAGTTGCTAGTACCCTCGTCGGAGAAGAGGAACCAGTCGCCGGAGGAGCCGGCCGCCGCCACCCACCACCGTACCGGAGGGTTTTTCGACTGTCAAACGAGGTAAATTTTCTCTCTTTAGCTCATTTTTTGATACTGAATCCGCTTATGGCCAAATCGAAGCCAAACCACCAGCCAATCGGTTGAAAAACACCGCCGAAGTCCAGCGACACCGCCGCGGCTTCCCTCGATTTTTGCCTCTGATGAGGTCCTTTCTGGTTCCCATTCGATGCAATTTTTACACCACAATGATCACTGTCCTTTTCTCTACAGGTTGACCGGAGCAAAACATCAAACCGCGACTCGTGTCGAAGAAGCTGTCGCACCCGAGAGCTCCGCTGCCGGTAAGTCTCAGTTTTTCGTGATTTTGTGGCCCACCGAGGGCCGTAGGGTTGTTTTATCGCAGGAACCAATGCAAGTTTGACCGAATTCGGCTGAAAACAGTCGAAAACGGCCTACCCGAGACGGATCAACGCCGCGGGCGGAGGTGCCATCGCCGGAGCACGGCAGAGCCGCCGTGCTGGAATTCTAATATTGGCCGAAAAGGGGCCATGGGTCTGATTTGGGGTTTTTTTGGGACACGTGCAGGTTCCGGTAATGCGTTTCAGTTTCCTGGGGAAAATTCAGGAAATTTAGGGACAGCCCGTAGGTGCATTGTAGAGCCGATTTTAGACCCCGAAATAAGTAAGAATTTCTCACCCTATTTCCTATCACGGTATTAAAGCTCAATAAATAATAAAACGGCATTTCATGAATTAATACATGTGTATAATTAATTAAGGTTACTATTGGAGCCCAAATCTGATGTATTTTTCGGTCAGTTGTTGTTTGATCTATGTTTCAGTTTTAAATGCAATATGATATTTGATGTATTTATTTTATGGTCTCGTATGCATGAATCATGGTTTCTTTTTTTATGGTTTGAATTGTGGTGAACCCGATGTTGTGTCGTTTTGTTTGGTGTTCATTATTGGTTTATGTGTTTGTGTATGATTGAAAAATTGAGACCAAGAAAAATGGAAAAAAAGTTTTGTGAATTGATAAATGGATAATGTAGACAGTCTGACTAGATATCCTGGGAGATGGTGGATGGACCGAATCCGTAGGGAACCCTACCGGGAACGTGGTCTCTCATATCGAACGAGGTATGGAGACCTTATGTGTTTTTGTGCCCATACCGGATGAGGTATGAGGACGGCCCATTTCACTCTCATACCGAACGGGGTATTGAGGTTTATGGTTTTTGCACCCATACCGGACGGGGTATGGGGACGGTCCGTTTCACCCTCATACCGGACGGGGTATTGAGGTTCATGATTTTGGCTCCCATACCGGGCGGGGTATGGGGACGGCCCTAGAATCAGATTATTAATGTTAATGGTTCACGTGTAGCGGGGACCCTCTATGGATCCCCATGGATACTAATAGGCTGGTAAAAGAGGAAATTTGTTGTCTGATTATTGAAGTGCAAAAGTATAACATGTGTTATATTACAAAGCGTATATGATTTTATGATGGTTATAATGTTATTGTTTCCATATGTTATTTTCACGAATCTCACCGAGGTAAGTGGACAGTAAAGGTTTTTATTATTAATAAATGAGTTTGTTATAAATTATGCTCCATTGGTCATTTCTGTTTTCTACCAACCTTTACTTCTGTGGCAGTGAGATAGTGTGATGTCTTTACTGAGCTAGTGTAGTTCATTCCTTACTTAACTATTTCAGATCAGGAAGACATGGTTCCCGAGCCCGTTCCGTAGGAAGACGGCGAGTTAAACGCCTAAAGATTTTATAGTTCTATTTATAGTTTTTATTTCGAGTATTTCTTTTAATTAACTTATTCTTTCATACGTTTAATACGTTTATGGTTATTGTGTAAGGGATGTTAATCAGAATTTTTATTTCGCTTCCGCATTTAAAATTTTTAATACATACATTTTCATTTAAATTTCCGGGGTCGTTATATTTAGGTTCAAGTACAACTCGTTTATGCCCTTTAATTTCCTTTTGAGCATAAACTCGGCTCTTCTTTTTAATGTGCTCACGTGCCTTTTCATTGATAGCTTTAACCATTTCAGTCTTTTTCTTACCATCTAAACTAAAGTTTCACTTAAAGGTAATGATATTAAATCCAAAACAGTTAATGAATTAAAACTATATACAATATCAAAAGGTAAAAAACCTGTAGAAGAATAAATTGTACATATGCAAACTTAATGAATGATAAATACTTCTCCTAAGTTTTAAAATTCTTACCAATAACAGCACGCAACAAGTTTCCAAAGTTCTATTGAAAATTTCAATTAGACCATCAGTTTGTGGATGATAAGTAGTAGAATACAAAAGTTTAGTCCCTAACTTACTCTAAAAAAATTTATAAAAATTACTCAAGACTTAAAATCACGATCATAATTAATAGTCTTAGGTACACCATGTGTAACAGCCCTGGAAATTCATAATGGAATGTATATTAAAAATATCAAATGCGGAAGCGAAATCAAAAATTCGATTAACATCCCTTACACTAAAACCAAAAACGTGCTCACAATATAAAAGATCAAACTACCTAAAGGAGAAACTTGAAAGTAAAAGCTACAAATATGACTATGGAGTCTTTAGGCGTCCCCTTCGTCGTCCTCCTGCAGAACTGGCTCGGGAACAATGTCTTCCTGATCTGAAATGATTAAATAAGGAATGAGCTACACTAGCCCAGTAAGGACATCACGATATCTCACCGTCACGGAGGTAAAGGTGGGTAGAAAATACAAAAAGACCAATGGAGCATAATTTACAACAAAACCTTTTATCAATAATAAAACCTTTACCATTCACTTACCCGGTGAAATTCATAAGACAATATACGAAAACAATAACATCATTATCATCATGAAATCATATATAAACTGTATAACGTAATACTTATCAAGCCTTTCGAAATTCAATCGTTGACAATATATTTTCCTCATTTACCAGCCCACTAGTATCCATGGGGATCCATAGGGGTCCCGCTACCCGTTAACCCTTAACACTTGAAATCATATTCCAGGGCCGTCCCCATACCCCGTCCGGTATGGGCGCCAAACCATAGACCTCATTACCCCGTCTGGTATGATGGTGAAACGGGTCGTCCCCATACTCCGTCCGGTATGGGCGCCAAAATACATAAGATCTCCATACCCCGTCCGGTATGGGAGACCACAATCCCAGAAGGGTTCCCTACGGACCCGGTCCGTCCACCATCTCTTAGGATATCTAGTCAGGCTGACCACATTATACAATTTCCGTTTACATAATCTTTCATTCTCCTTTTTCCCTCAGTCAGCATTATCAATCACATACAAACAAGCAAAATGATAATTTATGCCAAACAGACAACATACAGCATCAATATCCCGGTCATTCAATCCATAATCAATAAAACAGTAAAATATGCACATGAAACCATAAAATGAAAACATCGAACCTCATACTGCATTTAAAACTGTAAAACAGGCCAAATAACAGTTAACCGACAAACACACTAGACTCGGGCTCCATTAGCGACCTTAAGCAATTTCACACATTCGTTGATTCATGAAATGCCGTTTTATCATTTATTGAACTTTAAAACCGTGATAGGAAATAGGGTGAGGGGTCCTTACTCGTTTCGGGGTCCGAACACGGCTTCACATTGCGCTTGCAGGCTGTCCCTAATTTTTCCTGAATTTTTTCCGGGGAACTGAAACGCACTACTGGTACCTGCACGTGTTCCAAAAAATCCCAAATTAGGCCCAGGGCCCCTTTCGGCCAATATCGCAACTCCGGCACGGTGACTCCGCCGTGCTCCGGCGGTGGTTCGCCTCGGGTTGGCCGTTTTCAGCCGTTTCTGGCCGAATTCGGCCACACTCGCATTGGTTCCTGCGATAAAACAACCCTACGGCCCTCGGGGGGCCAAAAATTTACGAAAAACAGAAGCTTACCGGCGGCGGTGCTCTCGGGTGCGGCGGCTCTCCGGTGAAGTTCGTGCTTTGGTGATTCGGCTCCGATCAACCTATAGAGAAAAGAATGGTGATCACGGTGGTATAAAAATTGCATTAAACGGAGGCCGGGAAGGGCCTCACCGGAGGCAAAAACCGAGGAGGGGCGCGGCGGCGCTGCTGGCTTTCGGCCGTGTTTTTCGGCCGTTTGGCCGGGATTTTGGCTTCGATTTGGCCACTGGGGAAATCAGTATGGAAAAACGAGTCGGGGGTATGAAATTTACCTCGATCGGCGGTCGGAAATCCCTCCGGTGCGGCGGCGGGTGGCGGCGGCCGGCTTCTGGTTCGTCTTCTCCGGCGGGGCCAGGTGGCTAGGGTTTGGGGTCTGGTGTGGGGGTCTTATTTATACCCTTTTGCCTTTTGATCTCAGCCGTCCATTTTGATTTAATCTGGACTGTCCGTTTTTGATTAAATCTGGGCCGTCTGATCGATTAAATCTGGGCCGTCCGTGCGCGCGATTGATCTAGGCCGTCCGATCGCGCGCACGCGGATCGCCAACGTGGCCCGTCCCCGGTCGACGTGATTTTTCCACGTGGCAGGTCCTGGTTGGCCAGGACTGCTGACTGGGTCTGCTGACGTGGCACGCGCGTTTTTTTTTTTATTTTTTCTTCTTCAATTTCTCCGGGCGCTACACCATGTAACCTTACTACCCCTGTAAAGAACAAATCAATAATGTTTGTTGCATCGTCAGTTTTGTGACATGCAATAAACTGTGTGATTTTACTATACTTGTCAACTACAATAAATATGCTGATGTGAGCAAGGGAAAACCCCCATAAGATTTTCTTTCCTAGTCTCACAGGAAAACTTTCTTCTTAAGAGTGAAAATCGTCCAAGGAATAAAATTGATCCTAAATCGTAAGATATCTTGATAAATAGGAAAACTCCTAAAATGTCAAATCTTACGAAAAATGAGAAGACTTGAGAATAGAAAAATATCTTGCCAGAATTTCTTCTTCTAAATCTCTATAATTAATTAAGATCTTCTCTATTTAAAAAGATATATCATATCTATCCTATTTTACCTGTAATTATCTTAATTTTGCTAGTTTTCCTATTCTATTTTACATTTAATTTTATGTGTAATTTTTTCATTAATTAAGATATCATTTTTCTTATTATTCACATGGTCATCAACTCTTATTTATAATAATTCAAGTTTCAACCAATAAAATTATGAAGTTTTAGTTTTCAACTAATGAGATTTTCTTCAACCTTCTTGTTGAGTAAAACATTAGTGTCTACCTATCAAGATAACTTGTGGTGTCTTCATCATTCTCTTTTCTCAAATTGGTTTTAACTTATCAAGATTCTTCTTGTGGCGTTCTAATCAATTCAATTATCCCTATTATCTTGGTTTTCTATGCCTATTGAGTGCAAGTCAAGTAGAGAGGGTTTATTTAGAGTTCTGAGTTTCTAGTTGGTGATATATATGCGACATTTTTTATCACATTAGTTGATCTCGGGTTTCACATCATTATATGCGGGGTTTAAGATTCTGTTAGTTGATCTTGAATTTTGCATTATATGTAATCTTTATCTCTTCTAGTTTCAGGCAAACCTAACACAAAATCCATAGAAATGTTAGTCTACGGTTGATTAGGAACTGGCAATGGAGTGTATAAACCATGCGATATGGACTTATACTTAGTCTGTCTACATGCAATACAAGATTAATAAAGTTTCTCAACATCCATATACATGTTTGGCTTAAAAAAATGCTCAGTTAGAATGTCTAAAGTTTTATGCACACCAAAATGACCCATTAACACCTCTTCCCCCTCCCACTATGAGACTCACAAACAAGCAATTTACGCAATGAAATGTAGGCACACAATTATTTTTTACGAAATAAAAATCCATCATGCATATAAAACTTATCAAATGCATCATGTTCACAAGCAACATAAACATTGTAAAAATCAAAACCAATAGCATACATATCTTTGAGTTGCTTAAATCATAATAATTTAGAAGAAAGTGTAAACATTAAAGTGTATCTTCTAGATAATGCATCTGCCACCACCTTGTCTTTACCTTGTTTGTAACGAATCACATAGAAAAAAGTCTCGATGAACTTTATCCATTTTATATGCCTTTTATTTAGTTTTCCTTGTCCCTTTAAGTACTTAAGGCACTTATGATCAGTATGAATCACAAATTTCTTTAAAAGTAAGTAATGCTATAGCACTTATAGTGCACGAACTAAAACATATAACTCCTTGTCATAAGTAGAATAGTTCTATGGTGCTCCATTTAACTTTTTTCTGAAGTAAGCAATTGGACATTTATACTGAACCAAGACAACTCCAATACCTATTCTATAAACATCACATTCAATTTTAAAAATTTTAGAAAAATCTAGTAAACAAAGAATAGATGTAGAATACAATTTATCTTTCAAAGTTTTGAATGCATGCTATTGCTCCCTTTTCCATTTAAATCCAACCTCTTTTTTAATTACTGCAGTTAAAGTAACAACAATAGTTGAGAAATTTTTCACAAATCTCCTGTAAAAACTAGCCAGCCCGTGAAAACTCCTCACATCATACATACTTTTAGGTGTTGATCATTCTTGTATAGCTTTTACTTTGTCACTATCAACCTCAACTCTCTTTGCACTAACAACAAATCCTAAAAACACAACTTGATCAATGAAAAAAGTACATTTATATAAGTTAACAAACAATTACTCCTTTCTCAAAACTTTTAAAATAATTCTAACATGTACAAGAAGATCATCCAGATTCTTACTATAAATCAGAAATCATCAAAATAAACCACAACAAACTTTCTAAAAAATTCATACAGGACATGATTCATTAACCTCATTAATGTATTAGGTCCATTAGTTAAACCAAATGGCATAACATCCACACATACAAATCATATTTAGTTTTGAATGCAGTCTTCCATTCATCACCTGGTTTCATGCGAATTTGGTGATATCCACTTTTCATATCAATCTTTGTAAAAATGCATGCACCATGTAATTCATCTAACATGTCATCTAATCTAGGAATATGATGGCAATAATTTATAGTGATTTTATTGATTACACGACAGTCAACATACATCCTCCATGATCCATCTTTGTTAGGCACTAGCAACATAGGAACTGCACATGGACTCATGTTTTCCCTTACATACTCTTTTACTAAGAGTTCATCCATTTATCTTTAGAGTTCTTTTATTTTCTCTAGATTACTTCTATATGCAGTTCTATTACGAATTGCAGAACTAGGAATAAAATCAATTTGATGTTCAATACCCCTTAGTGGTGAAAATCCATTTGGCATTTCATTAACAAACACATCTTCAAACTTTTGTAACAAAGAAACAAACATACTAGGCAGATTTGGATTAAGATTAGTTTTAGATAAATGAATCTCTTTAAACCTAAGCACTATCGAAGCTCTCTTACTTGTATAAGCACTCTTTAATTTCTTTTTTTTAATACAAACTCAATTTGTTTTCACTAAGAAATTCTCTCATTATACTTTTCTCTCTTGCACTTCCCTCTTTCTTTTTTCGCTAATGCAATCACTCACCAATGGGTTGTTACTTTTTCTCTTTTCTTTTTTAACCTCTTTTCCCTCATTTATTCTGTTTTCTTCACTACTTGAATCCCCATTAGAAGTTTATATCATCTTCATTTAATCTTATACACTTTTAAAAGAGATAATGGTACAAGTGTGAAATCTCTATCATTCAAAATGAGTACCTATTTGTGTACTCATAATGTATGGTTTTTCTATCAAACTGTCAAGGTCATCCTAACAATAAGTGACCAGCTTGCATGGGCACTGCATCATATAATACTTTATCAATAAATCTCCAAATGGAGAAGGGAATAACAACTTACTTAATAACTTTCACTTTCGCCACAATCATTCAACCATTGCAGCATAGGGTCTTGGGTGCTTTTTACATTTCAAACCAAATTTCTCCACCAAAATAATACTAGCCATATTTTCATAACTCCCTCCATCAATAATCATGACACATACCTTTATACTTTGAAGACATCTTGTATGGAATATATTTTTCTTTTGTTCTAAACTTTCCTCTTTAACTTGCATATTAAGAGCTCGCGTAATTGCCAATGATTCTCCACAAACAGCATACTCAAGGTCATCATCCCATTGTCCCTAATAAACATGATCTTCTTAGTTGGACATTGTGAAGTAATATGCCCTATTCTCAAACATCTAAGACGTTTAATATTGCTATATTTGTTTATAGATGTAGACTCAAAAGTACCTTTAATAGATGATAAGATACATTTACCTTTATCTTTGTTGAAATTTGTATTTTTCTCCTTAGAATCAAAGCTCTTTTCCTTAGCCTTCTCCTCTTTATTAGGCCATTTTGAATTCTGATTGCTATTAGAAGCAAAATATGACCTTGTTGTCCTCTTGCTTTTCAATTGCCTTTTTACTTTCATGACCATATTAACCATCTCCTTTAACTCAATATAGTGATGTAATTCAACCATATCGGCAATTTCTCTATTCAAACCACTTAGAAACTGTGCCATGGTAGTTTTCTATCATCTTTGATAATTACTTGAATCATGGCTCTCTATTTTTTTGTGATAATCTTCAACTGATTTATACCATTGAGTGAGTTTTTGTAATTTCTAATAGAGCTCTCTATATAGTAAAATGATGGAACAAACTTTTTTCTCATGATAGCTTTTCCTTGAGTCTAGGTGGTGATGGGTGCCTCTCCATTACGTCTCTGAGATATGAGCAACTAATCCCACCAAACCAAAGCATAATCAATAAATTCAATTGTTGCCAACTTCACCTTCTTTTCCTCGATGTAGTTATGGCATTCAAATATTAATTTCACTTTTCTCTTTCATTCTAGATAAGTTTCAACATCATTCTTACCTCTAAAAAAAATGAATTTTCATCTTAATAGAATTTATGTTATTGTCCCTCCTTTTGGGTCTTCTTTATACCGTTGACTCTTCACTATCTTCATATATTTCCCTTTTTATCTCGTCATCATTCAACATTTTTTTTTCCCTATTTTACCTTCTTTGATTAAGACCACCTTGTCAGCCTTGAAGGTTATCTATATCACTTTTCATGTTATATATGTCCCTATTATGCTTCTCAAACTATATTTGCATTGCTTATAACATTAAGTTATGTCATTCATGGTTATCTCACGCTTTTCATTTCCAGAATTTGACATGATGTAAAACTTGTACGAAAAATGTTAGTAAAGAAAATTCCTCACAACACTCCTTTATATGTTTCACTCTTGAATAGATTTGTCACTTCTCTTGTGTTTTCACTCAGGATTTTGGCTATTATCCTCTTTTAAGCTCACACTCAACAGTTTTTTACCACTCTATTCTCTTCTTCAAGTTGTACTTTAAATTTGAAAACAACTCAATCAAGATAAACAAGTAGTTGTTTATGTGACACTTCAAGAAATCCTAATGAATGAAAAAGTAAACAATTAACACTAGACGTAAATTAGATAAATAATAATAAAATCTAAACACATGGATTAAGGTGGGTGTGTTTCTCTAAATTAATTAGTGTAACTAGGATGTAATTAGCTACTTTTAGTGTAATGGAAACAAATAGTCTATGAAGAAACAAAACTAACAGTGAAAGAAAACAATTCTAGACTAATTATAATAGAATTCAGATCACTCCTAACGAGAAATCTGAATATGCAAACCTATAATTTATTCGCAATATAAGCTACACGCTAGACAATAAAAATTATGTTATTGTGAGGCAATCGATGTGAAACAAATGCATTTTGGCATAATTGAAAGTTCAATGAACACACTTGATGCTCAAAGAAATCAATAAGTTTAAATTTACAATAGAAACCGATTTTGATATTTCTTTTCTTCATTTTTTTTTTAACTTTTTCTTTGATCTTCTCTTTTTTCTTTAAATTCAGCTAACAAGAGCATAATATGAAAACATAAAGAACATATAATTAAAGAACAAGAACAAGGTGCAACTAGAATTAAGAATAACAAGGATCAAAGTTGAACAGTCTAAATAAATAAGAATAAAAAAAATAAACTTAGATAAACCAACCACAAAGGATACCTAGAGATTTATCCAAGGCCAAAGTCTGATACCAAACTGATTGTAACCTAATGATCAAAGATTACATCCAAAACTCCAATATATATTTAAAATAGATAACTCAAAACCTAAACAAATCCTCCATACCAAACCTATAATTAACCTGTAATTGAAAACTTAGGTGATTGGGATGAAAGAAGCAAGAATTAATAAATGTCACAAGATAACTTAATAAGTTAATTCAATTCTTGATGCAAAAAGAAGAATAAGAATTCTCACTTATCAAAGTTTTGCCAAAGGCAATGAAATTCATTCAATAATTAAAGTATTTTCTATTACATTGAAAATGAGATATTTATATCCTAAAACACTTAGATTCTGCCAAAGGTTCATAATTAATACAAACATAAATCTAGACATTTATGAACCTAAATATCTATGAAACTTTAAATGATCAAGGATAATGACGCGGGCAGGTATGGAAAGGATTGAATCAACTCCTATAACCCACTCAACATTATGCAATACCAAAACTTAAACACCCAAAAAATTTCTCCTTCTAATTGAATCTACAATCTTTAAAGGAATGCAAAAATAAAGACTAGAAAAAATAAAATAAGAAAAGAAAAGACACCAAAGACTTACCGATAAGTTGGTCGCTGCTTCTTGACTCAACAAAACTTCTGAAGACTCCTGCTCCTTAAAGAACTTGAAGAAGCTAAATTAGTAAAAATGTTAATAGAAGAAAATCCTAAACTTTCAAGAATTTTTCTCAAATTGATTGTAATTTGTGTGTTTATAACATATGGGCAAAGACCTATTTATAGCATTCTCGATATAAATTTTATATAACTATAATCTCTTGAATAAATTAATAAAATAATATCCTAGATAAAATTTTATCTAATTCTAGGATAATTATATAAAAAAATATTTATTCTATCCCATCTAAATACAAGATAATTAATTAAATAATTTTAGGGATATGATTTACATTAAAATAATAATAATAATAATAATATAAGGCTTTATCTCATGTGATTTTTATGTAAAACACATGAAGAAATTAATTTAGGCATGTGGTAATTAGTTAAAAACATGAGAAATTAAAAAGGTGGGGTCCAAAAGCCTTTAAATAATAAAATAAAAACATTAGCTAATTAAAAGTAGGGAGAGGGTCGGTTTTGGGCAAACCGGATGGGTTGGGCCGACCGACCTACTCGGGTCGCACGAGGCAGGCCTGTGGGTTGCCGCAGGCTTGTGCATTTAGGCTAGCTAGGTAGGTTTCAAGCCTGTATGTGAGGGACATGGGTATTCGGCCCCTTGGGCTTGCACGCACGTGGCGGGCTTTACCCACGACACTAATGGGTCGCGTGCCCGCATGCCCGACGTTCATGCAAACAACTTTGTTTGCGCCTTCATATTCACGTGTTGAGGATTTTGTTTATCTCTAATTCTCCTACGGGCTATAAGGTCGTTTTGATTGGTTCATTACAGGACCTTGAAACATCGACTGACAAGGTGGCCAAGTATCCAGCATGTATAGCATGACACAGGTGTACCCCACAAACACCTATACCCAGACTACATTTGGGCTCTCTTCTTGGGTCAGAATTTTTGGTAGAGCTGTTCCTTAGCAGTAAAGCCCGTTACCCTTTAGGTTTCTGACACCTTCTGGTGTCGTTTCTTCCTAAGCTAGGATTTCTATTTAGTGGATTCGACCTCATTATTTGATACTTAATCAAAAATAGAGTAGCCTAGAGTATTATTACTTCGTAATTACTTCTTTTCATTTCCTGGAAGCTCATCAGTACTATCTTATTTCTTGTCTTTCACTGGTTTAGGTTTATCTTCAGGGGATATTGCATCACCCCCCTCTTCTTTGAGAGGATTCATCCCCGAATCTGCAAAGATTATAAACTTTTCATCTAAGATCAATGAGGATAGAGGATTTACCAGAGAACCGACAGGGTGCTCAGGTTATTCTTGAACAAATAAGCAACTTTTGACTTGGCCTGGAGTGTTGCCTTTCTCTGCATATCTTTTAACGAGCTCATCATATGACTTTTTAATTTTCGATTGGCCTTCATAAGCGTCTCTCCTTAACAAAGGTATTAAAACATAGGTAGGGTTACCCATTCACATGGAGCACTGATTCTTTTCACCGATATGGCTAACATCTCGATCATATTGTCATGGTCTGCCTAGTAGTAGGTGTCTTACTTGCATGGAGACTATATTACACAATATTTTATCCATATAGTCACCAATAGAAAATGAAACACATACCTATTGGATAACATCGATTCCTTTGCTATCATCTAACTAATGTAATTTGAAGGGTTAGGGTATTATTCGCAAGTCAACCCTGCATGATTCACTAGCAAGGTACTAGCAACATTAGCACAGCTACCTCCATTAATTATCACACCACAGACCTTTCCGTTGACCAGGCATCTAAAGGAAAAATAGTTTCTCTTTGACCGTTACCTTCGGGCTTAACTTGTATGTTTAGTGCTTGTTGAGCCACAAACATATTTCCTTGTATTAGTTGACCTATACTTTCTCAACCTGTGTCCACTAGCGGCAGATCTTCCTGCTTGTTACTGTTTTCATAGTCATTGATGATATCTCCATCATCTAGGATAATCATAGCACATTGATTGAGATATTAGGATGTAATATGCCCTAGTCCAAAGCACTTGAAACACTTAATAGTGCTCTGACAAGTGGCCGACCCTTTAAGATTAACTGTTGAGTTGCCAACGGGTTGTTTTCCCTTACTATTATCCATCTTCTTACCTTCATCACTTCAAGCCCATCTTTGATTTCCTTGAGGAACTTGCTGACATACCCCTAATTGGTTTTTTACTTTTCAATTGCCTTTCTATCTACCCTAATTGGTTCCTTTACCTTTCAATTGCCTCTCTATCTTGGCGACTATATGCACTATTTCGTCCAGGTCGACATAATTTTAGAGTTCAAGGATGTTGGTGATATCCTTGTTTACACCCTTGAAGAACCGAGCCATGGTGACTTCTGGCTATTCGTCAACTCGAGCCTTAATCACGGTTATCTTCATTTCTTTATAGTACTCTTCCACCGACTTAGAACCCTTGGTCAAGCTTTGCAATTTCAGGTTGCTATGTCCCTATCGAAATGAGCTCACATAAATCACTTCTTCATAATGGATCTTAATTCTCTCCATGTGGTGATTGACAAGTCCCCATCTCATTCTCTAAGAAAGGCTAACTGGTTCTACCATACTGAGGCATAATCAATAAACTCAAAGGTGGCCAACTTGAGCTTTTTCTCTTCATTATAGTTGCAGTAGCTAAAAATGCGATCGACCTTCTACTCTCACTCAAGGTAAGCTTCAGGGTCATTCTTCTCTTGAAAGGCTGGTATCTAGAACTTAAAGTCGTGGAGTTCCCCATCCGCCTTTTCGAGACGGCCTCCCTATCTATCACCAACTTTATCACCACAAGATTCTATCTGTTCTCACACTATTTGGCATTAGGCACGACTGCAATGTTCGCCTTGCTCCTAGCAATTCATGCGGGTAGCCATGTTTCCTATTTGGACACTTAACTAGGTGAACATGTTCAAAACCCTTTCTTCCATAGTGGCTGGTCAGCTGTTAGCGCTTTGGTGAGACATTGCGGAGTTCCTACAAAGACAAAAGTTACTGAAAATAATATATTTCCCTCACATTTGCTCATGTTTACCTCACAATCTCTCAATTGGCAGCTTCGTTTGTCGATTTGAGTGTCTAGAATCGAAATCACTTAAATCGGGTCTGAACATTAGCTCTTATGACATAACAAGGAATCTTAAAGGATTCTGATTTTTATTGAAGCTCATAAACAAGCACACAAAAGAAGGGCTAGTGTGCTTCTTGTGTGTTAAGCAACTAGAATCGATTAGTCACTTAATTTTATAATGGAATAAACCTAAAATAAATAAAAAAATGCAAATCACAAAGATTGACAAAACAAACTGATGCGTAGGACTCGATCAATCCTAGTGGATATAATCAGAAGGTGTATCTATTTATATTACCTCAAATTTATCGACTACACTTTGCGACCGATCAAGTTTCTTCATGCAACATTGATGGAAGATTATAAAAATACAATTTGAAAATTAAATGTGGATAATGTGTAACGGCCCCGGAATTTTAAAATGAAATATGTGTATTAAAAATGTCAAATGCGGAAGCGAAATAAAAATTTTGATTATCATCCCTTACACTAAAATAAAAAACGTGCTCAAAGTATAAAAGAACAAACTAACTAAAAGAGAAACTCGAAAATAAAAACTGTAAATATCACTACGGAGTCTTTAGGCGTCCCCTTCGCCGTCTTCCTGCGGAACGGGCTCGGGAACAATGTCTTCCTGATCTGAAATGGTTAAATAAGGAATGAGCTACACCAGCCCAGTAAAGACATCACACTATCTCACCGCCACGGAGGTAAAGGTGGGTAGAAAATACAAAAAGACCAATGGAGCATAATTTACAACAAATTCTTTTATCAATAATAAAATCTCTTACTGTCCACTTACCTCGGTGAAGTTCATAAAATAACATACGAAAGCAATAACATTATCATCATCATGAAATCATATGAACTGTATAACAGAATACTTACCACGCCTTTGCATATCAATCATTAAACAATACATTTTCTTCATTTACCAGCCTACTAATATCCATGGGGATCCATAGGGGTCCCGCTACCCGTGAACCCTTAACATTTGTAATTAGATTCCAGGGCCGTCCCCATACCCCGTCCGGTATGGGTGCCAAAACTATAAACCTCAATACCCCGTCCGGTATGAGGGTAAAACGGGCCGTCCCCATACCCCGTCCGGTATGGGCGCCAAAACACATAAGGTCTCCATACCCCGTCCGGTATGAGAGACCACAATCCCGGTAGTGTTCCCTACGGACCCGGTCCGTCCACCATCTCTCAGGATATCTAGTCAAGCTAACCACATTATACAATTATCAATTTACATAACCTTTCATTCCCCTTTTCCTCAGTCAGCATCATCAAATCACACACAAACAAGCAAACCAGTAATTTATGCCAAACAAGACAACATACAACATCGGGTTCTCAGTCATTCAACCCATAATCAATAAAACAGTGATATATGCACACGAAACTGTGAAATGAAAACATCAGACCTCATACTACATTTAAAACTGTAAAATAGGCCAAACAATAGCTGACCGACAAACACACCAGACTCGGGCTCCATTAGCGACCTTAAACAATTTCACACATCTATTGATTCATAAAATACCGTTTTATCATTTATTGAACTTTAATACCGTGATAGAAAATAGGGTGAGGGGTCCTTACTTGTTTCGAGGTCTGAATACGACTTTACAGTGTGCCTATAGGCTGTACCTAATTTTCCCTAAATTTTTTTTCTGGAAACTGAAACGCACTACTGGTACCTGCACGTGTCCCAAAAAATCCCAAATTAGACCCAGGGCCCCTTTCGACCAATATCGCAATTCCGGCACAGTGGCTCCGCCGTGCTTCGGCGACGGTGCCGTCGCTTGCAGCGGCGATTTGCCTCGGGTTGGCCGTTTTCGGCCGTTTTCGGTCGAATTCGGCCACACTTGCATCGGTCCTTGCGATAAAACAACCATAGGGCCCTCAGCGGACCAAAAAATTACGAAAAATCGAAGCTTACCGGCGGTGGTGCTCTCAGGTGCGGTGGCTCTCCGGCGTGATTCGTGTTTTGGTGATTTGGCTCCGATCAACCTGTAGAGAAAAGAATGGTGATCACGGTGATATAAAAATTGTATCAAACGGAGGCCGAGAAGGGCCTCATCGGAGGCAAAAACCGAGGAGGGGCGCGGCGACGCCGCTGGGTTTCAACCGTGTTTTTCGGCCGTTTGGCCAGGAGTTTGGCTCCGATTTGGCCACAGGGGAACTCAGCATTGAAAAATGAGCCAGGGGTATGAAATTTACCTCGATCAGCGGTCGGAAAACTCCCCGGTGCGGGGCGGGTGGCGGCGGCCGACTCCTCCGACGTCTGGTTCGTCTTCTCCGGCGAGGGCTGGCGGCTAGGGTTTTTGTGGTCAAGTGTGGGGGGCTTATTTATACCCTTTGTCTTTTAATCACAGCCGTCCATCTTGATTTAATCTGGACCGTTCGATCGCGATTTAATTCGGATTAAATCTGGGCCGTCCATCACTATTAAATCTGGGCCGTCCGTACTTGATTGAATTTGGGCCGTCCGTGCGCGTGCATCTGGGCCGTCCGTGCGCGTGCATCTGGGCTGTCCGTGCGCACGCTTGATCTGGGCCATCCGTGCGCGCGGGAACGCATCCGGGTCGTCCGATCGCGCGCACGCGGATCGCCTACGTGGCCCGTTTCTGGGTCGGCGTGGCCTTGCCACGCGGCGGGTCCTGGTTGGCCAGGGCTGCTGACGTGGCGCTGACGGGGCATAATTTTTCTAAATTGCGTTTTGACCCCCGGTTTCCGAATTTCTTTTCAAAAATACCCCCAGAATCTAAATTTTCACCCCTTTTTTCCAAAATCAATTTCAATTAAATCCAAATAATATTTTTACCTAATTTTATCATTATTAATATCTTTATATTCACAAAAATTAATTTAAATTAAATTAAATCAAAAATAAAATAAAATAAAAAAATTATTTTGGGTGTTACAACTCTCCCCCCTTAAGAAATTTGGTCCCTCAAATTTGCCTCTTACTCTTGGTCGAACAAATGGGGATATTTGGCTCTAAAGTCTGATTCTAGCTCCCAGGTAGCCTCTCTGGGCGTGTGGTTATGCCACATGACCTTTACAAATGATATTTCCCTGTTGCGGAGTATCCTGCTCTGTCGGTCCGTGATACCAACAGGTACTTCTTCATAAGACAAGTCCTCTTGGAGTGGAAGCAGTTCATGAGTCAAGACATGAGAAGGGTTAGGGTTGTACTTACGTAGCATGGATACGTGGAACACGTTGTGGACTCTGGAGAGCTCTAGAGGCAGTGCTAGTCTGTAGGCAACAGTACCAACCCTATCTAGGATTTCGAACGGCCCAATAAATCGGGGGTTCAGTTTCCCCCTCCTGCCGAACCTACTGATCCCCTTAAAAGGAGTGATCTTAAGAAACACTCGGTCGCCTTTTTCAAACGCTAGATCCCTCCTCCGGGTGTCTGCATAACTCTTCTTTCTACTCTGGGCTATCTGAATGTTCTTTCTGATTTTAGCTATCTTCAAAGTGGTCTCCTCTACCAACTCCGGACCGAACAATCTTCTGTCGCCCACTTCCTCCCAACAAATCGGTGATCTGCATGGGCGTCCATATAACGCCTCATACGGAGCCATGCCAATGCTCATTTGATAGTTGTTGTTGTAGGCAAACTCTATCAGGGGTAAATAGTCGTCCCAATGGCCCCCAGAGTCAAGGGCACAAGCTCGGAGAATATCTTCCAGTGTACGAATTGTTCTTTCTGATTGTCCATCGGTCTGAGGATGGAAAGCAGTGCTGAGGGACAACTTTGTTCCCATGGCTTGTTGGAAGCTATTCCAAAACCGAGAAGTGAATCTGGGGTCCCTGTCGGATACCACTGTCACTGGGACTCCATGCAATCTGACTATCTCCCGGATATACATTTTTGCCAACTTGTCCAAAGAATCAGTCATTCTGATGGCCAGGAAGTGGGAAGACTTAATGAGTCGGTCAACAATTACCCATATAGCATCATGTCCTGATCGTGCCTTGGGTAGTCCCGATACGAAGTCCATGGTGATATATTCCCATTTCCACTCTGGAATCGGTAAAGGCTGAAGTAACTCACCTGGGCGTTGATGTTCTGCTTTGACTTGCTGACATACCAAGTACTTAGATACAAAGTCAGCTATATCTCTCTTCATCCCATTCCACCAGAACCGAGGTCGCATAGTTTGGTACATTTTGGTACTTCCTGGATGCATGGCAAACTTTGAACTATGGGACTCCGTCATGATGTCTCTTTTTAACTCACTGTCATCTGGGACACACACTCTATCCTTGAAATGAATCAATCCATCGGCAGAGATCTGGAATTCTGAACTCACTCCCTGTTCTGCATCCTTCTTGCAGGTTACTAGGGCGGAGTCGACTAACTGGGCTTCCTTTATTCTTTGGATTAACTCGGGTTGGACTGCTAGGTGGCCCAAACATGTGGCCCTCTTTAGATCTCGCAGTTGAACCTGTTGCGTGGTCCTAATTAACCTACATTCTGAAACCATCAAATGGGCTAGGGTGCCTGCACTTTTCCTGCTGAGGGCATCGACTACCACGTTGCCCTTACCTGAATGGTATAAGATATCACAATCATAGTCCTTGAGGAGTTTCATCCACCTTTTCTGACGCATGTTGAGATCCTTCTGAGTGAAGATGTGCTTCAAACTCTTATGATCGGTATAGATCTGAAAGGTCTCTCCATATAAATAATGGCACCAGGTTTTCAAGGCGTGTATGATTGCGGCAAGCTCCAAGTCATGGGTAGGATAGTTCTTCTCATGATTCTTTAGCTGTCTGGACCCATATGCTATAACATTTCCATGCTGCATCAGGACACAACCCAGGCCCAGATAGAAGGCATCACTATAAACTGTATACCCTCCTGATCCACTCGGTAGAGCTAGCACGGGTGCAGTAGTCAGTTGCTTCTTCAATTCTGAAAAACTTCTTTCGCAGTCCTCATTCCATTCAAACTTTGCATTCTTCTTTGTGAGTCGGGTTAGAGGAGCTGATAGGCTAAAGAACCCTTCGACGAACCGGCGGTAATAACCTGCCATCCCCAGAAAGCTGCGAATTTCCTTAACTGTTGTCAGCTTTTCCCAACCAAGTACCGCTTCAACCTTTTCAGGGTTCACCGATACCCCTTCCTTCGATATAACATGTCCCAAGAAGACGGTTTACTCAAGCCAGAATCCACACTTGCTCAACTTTGCATACAACTTCTTTTCCTTGAGGACCTGTAGGACTTGGGCAAGATGATGAGCATGTTCTTCTCTACTTTTTGAGTAGACTAAGATATCATCGATCAACACGATGACAAATTGATCCAAGAACTCTCTGAAGATCCTGTTCATTAGATCCATAAAGATGGTCGGGGCGTTGGTTAGCCCAAACGGCATGACCAGGAACTCATAGTGTCCGTACCTGGTTCGGAATGCCGTCTTGGGGATGTCTTCTATTCTTATTTTTACCTGATGGTAACCTGATCGTAGATCTATTTTAGAAAAGACCTGTGCACCCTGTAACTGATCGAAAAGGTCATCAATCCGGGGAAGAGGATATTTGTTCTTAATTGTTACCTTGTTTATCCCTCTGTAATCAATGCACAGTCTCAACGTTCCATCTCCCTTCCTTGCAAAAGTAACTTCGGCACCCCAAGGGGAAACGCTGTGTCTAATGAAACCACTGTCTTGTAACTCAGTGATCTGTTTCCTTAGTTCTGCGGCTCATTCGGTAAGGAGCAACCGAGATGGGCTGGGTACCTGGCTGTAAGTCTATGGTGAACTCGACCTCTCTGTCCACTAGTAGACCGGGCAGTTCATCCGGAAATACGTCTGGAAAGTCTCAGACTACTGGAATCTCTTGGATATAAACTTCTTTCTTGGGCTTACCTAGTTAGAGAAAATACAAGATTAAGGCACTGGAATTAAGAAAACTTGCCATCAGGAAAAATCAGTACTGAATGATTTTATTAACTTGTAAATGGCTCCCCGTTGGGAGGATTAAATACAACCTTTTTGTTAAAGGAGTCTATGGTGGCGTGATACGCCGTTAGCCAATCCATTCCTAGGATTACATTAAAATCCCCCGTGTCTAACCCTATCAGGTCTACCCTCAGTTTCCTATCTGCTATCTCCACGGCACATGCCCTGTAGATAACCTCTCCTAGCAATGTCTCCCCCCCAGCGATAGATACAAGCAACAATGAATCAAGTCTATCAGGTGATACACAAATTTTGGAAGCAAGAACATGTGAAACAAAAGAATGTGATGCACCAGTGTCAAACAAAACATGAGCAATGTGGCCAGATATAGTATACATACCATGTACCACGTCCGAGTCTGCGTCGGCATCCTTCTGGGTAAGGTTGTAAACTCTGCCCTGGATTGGAGGCCTTTTTTGATTCTGGTTCCTCGGGCATTCCCTTGCATAGTGCTAAGCACTGCCGCATATGCGATAGGTGTTGCTGAGGCGGTAGCAGGGTCGGTCCCTGTGATCCCTGCCGCAGTGCTGGCAGATCTTCCCACGTGCTACCCCCATAGCCTGAGGAGGGGCCTAGATGGTGGGTCTGGGCCTCTTACTGGGTTGGACAGGCGCGGTAGGTGCTGGCCTGCTGAGAGGGGCTGAGGGTCGGGAACTCCCTGCTAGCTGATGGTGGGTGTCGAAGCTCCTTTCTATGATCTGCGCCTTTGCTAAGACTGCTGAATATGTCTCGAGCTCCATTACCAATAAGTCCTGTCTGATCTCCGGGCGGAGACCCCACTGGAATTTTCTGGCCTTTCGGCCCTCATCCATCAATGTCTCCGGGGCATATCGGCCCAGCTCCAGGAACTTACGGGCATACTCCGACACTGTCATATTTCCTGGACCAATTGAGCAAACTCTATTTCCTTTAGGTGTCGGATGTGTTTAGGGAGATACTCCGCGTGGAAGGCCGCTAAGAACTGCTCCCAAGTAGCTGGTGTAGGCAGGGTGGTCCGCTTGAGCTCCCACCAACGTACTGCTTCCCCTACCATCATGTAGGAGGCAATGGCAGCCCTCTGCTCAGGAACTACTCCCAAGGTCTCGAAAGCTCTCTCAGTCTCTGCCAGCCAGTATTGGGCCTCTTCAAAAGAGGACCCCCCTGCAAAAGTAGAAGGGTTCAGTCTTTTGTACCTCTCTATGAAGCCGGGGTCGATCAAGGAAGGAGCAGGGTCCCGAGGTAGAGGGACTGGGGCCGGCTGAGGGTGAACTAGGGGGCCCTGTGGTGGCACCTGCTGATGTGGTTGGGGTACTAGAATGTGCTGTGGCGGTTCCTGGTGGTACCGTGGCTGTGGTACAAGGTCGTACCGCGGCTGTGGTGCCGGGTGGTACTGTGGAGGAGCAGGCTCCTGCCGGGGTGGCTCGGGATCAGCCTGCTGTAGCGGGGGCTCAACCTGCGATAATGGAGGAGGTCCGGGTAACTCCCTTCTCTCCTCTCGCCTTTGCTGGGCAGCTACGAGAGCTTCCACCATCTCAAATAGTCTGTCTAAATCCTCCCGAAGCGAATTATCTTGGGCCGCTCGGTTTAGTGGGGGCCTTCCTCTCCTCATTTTCGTGTACCTGCATTCACAAGGAATGGTTGAGTAACGATCTATTGGTGAGTATTTCTCTAAGGCACTATTGTGTAAGGGATGGGTCCGAGGAAACGCGGCTCTGATACCAACTGTAACAGCCCCGAAATTTTAAAATGAAATATGTATATTAAAAATGTCAAATGCGGAAGCGAAATAAAAATTTTGATTATCATCCCTTACACTAAAATAAAAAACGTGCTCAAAGTATAAAAGAACAAACTAACTAAAAGAGAAACTCGAAAATAAAAACTGTAAATATCACTACGGAGTCTTTAGGCGTCCCCTTCGCCGTCTTCCTGCGGAACGGGCTCGGGAACAATGTCTTCCTGATCTGAAATGGTTAAATAAGGAATGAGCTACACCAGCCCAGTAAAGACATCACACTATCTCACCGTCACGGAGGTAAAGGTGGGTAGAAAACACAAAAAGACCAATGGAGCATAATTTACAACAAATTCTTTTATCAATAATAAAATCATTTACTGTCCACTAACCTCAGTGAAGTTCATAAAACAACATACGAAAGCAATAACATTATCATCATCATGAAATCATATGAACTGTATAATAGAATACTTACCACGCCTTTGCATCTCAATCATTAAACAATACATTTTCCTCATTTACCAGCCTACTAATATCCATGGGAATCCATAGGGGTCCCGCTACCCGTGAACCCTTACCATTTGTAATCAGATTCCAGGGCCGTCCCCATACCCCGTCCGGTATGGGCGCCAAAACTATAAACCTCAATACCCCGTCCAGTATGAGGGTGAAACGGGCCGTCCCCATACCCCGTCCGGTATGGGCGCCAAAACACATTAGGTCTCCATACCTCGTCCGGTATGAGAGATCACAATCCCGGTAGTGTTCCCTACGGACCCAGTCCGTCCACCATCTCCCAGGATATCTAGTCAAGCTGACCACATTATACAATTATCAATTTACATAACCTTTCATTCCCCTTTTCCTCAGTCAGCATCATCAAATCACACACAAACAAGCAAACCAGTAATTTATGTCAAACAAGACAACATACAACATCGGGTTCTCAGTCATTTAACCCATAATCAATAAAACAGTGATATATGCACACGAAACTATGAAATGAAAACATCAGACCTCATACTGCATTTAAAACTGTAAAATAGGCCAAACAACAACTGACCGACAAACACACCAGACTCAGGCTCCATTAGCGACCTTAAACAATTTCACACATCTATTGATTCATGAAATACCGTTTTATCATTTATTGAACTTTAATACCGTGATAGGAAATAGGGTGAGGGGTCCTTACTTGTTTCGGGGTCTGAATACGGCTCTACAGTGCGCCTACAGGCTGTCCCTCATTTTCCCTGAATTTTTTCCTGGGAATTGAAATGCACTACTGGTACCTGCACGTGTCCCAAAAAATCCCAAATTAGACCCAGGGCCCCTTTCGGCCAATATCGCAATTCTGGCACGGTGGCTCCGCCGTGCTCCGGCGACGGCGCCGCCGCTTGCGGCGGTGATTCACCTCAGGTTGGGCATTTTTTGCTGTTTCCGGTCGAATTCGGCCACACTTGCATCGGTCCCTGCGATAAAACAACCCTAGGGCCCTCGGGGGGCCAAAAAATTACGAAAAACCGAAGCTTACCGGCGGCGATGCTCTCGAGTGCGGCGGCTCTCCAGTGTGGTTCGTGTTTTGGTGATTTGGCTCTGATTAACCTGTAGAGAAAAGAATGGTGATCACGGTGATATAAAAATTGTATCAAACGGAGGCCGGGAAGGGCCTCATCGGAGGCAAAAATCGAGGAGGGGCACGGCGGCACCGCGTTTCGGCCGTGTTTTCCGGCCGTTTGGCTGGGAGTTTGGCTCCGATTTGGCCACAGGGGAACTCAGCATTGAAAAATGAGTCGGGGGTATGAAATTTACCTCGATCGGCGGTCAGAAAACTCCCCGGTGCGGCGGCAGGTGGCGGCGGCCGGCTCCTCCGGCGTCTGGTTCGTCTTCTCCGGCAAGGGCGGCGGCTAGGGTTTTTGTGGTCAGGTGTGGGGGGTTTATTTATTCCCTTTGCCTTTTAATCACAGCCATCCATCCTGATTTAATCTGGGCCGTTCGATCGCGATTTAATTTGGATTAAATCTGGGCCGTCCGTACTTGATTGAATCTGGGCCGTCCGTGCGCGTGGAAGTTAAATAATTCTTATAACCCACTCAATGTTATGCAATACCAAAACTTAAACGCCTAGAAAATTCCTCCCTCTAATTGAATCTACAATTTTAAAAGGAATACAAAAACAAAAAATAGAAAAAATAAAATAAAGAAAGAAAAAACATCATGGACTTACCAATAAGTTGATTCTCACTTCTTGTTTCAACAAAACTTCTGAAAACTCTTACTTCTGAAGGAACTTGAAGAAGTTTCATTACCAAAAACGTTAATAGAAGAAAAGTCTAAGCTTTCAAGAATTTCTTTCAAATTGATTGTAATTAATGTGTTTACAAACTATGGGCAAATACTATTTATAGCTTTTCTTAAGATAATTTTAGATGATTATA
Source organism: Carica papaya (assembly GCF_054855325.1). Lineage (NCBI taxonomy): Eukaryota > Viridiplantae > Streptophyta > Magnoliopsida > Brassicales > Caricaceae > Carica > Carica papaya. Next base: position 11,009,024 of record NC_142317.1, read on the forward strand.
ATCTCTTAAAGAAATTAATAAGATAATATCTTAGATAAAATTATATCTAATTTTAGGATAATTACATAATAAAATATTTATTATATTACATCTAAATACAAGATAATTAATTAAATAATTTTAAGGATAGAATTTATATTAAAATAATAATAAAAATAAGATGAGGTTTATCTCATGTGATTTTCATGTAAAACATATGGAAAAATTAATTAAGGCATGTGGAAATTAATTAAACATATGGAAAATTAGAAATGTGGGGTCCAAAAGTCTTAAAATAATAAAATAAAAATATTAATTAAGTAAAAATGAGTAGATGGTCGGTTTTGCGCAACCCAGACGGGTTGGGCAGACCGACCAGCTCGGGTCACACGAGGCAAGTCTGCGAGTGGCTACGGGCTTGCACATTCGGGGCTGTTGGGCTAGTTCAGGGACCATCCACATGACGCGCATGCATTCAACCCTTTGGGCCTGTGCGCGCACAATGGGCTCCGCACGCAAGCCAGTGAGCCACATGCATAGGCACCAATGTGCGCTTGTGTGCGCAGTCCATGCGGTCGTGCATACGCCTGGGTGCACATGGGGCGTGTTGGTTGGACTGTATGGGCCTATGTGCCCATGTGTCAAGAAGTTTTTTTGCCTCTAATTTTCTTGTGGGGTATAAGGTCGCTCTGATTAGTTCATTACGGGACCTTGGAACATCGACGAACAAGGTGGCAAAGTATTCAACATGAGTATCGTGACACAGGTATACCCCACAAGCACCCATACCCATACTACATTTGGGCTCTCTTTTTGGGTTGGGATTTTCAAGTCGAGTCATTCCTCAACAGTAAGGCTCGTTACCCTTCGGTTTTCTAGCACCTTCTTGTGTCGTTTCTTGCTAAGTCAGGATTTTTGTTTGGTAGATTCGGTCTTACTATTTGATACTTGATCGAAAATAAAGTAGTCTGGAGTATTATTGTTACCTCGCAAGTGCTTTCTTTCGTTTCCTGGAAGCTCATCAGTACTAGCTTGTTTCTTGACTTCCACTAGTTTAGGTTTGTCCTCAGTGGGTATCACATCAAAAAAATGAACAGAAATTAATTATCTAAGAAATGACCTACAAAAATATGATATTAAATAATCTAGAAAAATATGAATAGAATTTAATTATTTAAAAAATGACCTACGAAAAAATGGTATTAAATGATCTAAAGTAATATGAACAGAATTTAATTATTTAGGAAATGACCAAAATAAACTTAGATATATACTTTAAATTTTGCCCACATACTTGGACAAAATAATGATCATTTTTGCCTCTTTTGACTCTTCAATGAGTCCACATGTGTTAAGTTCTTATTGTATCTATTTTTATACAAAGGCTTAGAATACATGTTTTAGTTTCTTGGCTTGAAATTTTGTGATTGGATTAATTGCGTTGTAATCTTTTCTTGTACTTCTCTTTGTGTGATCTACAAATGCTTTTTGAATCCATGTCCATATCACTGTGTATTGTATTTTATTTATTATATTATTTACAAATCACAAGGGCATGAAGATTTAAAGTACATCAAAACCAAAAATAAACTAGAAATATAGGAAGGAAAATTACACAATAATATCTACAAGATTTTCCTATTTTTAAGAGGTCTTCACCACTTCATCTCCTTGCTAAGGCAATTGCAACCTGATCCCTCTTACGGTTCAAAAAAATTCTCTGCCCAAATTCTTCTTTTTATTATTTCAATTATATATATATATTAATTATTACTTTTTGTTACTTTTTTATTACATATACTTTTTTCATTTTTGATTAGAAGATCGGGACTAATTCAAATTTGGACCAGTCCATGATTAACAGAAGCTACACAGTAAAAATAATTTGTTAATTCACATCGACATATTGATTTAATTATAAAGCAGAAATAGAATATTCTGTAAAATCACATTTAACAATCATTCATGTTTCTGACCTCAGAGACAATAAGATCCATGGTAAGAACATTCATAACACAATAATATTACCCTTAAAACTATTTACAGCATGCTTGATCTGGTGCCATTACTTTGTAGTGCAATCAAATTTGTATTTTGATTACATTATTTGGTTACAGAACTATACGTAACCATGAACCCATTTTATACGTAATCATTACTCCTAACTACAGTGTATGGAAGACATATCTCTGCGGTTGGACGTAGATACTTACGTGCTAAATTGCTTATGACACATATACCTATACCCTAACGGCTAACTTGGTTGAAAGAGACGAGCCTCTGGTACGTGGTGGTAAGTTCACTCAGAAAGCTCTTTGTATTTGAAATTATGCTTACATGTGTCTATATATATGTGTGTGTATGTACATATTTTCTTTTTTCCCCTGTTGAGGACTATTTGGTTGTTCTCGTCGGGCGGGTGAGCATACTATTCGTCAACAATCAGCTTAATTAAGAGAGGGATAAAAATTAATTCATATATTAATTAATCCCCTAATTAAGCATATTATTCATCAACAAACAGATTAACTAAATTAACTGAGCTATCTTTCTTAAAATAATAATAATAATAATAACTATAAGATATATGCATGCCCCGTAATTATCAAATTAATTTACGTGGTTTCATCAACAATTAACTAAACAAATCAATAAATGATTTTAACCAAATTTTAAAAAGTAAAAAATAAAAAATAAAAAATTATAGCCTTTAATTTGTTTCTTCCATGATCGTCATCTTCATCATCTTCTTCATCTTCTTCCTGAAAACGACCTCAGTGTCAAGTCCAAACCCGTCAACCTTCTTCACCTCCATCAACTCCGACTCTTTAAACATCTCCACCAACGGCCTCACGCTGTACAAATCATTCGCGGAATACTTATCCGACCGCCGCGACAACGCCACGTGTAGCACGCAGATTCCTCCGCCCTTCAACGTCCGCTCAACCTCCCTAACGAACTTTTCCGGGTAAAGCGCGTGGTCGAACACGTTCGAGAATTCGAAGTCGAAGCTCTCATCCTTAAACGGCTGCGCGTGGAAGTCACCCTCCACCACCAGCGGCGGGCACGGCACCAGGTCCATTCCCACCGAGTCAGCCACCCCGACCTTCCTCAACCCCGCCACCTCCTGCCCGACCCGAGCCCCGATTGACAACGCCTTCGACTCGTTAAACAAGAGCCCCCTTTGCTTTAGGCTCTGGAAGAAAATGGCGAACACGCGCACCTTGCGGTCCCAATCTCGCGTGGTCCATATTTTTCTGAGTTTCGGGTTTAAACTTTTTTTTAGCTGATGGTGAATATAAGCGTCGTAGGAGGTGTAACCTTTTCTGATACGGAGGTCGCCGGAGGGCGTCGTTTCTGCATTTTGAAAGATGGTTTTCCGGTGGAAGGAGGAAGAAGAGAAGAAGAAGAAGAGAATGAAGAGAAAAAAGAATAAGGAAAGGAGAAGGGGTAGTCTGGGGATTATGATTTTCATATCTGCATGAGTTAGCGAGTGAAGATGATGAAGTTTCGTGAATATAAAAGATTATTGGATAAGGTTTTTTCTTTCTTTTTCTTTTTTTTTTTTTTTTTTTTCATTTTCATTTAATATATTTGAATATATATATATATATAGTTTTTGTTTTTAATTGTGAATTTATTAATGACACCAGAAGATGAGTGGGTTCTGGGTCTTGGTTTCCTTTTTCGGCAAGTTGATGCCTTTGGAAGCTGAAAGAAGCAGCAAGAAAGTAAAAGGCAAGTTGATGCCTTGGGTGGTCTCCTAATACGACGGCGTATTTAGATATCTAAAAATAAATAAGCTATAAAGAAATTAAATTATGCGCCAAATAAAAAATTAATTAAAAAATCGTAAAGGGGAAGAACGTGGTCAAATAAATTAAAAACTTGTTTAATGTATAATAATCATTGCTTCTCCATAAAACTTCAAAACAAAGGAAACGTGATAGAGCTCTTTTTCTTTTCTTCACTTGATTAATTTACATTAAAAAAATTATTTTAATTGTGTGGGTCATAATTCTCTGGAGTTTGTACTGATTGGCTGGAAAAATATTGAACTACATGATGATGCAAGATGAAGAAATGTATATACACAATCTTCCTATACGTACATTTTTGGTTAAAAGCTCAAAGAAAATTTGGTAATATACCCCTTTACGCCTTTTACCTAAATAACAAATAGCAAATACATAAACAGAAACCTTGGACTGCACTTCAAACAATGTTAATCACAATTGGACCCTCGAGTTTAGGAAAATAATTTTATATCAGATTTCCTTTTGATGCTTTTAACAAAAGTTGATGACTGCTTTCTCACCTCACCAGCGTGCTCGTAAGAAGTCATTTTAAAATATGAAAATGCAAATGTGACACGGGAAACCAAGAAGCACATGATGCTTTCAGAACTAATTTTTGGGGTCTAGAAAAATTACTTTTAATTAATTGGGAGTATATTTCTGTACACATATGTACATCTTGCTACATCTAAATTAATTATGGGTTGGACATTTTTACTCGGGGGCATATCATTTCCTATGGTTTTGGAAAATTTCTAAAATCGAACAAATCGGATTATTCAGAAATCTAAATTTATTGATTACTCCATGTTGATTCATACTCTCCTCCAACCTCATTTTTAATAATTCTTTTTCGCTAGAAAGAAAAAGGGTGCCAATAGTAGATGTCTTTTGAGTGCAAATAGCACTGACTGACTTCTTACAAAAGGAAAAAATGAAATACGTTTCTTTTGTCGGAAATAAAATGTATTTGGTACTTTCTATCATTACATAGAAAGATTTTCTTTCAAATTTTCTTTCCAAAAGCGATACGCTACTTTACAAAACCTAATTCAGGGTTACCACAACCTACCTAACTTCATTTAATCCCATCAGTCTTGAAGCAAACATGACGACAGGGCTAGGCACAATCTGGACATAGCCACAGCTTTGATCACGTTAGACTTGGCCACATCCAGCAATGGATCTGCCTGAAGGGCTTTGTCGAAACAGAACTTGGCTTCCTCCCACAGACCCTCAGCAACAAATACAAGACCTAGATTGTTAAATGCAGGAGCATAGCCAGGCTGCAGCTCGAGCGACTTTGTAAACATGGCCTTCGCTCGTTCGTATTGTTTTTGCTGACGATATAGATTTCCAAGGTTTGAAAAGATTGCATGTGCCTGATCAGATGTTGCCAATGCCAAGGCCCGTTTATACACATTTTCAGCCTGAGATGGCTCCTCTGATAATTGCAATGAAATACCTAACAATTTATATTTTTCCATGAGGTAATTCATGATTAAGAATACAAACTACAAATTAACCTTGAACTAACACATACCCAGATTCGACCATGCATAACTGCATTCTTTGAAACGAGCAACTGCAGCCTTGAGATATTTCTGTGCTGCTTTATATTGTTTGGAACAGAGGCTGTGAAGGCCAAGCTGGTGCCATTGCACAGCATCGTCTGGGTCCTCAGCTAATGCCTGATCATATAGATACAATTGAAAAAGCAAAGGCTTTTGTTTATAACAAGAAACATATGCACCACCATGAAAGACAAAAAGCTACTTAAAAGTTAACGTCACATAGCATCTCTCCAAAAACCAAGTGGCAAGGCTTCTTGCAGATAAAAAAGCACTTCGAAATCAGAAAAATCTAATACCTGCTTCAAACTGTTGGCAGCACGCTCTTCCATCTCCATCAATTCATTATGCTCTGTTTCAAATGCAGCTGCAATTTCATGTTGGACCTTATGAATCATGGCAAGTCCTCCCCAGGCCATGGGGGGCTCAATTGGAGCAGTGTCTCCTTCTCTTAATATTGAAGCCATCTCATTTCCAGCCAAGGAAATTTGTTCATTTGGATCTTGAGACCTTTCAACATCCTTCAGTCGGTGGACAGCAACAGCAAATCGAGTTGACAAACAATTAGGCTCTAGCCTTGCTGCCTGACGAGGAACAGTACGGTAACAATGAGCAAAATTTGCTCATTCACATAGTGAGACATTAAAAAAGAGCAGAAAAACAATATCAACACTAGAGCATGTATCATCTCTAAATAAATTTTGAATATTTCCATAATTAAGTCGTTTATAAGAGAAGATTCCCACATTTTCATGATAAAAGGAAAAACAAAGACCTTTGATAAAAAAGATAAAGGAAACCAATGAACAACCTCAATAAAAAGAAGCTATAGCAAGGAGCCATGAGCACCTTCTCCAAACATTTGCTGGAACTTCGGTGGTCACCAATTAAGTAATATGCATTAGCAAGATTTGCCCACAAATGTGCTGCTCTGGGATCTGCTTTCAGTGCAGCTAATAAACAGTCCCTTGCGACATGGATAGCTTCAACCTGGTTTGCAGAAGCACCTTCACCAGCATTTGCTCCAGCACCTAACATTTAGTGAGAGGGGGCCACGATTAAGCAGGTTTCTTAATTAAGCTTGTCTTAAACAAGAGAAAGAAAGGCAACTTCCAGAAAAACTTGAACCATCTCCAAAAGAGAAATATATTGAAAAATTTAAGCACCAGATTTATAGACTAAAATTAAGGTAGAGCATACCAGCAACATGGGAACCATATTTGCACAAGAGCACAGCAGCATAGTTTATTAAGGCAGCAGGATGATTTTGATCCCTAAGGAGCAGATCTTGAAAACATTTTGCCGACAGCTCCAAATTTCCACTTTAAAAAGAAATAAAAAGATGAATGATTTAGTAACATTACCAACTAAAAGTAATATGAATAGATCACCTTAAAGAGAACCTTATGGCCAAAATTGTAAAAATAATCCTATATTCGTAATAGGCATAACAAAAAGAGATTGACCTAGAAATCTGACAGTATAGATACACGAAAATAATATGAGCTACAGGAGAATTGCCCAGATGAATCCTTTTTGTAACAAGTTAACAAAATTTCAAAGGTATAACCAACATAATTAAAAAAAAAATGAACTAGCATACCAGAAAATCATTCATCATAAAGCAAATAAAGAAAATTATGAATTATAAGAACATAATCATAAATCATTATGCTTTAGAAAAATTAGCTCCAGCACCAAGTCTGACAAATTTACCAGACAGAAGAGTGTGCTCCCAACGAAGCATGCTTCACAAATCAAAACCAACATATGCCATTTACTCTTCATACACCTAATATTTTCATTTCTTTACTTCATCAAGTGAACCTAATCTCCACAATTACCAGACATTTGCACACATAAAAAAGAAAATAAACTGTCATGATCGCTATCCTCTTGAGGTAATTCCTGGTAGCATTAATAGTGTGATAAAAATCAGCTAAATGTGATTATCAGATGTAATATACTCTCATTTTCAGATTACAATATATTCTTTTGTCATTTTATGGTCTTCTTTTCCTGCACATTCTAGACTTTCCACTTCTAACATCCAATTATAGCATTTATATAGCACCACATAACTTTTCTGTTTACTTCCAACTTCACCATTCTGTGCCCACTTCCTACGCTACATCTGCGGTTAAATTTCAACAGAAACGATATGCACAAACATAAGTGCAAAACAAAAAGCATAGCACATTTCACAATCTATTTTAAACGTAAAAAGAAAAAGAAATACTAACCTCTGAAGGTACGCCATTCCAAGGTTTCCAAGACAATCATAATTATCAGGAACAATTGTCAACAAAGATGACAAAACTGATATAGCGCTCTATAGACAAGGATAAAGCGACACCACATAATGAGTGAAAATGACAAAAATGGTTATTCAAGCAAGAATAATAGCAATGTAGTTGCACCTGCAGACGACCAGTTTTAAGAAGTATTGAGCCTAGGGTGTTCCATACAACTGCTTGTCTAATATCTGATTGCATTGAATCCTTCATTTTAGAAAGAATTTCCTCAAGCTCTTCCGGTTCAAGCTCTCTATCTGAACCAGTATCCCCTATTCCTTCCAAAAGAAGACACTGCAGAATGATAAACAATATCAAGATTAGTCACCATTAGAAATGCTCACTCTATCCCTCATAAAGTACTGCACCTGTGCATGGTGGATCTGGACTAGTGAAAGCAAGTCAGGCCGAGCAATATCTGCCTCACAGCGTAACAAGATCTCCACTGCCTTCTCATATGCCGAAATTGCCTATAGTATTTCCATAGCTAAATAATGTTGGTGAGGCAAGCAGATTAATCCATGCACATAATTCTACAGTTTCAAAAGCTACCTTTTGAGGCTGACCCAATCTTTGGTACATTAGGCCAAGGATAAAATGTGCATGACCATTTTTGGGCATCTTCCTTGCAACATGTACCAAACCCTGCAAGCAGACATTTCTTATGTTAATGTTTTGTAATAACAAAGGGATGTTTGAGTATGTCCTTTTCAATATGATTTGTACGCTCTTTTCTAATGCAAATATTGACAAAAGCAATGTACTTATTGATGTAATCCAGAAGAAAACAAATAGGCCAAATATCTGATGCATATCATCATAAATCATAGAAAGAAACTGAAAGACAATTCCTAATAGCAAAAGACAGACAGATATCATGATACATTTTCCACAGTAAGATGAAGAATTAATCAGTGAAGTAATCACCCTGAAGTGTTTTTGTACAAAAGAATATCCTCTCATTATAGAAACAGAAACGTCAAAGGCCACAACTGAAATAACAGAGTCCACCTCCAATTTAGATGGAATATGTTAATGAAATATCTCACCACCATATCTGCACCTGTCCTATGAGAAATCAAGTTTAGGCTAGAATTGAAAATGAAGGAAACTACAAGGTACTGCAGAGAAGCTGGCAGATTTACTTTCCTGTTTCAGTTCACCGGTGGAAAAAGACATTTAAAAAAAACCCTAAAGAAAGACTAAAATAGCATATTTACCTGTGATTGAGGACGGAAAAATTTAGAATCTGAAAGGAAAAGACCAAATTTTATATCAAAGCTACTATAGGTCTTTGCTGTTACTCCATAGAGTAAAAGAAACTGCTACTTTCCCTTGGATGATATTTATAAGAGTAGAACTCCACCTAAGGTGGGGCATTTTGTGTTGAAAGCAGGCTGGGAACATATTCTCAAAATTAGCAATCTTATGAAAGGAAGAAAAGTTTGATAAGAAAAGAATGAAAAGAACTCAGATGCCAATTAAGTGTAAAGCCAGGACAGCTCCCCGCTAATATCCAACACTCAGACATTTGTGAGACTCACTCTCCGTCTAATGGGGCTGAAGTGGGCAGTAAGCTGTAGCTGGCTCCATCCTGGATGAGATCAGAGCTGGGGAGACCTCTCAAGACCTTAAGATAGAAACAGGGTTATGACCCTTGTTCCTCCATATTTTGAACTAAATAGAAAGAGAGGAAACTTAGTTCTTGAGGGGTGGAGCTACAACTGTAGAAATACCTGATTTTGTTCACTAAACCTTGGTTCATGGAGCATGCTCACCTTTCATGGAAAGCTTGTTATATCTGATTTCATATATGTTTTACTTGGAAGTAAGTAATACAGTTTTTATATGGACGGTAGCCCTCCATGCCTTCCTATTAATACTTTTCCTATTTTTTTTGGTACTTGTGAGCAATAATTTGTTTTTCAATCAAAAAACATATAGACATACAAATTAAATAAGCATCAAATAAACAGCCACTAAATGAATATCACACACCCACCTCAACTACCACACACACACAGACACACCCTTTTTTCTTTTTTGAAATAAACACACACACTAAGTGAGCATAGTCTCCCATGACAATGATCCAGAGCAACAACATGTCACATTATAATTTAGAGCATTTTTCCATATTGACAGAAAGGAAAAACTATGTCTCTCCATTTTTTCTGGTAGTAAGTTTAAGCAGGGATAAAGTTCTTAATTGATTAAAGCCATACTTGGTAGTGTCCAAGTGCACCCAATATTAAGCCCATTTTTGCTTTTAAGATTGTAAGACATGTAACACAAAATATTGAAACAGAGGACCTTACTGTTTTCAGGCTGCTAACTTTTTCCTCCCGAGATGAGGAAACCCCTTGACCAGGTTGATCACCATCAACATCAACTCCATACTCAATAGAGGTGTCTACCTTATTAATTCTGGAACGGAACTTCCCCACTTTGTGTAGCTTTTTGCTGTCTCCTTCAGCTGCATCAATCTCTTTGGATATTACATTACTTTTATCTTGACTACTATCCTCACCAGTCAACCTACAATACCAGCGACACCTTTCACTAAAACATCCAGTAAAATAAGGACAGTAAAACACAAGGTTGCTAAGATAATCAAGCAAATCACAAAATTCAGCAGTCAGCATGAAACTTTCAGTTCTGCTTTCGAAGTGGTCGCTTTAGAATTTAAATTAGCGAAAATCCAAATAGACTATAACTGGACGTGTTGTAACGATAAAAAAGAGCAAATCAATCATCACGAGCATATACAAAGTTTCACTTGCATCCTTGGTATAAACAAACAAGAAGTTCACATATTATTTGTATCTGAAACTAAACCGTATTATATAACAAGACAATCTAATCGAACTATCTACTGTTTTATAAAGATAATTGAAAAAGCTTGACCAAAAACCATTTAACTTGTATTTGAAATTGAATTCACAACAATCTCATAACTATCTACGATTTTATACAGTAAATTGAAGAAGCTTTCAAGATTCACTAGCAAATGGCTGCTGAGAAAATTAGGAAAAGAAAACACCATAATTTAGGAATTTGCAGCCAACGGAAAAAGATATCTCAAAGGAAATTTTTGAACAGTGAGAGAAGTTTGAGTAAGCACTTGGAATTGGACCGGGTGAGCTCAGGAGCTGAGAGGTGGACGGAATCGTGGTCGTCGGTTTCAGGAGGATTGACGTTGAGGTCAGCTAAAACGACGACCTTGGGGGCCTGAACAGACCTAGTGGCATCGTCAATGGAGGTCTCAGCGGCGGCGGGTTCGGGTTTTATAGAAACTACTTCTTGGGGTTCCATGGTTGAATCAAGTTTCTTAGAGTCCAAAGAAGAAGACGGTGAGGGAGACGGCCCCGACAATTTAAAGACTCTTTTTTGTTTATTAGGTGCTTTGTATATGCGAATATGGTTCTTTAGGTAATTATAATCGGGAGACCATGTAAAGGTTCTGTTTGCTAAAAAAAAATTTAATAGGAAAGAATAGCTGTTTTTAACAAAAATTTATAAATTTTAATAATTACGTGCAATTTATAAAGTATATATAATTAATAATAGAGTAAATTATTAAATTAATTTTTAAAATTTAATAATTATTATAATTTAATATTTAATATTTTTTATAATTTGATCTGTTATATTATTTATTTATTTATTTTAAATATATAATTTTTTAATAAAAATAAATTAAAAGAATAATTGATCAAATTAATAAATACTTATTAATAATAAATTGTTATTAATTTATTTATTTAGTAAAAGTTATTTTTTGATATGTTCTTTAATTATTTAAATATAACTTAATTACTTTAATTTTTTTGTTGTTAAAAAAAAATATATACTTTTGAAAAGAATAAAAAATATCAGGTAAAAAATTGTGAACAAAAATATTATAAATTAAATTATAATAAATATTAAATTTTAAATACTAATTTAGTAACTTGCCCTCAATAATATTACACTTTAAAGAAAATGCACGAAAAAAAGAATAATCTAATTGTAATCATTACTCTGTAGAAAGGACGAGTTTTTTAGATATGTTTTTATTTTTTAAATTAGAAAAACAAATTTAGTTAGGAACACAAGATATTTTTAAAAATAACAAAATGTATTTACGGTAGACCAAATAAAATTTATCAATAAATTTTAATTAGTTAAAATACATATGTAATTTAAGGGGAAAAAAACATTATCAAAGTTATTAATATAAATTCAAGATTTTAAAAAATGTTATTGTTGCAAAAAAAAAAATTATATATTTTAACCTAAGTTTACTTAGAAGATATATAAATCTACCGGAAATAATGAAAATTAATTCCACATAAAACGTTATACACTTTAAATGTATTAACTGTAATAAAATTTAGAATATTATTAATTTTACATAATGTTTTGTAATGTCAATTTCTATTATTTAAAAATATGTTTACAATCTCTTGAGTTCACACCAAACTCCAATTTGAAACCATAAGGACTCCTCAACCAATTAGCCAAATTACTGAAAGGCTGTAACCAGTTTTTTACCAATGGCAAATAAGAGCACCTCCCCTGCCTGAATAGCCATTTCCTTGCTCAACCTAATTAATCTTGAATTGTCGAATCCCTAACAAGACAACACGGTCTGATTTTCCAATTTGCTGCATGGCTCCACAAGGCATGTAAAATTATGCGTCATTTTACTAACCTAAAACCTTAGTGAAATAGATCCCAAGAGAGAGAGAGAAAATAAAAAGCATGAAGAATCACAATACTCAGAATGAAGAGCATAACATTGCCCCCAATAGCAGAGCATCACATCAGACTGATCTATAACTAAAATGATTCTTGATGTGACATGACCCTAAAACTGTCAACAACAAAAAAGGACCAACTTTGTACATTGGCTGGGATCAGAGGAATCTCCATCAGATAACCATTCAAAGAGAGGATAAGAAAACATCAGAAGAAAACTAAACAACCCATATCTATCTATCCACCTTTGGAGCACTGCAAGGCAATTAACAGTAACAGAGAGGTAATGGGGCAACAACATACATCAGAGAGACAAATAGAAACGCAAGTCCTTCTCAAGAAGCTGGGACTGAAATCGACAGAGCATCTGCTGCTGCAGATGACCCGAAGGATGGCAAAAGCCACCCTTTCTTCTGGGCATACTCCATGTAGAAATTGAATTTCTCCTTTGCATTTGGGATGTCAAGAGCCAGATCATCAAGCCCATCCTTCACCCTGGTGAAGCCTTTTGTCATCTGATTGATCGTAATGAGCCCCTCACTAAAGCACTCCTGCAGCAGATCCAACATCTGATCATTCTTCTTCTCCATGGCCATCACTAATGCCTTCTTCACCACCTCATGGTTGAAGAAAGGCATTCCAAGATCACGAATGCATTGACAAGCTTCAGCCACAACGCCCCCACTTTCATACTCCTCCAACAGCTTCATTATCTTGTCCTTCGCATCCTCCACAGCCCACCCTGTTCCACCTCCCCAGCATCTCAGGATCCTCTCTCCAGCATGACGAGCAGCAATTAATGATCTAGCCATATGCACAGTCTCACTACCACTGCAATTTGGTGGTAACCTGCTACCTATCTCTTCAAGATTCAGTGGAGCCAAGACATCATCAATCACAGCTCTAGCCAGAAATAGGGCAAGCTCATTTGAAGCATCTAGAATGTCCAGTGCTGTATCTTCTGCAGATTCCAAGAGCATGACAAATCCATTTACAATGTCTTCGGTTGAGAAGATCTCAATGTGAAGGGCAGAAAGCAAAATAGATGCCATCTCTTTCTCTCTGTTCTTCCTGTCCATTGCAAGGGTGATCAGCTTCTTCAAGAAAATTGAGTTAAACTCGTGTGCCCCTAAATCTTCAAGACTGTGGATGAGTTCCGGAATGTCATCTGAGAGAAAATACTCGTGAATTATAGTCACTACCTCCTCTTTATACCGCCTAACTTTTTCTTTGTTGTCCTGTAATTCTCCACCCTCTCCAGAGGATTTTATAAATGAGCCATCAAGCCATCCTTCAGAAATAGCTTTAGGGACAAGTAACTTGAACAAGGTTTTTGCAGATGGAATGTCAAGAGCAAGATCATCAAGACTGTCTGCTAATCGAGCAAACCCCTTCATCATTTGACTGGAACTTATTAGGCCTTCTTCAGCTGCTTCCTTTAACAGTTTCAGCATAAGTGATTCAGCTGTTTGAATCTCCATTGCAAGAACCAAAGCCCGCTTCACAACCTCATGATGAAAGAATGAAACCCCTAGCTCTCTTATGCACCTGCAAGCCTCAAAAGCATCACCATTCTCCACATACTCTCTTAGAAGATCGGCAATTTTTTTCTTAACTTCCTCAACTGTAATGTGAGTACTACCACCCCACCTCCTCTCCACTAGTTCTGCATGGTGTGGCGCTGACAGATAGCTCTTTTCGGCAGTCTGGATAACCTGAAAACCTTTGGAGGATTCTAGAAGTGTTTTCTTCGCCCTAGTGAGGAAAGCAGGTGGAAGTATGTCATCAACCACAGCCCGAGCCAGGAACAAAGCTAGGATATCAACAGCATCAAGTATATCCACTGCAAGGTCATCAGCAGACTCAAGAAGAATGACAAACCCATCCCTAATCTGGGCAGGGCTGATGACATCAGCATACAATGCTGAAAGTAGGACTGAAGCCATTTCCTTCTCCTTATCATGCCTGTCCATTGCCATAGAAACAAGACGCTTAATGAAATAAGGATGATATTCACTTGAGCCAAGTTCTCTAAGGTCAGATGTGGCCACTTCCACATCACCAGTGGTGAAGTATTCTTCTATTATGGAAACTACAGCTTTCTTGTAATCATCCAAGGGGTCTGAAATAGTTGAACCAACTAGCTGATACGGTTCCTATAAAAATTATTCAAGAAAAGGATTAAAAGAAAACAAAGATGGTAATGTAATCATCCCAAACCCCTCCCACCTCCTAAAATATACATTACAATTGAAACAAAAAATAACTTCTAAAATTACCAAAGTAACTTGCATGCATAGTGAAATACAAAAAGTGAGCAACAATGAGTGCTTCAAGTAATGCATTATGATTCTGAGAAAGTAGAAACAGATGAAAAGCAGCAATTACCTCTCCACTGTCGTAGTTGGGATCATTCCGATCAATGTGGGATTCACCATCAACATCAAGCAGTTTTCCCCATGTTCCCTTACCCCCAGCACCATCTGTCAAAATGAAATATAAAAAAAAATGCTACTCAGAATCAAACACAAAAAAAGTTCTTAAAAAAATAAAAAAAATTGATGAAAATGCAGGAGAAAATCAAATCCGTCATATGATAATTGGGTTTATTCATGACTTCACATAGTTTATTGCAAATGCAAATGAAAAATATCACTTGTTAAAAATAATGCATATATGGAATCCAAATTCCTTTAAGTAGTTCAATACAAATAAAGAAATAAGCAAATAAAACAATATCCTAGAAACCCCATCACCAACCATTATTATAGACTCCTACAAGTGCGGACTTTTAGTAAATAAACTACTAAGAGTTACCGCATCCAGCAAGATGTGCCATGGGGTGCGGGTGCTTAAAAGCAGGAAAGCCCCACTATAAATGAAAGTTGAAATACCAAAAGCAATTAACAAATACATGACCTTTATGCCTAAAAGACATGAGCTGTATATCCATTTCGAGAAATCAGAGTAACAAAGATATTAACTTAAGGCAATGTTCCAATCGCATGAACTATTTATAGAAGAAATTCACGCAATTAATGAAACTCCAGATGCCAAAAGCAATTAACAAAAGCATGACCTGCATGACTATTGAAAAACATGAGCTGTATAGTCAATAAATATTTTAACAGTCATCTTTAATTAGTTTTTACCTATGAGAGGAAGAATTCCTCCATAAGGTGATGAAAAATAAAAAATTCTCTTGGAGGTAAATTTCCATCATCTTCCAATGGAATATTCACCTTCTCAGTTACAATGTCGATTTCCAAATAAATTCCATATAAATGGTTTACTGGGTCCAAAAATTGCCTAAAGCCCATAAAGAAAGTGTTAAACCAAAAGATAATCTGACACGCACTCGCAGGGACCTAAAAAAGACAATAATATAAATAACAGCAATGAATATATCATTTTATCAGAGATTTCGGAAAGGACACATCCGTTTTAGTGGTATAAAGCAATTTTATACCATAAACATATAGGAAATACCAGTCAAACATTTTTTCACCAAATACGAACTAACAACAAAAAATAGACGGCAATTAATGCACAGTAATCAATATCAATACACATTATTGGCCATATTGATAATTTGGATTTCAACTCTCTTCCATTCTGACAAAAGCAAAGTAGCTCTGTTGCGACCAAGCATCTGTGACTCCCATACCCTCAAAGGCTTTAAGCACAAGATTAGTAGAAATCCATGCCCGAGAACAAAATTCCTCAGTTAATCAGAAAATAAAGGATTGTCACATAGTTCAGGAAAAGTTCAACAGTATCACAACTAAAAATGTATAAGGTGGCACTTTAATAGTTTATTTCCTGCTTTGATCATTAAGATTTGATCTAGACCGTAGACCTCTTTCATCCTAGATAGAAAGTGTTTTAGCCTATATAATGTTTTCAAAATGCATGTAGACAGCTTTAACAAATCAAAAATAACCATAGAAGATGGGAATAGTTAAATGAATGCGAGGACATATAACCAAGATAAATAAAATGGCATGTGAGTGAGACAAATGAAGCAACATGTCACGAGCCTCGTTCATCGCTCTGATCTGAGAAGAAACAGAGAGAAAAAGAATTGACAGAGAGAGACTAGACTGCTTAAGTTAATTGATTTTTCCTCCCTACATTCACAGAGATCTTGCCTATTTATAGGCTACAAAAGGCAGGAAATGGGACGTATAACCTCCAGGAGCGCTTAGAAGTTGTAACCACCTGAACGGCCAACAAGACAATCGGGAAAGGTCCCGATCGTCCTCTGTTTTTCTGTTTTACCATTCATCAAACCCTAACCCTAACTCTAGCTGCATGCTGTTATAATGGAAAAGACCAAATTACACTTGTACAATTTGTCTCCTTCGCACTTGTGTAGTTTTTTTCCTATGTTACCCCTGGTTATTGACACAACATATAACCAGCATAAAAAACGGAACTCATTACCAACATAAATGAAATGATCCATAACTAATATACAGATGAATTACAAGCACAATAGAAGCATCAGTGAAAAAGTAAAATAGGATCTTGTATGTGTTACGTGGACAATTTTCTTTCAATATTTTTAGAGATCAATTTTTTATTGAAAAAATAAATTAATATTCATAAGGTATCAAGAGGGTTTCACCCATTTATAAAACAAAATTGTTTACATGTATTAACAAGCTCTCCTTCGAAATTAGCACAACTGGTAGACCATAAACACAGATAACACATCCACCTACATCTAACCATAAAGAAGGGCATATCATTTGTCCAACTCTCCTCTGTTGTAATGATAGAAACTACTACAGTAGCATTGCAATAGTCAAACTTGCTGCTGGATATCCAGTTAGAACTTTTAAGGCTCTTGTTCCATTCATTAGCACAACAGTATCATGCACAGAAGGTTTATTATCCAGTAAGTGCGATCAAAGAATCAATAAAGGGGGGGAAAAAAAGGAGTTATAACACCCATGTGACAGATATATAATGTAAATTAAAAATTAATTGATCGAGCAACAGACCAATAATATTCATCAACACATCCCAATTAACAATTAGAAAAAAAAACAGTAATCACAAAGGACCATAGCATTTTAAAAATTAATTGATCCAGCAAGAGACCGATAGTATTCACCAATACATCTGATTTAAAGATTAGAGAAGAAAGACAATAATCACAAAGGATTACAATAGTCTTATTAAAATAGAAGTGATCAGCAGTAGCATTAAGATGAAGAGAGGGAAGTACTACACTCACCCTTCTTCACTCGGACAAACTTCCCAGAGTGTGACCTACGCACATGCCTTACCGCAATCCCAGCTGTTGGAGCCTTGCCACCAGCAGGAACTTTTAATTGATGATCGGAGAGCAGGGAGGTTGGGGATTTCGGAGATGATGACAAAATTTCTGAATTCTGGCTGGCTATTTTCAACATTTCCCTTTGCTCATGAGTCAGAAACCCCTCACTCGATGCCATTTATACAGTCACTAAAATAAAGAAAAAAAAAGATAACATGAGACTGCCAGAAATATCATTTATTGACCAAAAAGAAAAAACAGTAGCTCAAGAACTTCGACACATCGCAATAAGGCAGCAGATTACACATGAGCCTCGTTAGTTCCTGGAAAAGATAGGTAAGAGCAGTAGGTTACAGACTCACAATGAATGCTTCGTTCATTGAGAAGCTATGCGACAGTGTCAACTAACAATATAAATAAATATTAATATTTAACGAATAAAATCTTGGCAATAAATCAAGAATTCCAGGTTGAAAAGCAAAACAAGTACGATTTAGTCCAAGCTCGCTAAAACCGGAATAAAAGAAAATAAAAACAGAAAACCTTATAGGTTATGCACGGAAACCAAATAGGCGAAAGGAATACCAAAAAAAAAATCACAAACGAATTATCATATTCACAGGGATAAATGCTTGTTGTTTCTGCTCAGCAATCTTACATAGCAAACACATACTTATTCAACACCTTTTCTTCAAGTTTTCCTTCTTTACTCAGTAATGACAAATCTTCATAAGACGAAGAAACAACCAAAATACGATTAGAAAAAAGCGAGAGAATGAGAAAGAGAGGAAGTACCTGTTTTCGGCTTTGGAGATGCAAGTGTATTAGTACCTTTGAATACAAATGAATCTAGAACCTGAATCCAACTCTTCTGTGCTTGGCCCGGATCTCGAGCCAAGACAGGAGGAGCAAACCGGATCTCCAAATCGGACCTCCGGTTTGGACCTCGAGATTACACTGAGACCAAAAAAAAAAAACAGCGAAGAAGAAGACAGTGAAGCCAAGATCAAAGACAGAGGAGGTCTGAGAGAAAAAAAAAAAAACCTAGATCCGAGCTTGATTAAGCAGGGGGTATGGGTCCGTGTCTCAACCGGTTGTGGAGAAGAGAGTGAGAGTAAACGAAATGGAGGAAATGGATGAGGATGAAAAAAGAAGTGAGGGATTTTATATAGGGAGGCTACGGTTGCGGGTACACGTCATCAAGACGGGTTGTGTGTCCACGTGGCACTGACGCTGCGGAAAAGGATCACCGTTGTTGCCGGTCTTTCGCTTACACCCGGCGACATCCTAACCGGCTAGGGCTCTTTAGGATGGAAATGATTTAAATTACTAAATTACCCTTTTTCGCTTTTTGTCATATAATTTTGCATTATTTTGTTGGATATTTATTTTACTTTCTATTTTTTCCATGAAACTAAATAATTATATATATATATATATATATATTTATGAGTATCAAGAAAGAAAGAAAAAAAAAAAATCGGTAATCAACAACTAAACATCAACAGCTAATATAACCTAAATCAATAATTAATTAGGAATCAGTAATGATCCAAAATCAACTACATCTTTCATCTTTTCTTATATAAATATTTAATGAGAATATATAATCTTTTCAAAAAAGCTTTCTTCATAATTAATCAAATAAATCAATGACAATTGTTTCCGATAAATAAGTAATGATTTTTCCTCAAACAAATTTTTAATAACTAATAACAATCTAGTAAGTGCAAAAAAATTAAATTAAAATTTAATCCTTTTTGGTTGGGATTAATTGGATTATAAGTTTTAGCATTATATTTTTATATTTTATAATGTAAACAATGATCTTCATTTCTACTTAAGCCTAATTAGGTATAGAAATATTTATACATCATTTGTCTATTTTTAAATAAAAATAAAAGATTTATTGAAACATAAAAATTAAATGTACAATAAAAAATATGATGATTATCAGATTATGTAAAGTAGTGCACACGATATAAATAAATATACATTAAATAATATAAGAACTGAACAACACAATCTTCTATTGATGGTCGTATTTTAATAAAACATCAGCAACCACGGTGATCGTATCTAAACAGAACATCATAAAACCACATATACAAATGGACATATATGGATCACACAACTTTCCTCTACGCTGATGATCACTATTTGAATACATGTAACTATTATTTGAGTGGTGATATTGTTTTGTAATAATTGTTAAAATCCTCAAAGAATGGTCTTTACTGAATCAATAAGTTATTACGAGTTTTCTACTTATCATTTAGTATTAAGTATCTTGTTATCACACTATATGTGTAAATTTTAACATATGTTTTAAGTTTGTAGTGATTTAATGTAAAGGTCCGGAATCTTGAATAAATAAATTTGTAATTTAAATGTGGAAGCGGATAATAAATTTAGGGTTTACATTTCTTACACAATAATTTAGAATGTCCAATAGGGATACGAGAATATTCATTCTAAAATACAAACGATTAATTAAAAAAATATGAATAAATAAACATTTTACAATAACCTTCATTAACACTTGAAGAGAGTCCAGAAGGTGAACTACTCACAACTCTCTATCTGATCGAGATCTGGATCTTGATTTTCTTAATATGAAATAGTTAATGAAAAGGTAAACTACACTAACTTAGTAAGAATATTATACTAATCACATACACGAAAAACCGAATATTGGTAAAAAATCAAAAAACTACTAATGAAGCCCTTACTTTACATAAATATATTTAACTTTAAAAATTTTTATTCGATACATACTATTACATTTTTTTCAAAATTAACCTATGAAGACAAATAAGTAAATATTTTAATTCCATTCATAAGATCACAATTTTTTTTTTCTTTTTTACCTGTTTATTGGTACCTCTGTGGGTTCATAGGGATGTTTCTTTACGCATGAACCAAATATCCAATTTTATCAATTAACGATCGTCCCCATATCCTGTCCATTAATGAACGTCAAAATACAATCGTCTCGATACCCCGTCTAGTATGATGGTGAATCTTATCTCCTAAACCTTTCCGATATGTGACTTCACTACCCTATCCGATTGAGAAAACATTCACGATAGAGTGCTCTATGTTTAGACCGATTGTGTGGACGAATATGTACTGTCCATTACGATTGATCTCGTCCGTCTGATCGATCTAAGGAGGAAATGAATCTGAGTCATTCACGTACGCGGAATCGACCCTGAGCTGTCAGATCGCTGGGTACGCAAATCGCCCGCATGCCACTAACGTCAGCGTATTTTGTTACGCGGCGTGCTCCGGTTCGTCGAAGTTACTGACTAGGTCGTCCTACATGGCCAAATTTTTTCTTTTTATATTTTGACCCCTTGTTACCAATTTTTTTTTCAAAAACATCTCTCCAACTTAAATTTTCACCATTTTTTTTCAAAATTACTTTCAATTATGTCTCTAACCTATTTTTTTTCAAATAATTTAATAAAATAAAATTAAAATAATTTAAATTTTTTTTAATTATTTTTATAAATGTCAAAATTAATATCAGACCAAATTTCGGATCCAAATATTACATTTAATACAGTTATGTATGGAACATAAGAAAAGATAAAAAATGTCAGAGAGTCAACTTATAAAATTTTAAATGAGTAATTTTTTAAATAAAAGTGTAGAGGCTTGGAACTTAAAGGAAAATAAATTCATAAATTAAATGCGGAAGTGATTAATAGAGTTAGAGTTTACATTCCTTACATAATAATTCTGAATATCCAATAGGGTTACGGGAATATTAAAAAAAAAAGCGCCACGTCAGCAGCCACGTCAGCGGCCCAGTCAGCAGCCCTGGCCAACCAGGACCTGCCGCGTGGCAAGACCACGTCGACCAGGGAACGGGCCACGTGGGCGATCCGCGTGCGCGCGATCGGATGGCCCAGATGCGTCCCTGCGCGCACGGACGGCCCAGATCAAGCGTGCGCACGGACGGCCCAGATGCAATCGCACGGACAGAGCCAGATGCACGCGCACGGATGGCCCAGATTCAATAAAAAATGGACGGCCCAGATTTAATCAAAATGGACGGCTGTGATCAAAAGGCAAAAGGGTATAAATAGAACCCCCACACCTGACCACAAAAACCCTAGCCGCCTGACCTCGCCGGAGAAGACGAACCAGACGCCGGAGGAGCCGGCCGCCGCCACCCGCCGCCGCACCTGGGAGTTTTTCGACCGCTGATCGAGGTAAATTTCATACCCCTGACTCGTTTTTCCATGCTGAGTTCCCCTGTGGCCAAATCAGAGCCAAAATCCCGGCCAAACGGCCGAAAAACACGGCCGAAACCCAGCGGCGCCGCCGCGCCCCTCCTTGGTTTTTGCTTCCGATGAGGCCCTTCTCGGCCTCCGTTTGATGCAATTTTTATATCACCGTGATCACCATTCTTTTCTCTACAGGTTGATCGGAGCCGAATCACCAAAACATGAACCTCGCCGGAGAGCCGCCGCACCCGAGAGCACCGCCGTCGGTAAGCTTCGTTTTCCGTAATTTTTTTGGCCCCCCGAGGGCCCTAGGGTTGTTTTATCACAGGGACCGATGCAAGTGTGGCCGAATTCGGCCGAAAATGGCCAACTCGAGGCGAATTGTCGCCGCAAGCGGCGGCGCCGTCGCCGGAGCACGGCGGAGCCGCCGTGCTGGAATTGCGATATTGGCCGAAAGGGGTCCTGGGTCTAATTTGGGATTTTTTGGAACACGTGCAGGTACCAGTAGTGTGTTTCAGTTCTCCGGAAAAAATTCAGGAAAAATTAGGGACAGCCTGTAGACGCACTGTGGAGCCGTGTTCGGACCCCGAAACGAGTAAGGACCCCTCACCCTACTTCGTATCACGGTATTAAAGTTCAATAAATGATAAAATGGTATCTCATGAATCAACAGATGTGTGAAATTGTTTTAAGTCACTAATGGAGCCCGAGTCTGGTGTGTTTGTCTGTTAGCTGTTGTTTGGCCTATTTTACGGTTTTAAAATGCAGTATGAGGTCTTATATTTTCATTTCATAGTTTCGTGTGCACATATTACTGTTTTATTGATTATGGTTGAATGACTGAGAACCCGATGTTGTGTGTTGTCTTGTTTGGCATAAATTACTGGTTTGCTTGTTTGTTTGCGAATTGATGATGCTGACTGAGGAAAAGGGGAATGAAAGGTTATGTGAATTGATAATTGTATAATGTGGTCAGCCTGACTAGATATCCTGGGAGATGGTGGATGGACCGGGTCCGTAGGGAACCCTACCGGGATCGTGGTCTCTCATACCGGACGGGGTATGGAGATCTTATGTGTTTTAGCGCCCATACCTGACGGGGTATGGGGATGGCCCGTTCCACCCTCATACCGGATGGGGTATTGAGGTTTATAGTTTTGGCGCCCATACCGGACGGGGTATGGGGACAGCCCTAGAATCTGATTACAAGTGTTAAGGGTTCACGGGTAGCGGGACCCCTATGGATCCCCATGGATACTAGTAGGCTGGTAAATAAGGAAAAATATGTTGTGTAATGATTGAGATGCAAAAGGCGTGATAAGTATTATGTTATACAGTTTTTATGATTTCGTGATGATGATAATGTTATTGCTTTCGTATATTGTTTTGTGAATTTCACTTAGATAAGTGGATAATAAAGGTTTTTATGTTAATAAACGAGTTTGTTGTAAACTATGCTCCATTGGTCCTTTTGTGTTTTCTACCCACCTTTACCTCCGTGACGGTGAGATAGTGTGATGTCTTTACTGGGCTGGTGTAGCTCATTCCTTATTTAATCATTTCAGATCAGGAAGATATTGTTCCCGAGCCCGTTCCGCAGGAAGACGGCGAAGGGGACGCCTGAAGACTCCGTAGTCATATTTATAGCTTTTATTTTTGAGTTTCTCTTTTAGTTAGTTTGTTCTTTTATACTTTGAGCACATTTTTTGTTTTAGTGTAAGGGATGTTAAATCAAAATTTTTATTACGCTTCCGCATTTGACCTTTTTAATATACATATTTCATTTTAAAATTTCTAGGGCCGTTACAGTTGGTATCAGAGTCAGGTTTCGATCCTGGGACCTGTGGGTTATGGGCCCACCACACTTCCGCTTGTAACAGCTCCTTTAACCCGACTCACTCCCTGTTCTGCATCCTTCTTGCGGGTTACTAGGGCGGAGTCGACTGACTGGGCTTTCTTTATTCTTTGGATTAACTCGGGTTGGACTGCTAGGTGGCCCAAACATGTGGCCCTCTTCAGATCTCGCAGTCGAACCTGCTGCGTGGCCCCAATTGACCTGCATTCTGAAACCATCAAATGGGCTAGGGTGCCTGCACTTTTCCTGCTGAGGGCATCGGCTACCACGTTGCCATTACCTGGATGGTATAGGATATCACAATCATAGTCCTTGAGGAGTTCCATCCACCTTCTCTGACGCATGTTGAGATCCTTCTGAGTGAAGATGTGCTTCAAACTCTTATGATCGGTATAGATCTGAAAGGTCTCTCCATACAAATAATGGCGCCAGGTTTTCAAGGCGTGTATGATTGCGGCAAGCTCTAAGTCATGGGTAGGATAGTTATTCTCATGATTCTTTAGCTGTCTAGACTCATATGCTATAGCCTTTCCATGCTGCATCAGGACACAACCCAGGCCCAGATAGGAGGCATCACTATAAACTGTATACCCTCCTGATCCACTCGGTAGAGCCAGCACGGGTGCAGTAGTCAGTCGCTTCTTCAATTCTGAAAAACTCCTTTCGCAGTCCTCATTCCATTCAAACTTTGCATTCTTCTTTGTGAGTCGGGTTAGAGGAGCTGCTAGACTAGAGAACCTTTCGACAAACCGGCGGTAATAACCTGCCATCCCCAGGGAGCTGCGAATTTCCTTAACTGTTGTCAGCCTTTCCCAACCAAGTACCGCTTCAACCTTTTCGGGGTTCACTGATACCCCTTCCTTCGATATAACATGTCCTAGGAAGGCGGTTTGCTCGAGCCAAAATCCACACTTGCTCAACTTTGCATACAACTTCTTTTCCCTGAGGACCTGTAGGACTTGGGCAAGATGATGAACATGTTCTTCTCTACTTTTTGAGTAGACTAAGATATCATTGATGAACACGATGACAAATTGATCCAAGAACTCTCTGAAGATCCTGTTCATTAGATCCATAAAGATGGTCGGGGCGTTGGTTAGCCCAAACGGCATGACCAGGAACTCATAGTGTCCGTACCTGGTTCGGAATGCTGTCTTGGGGATGTCTTCTGTTCTTACCTTTACCTGATGGTAACCTAATCGTATATCTATTTTAGAAAAGACCCGTGCACCCTGCAACTGATCGAAAAGGTCATCAATCCGGGGAAGAGGGTATTTGTTCTTAATTGTTACCTTTTTTATCCCTCTGTAATCAATGCACAGTCTCAACGTTCCATCTCCCTTCCTTGCAAAAGTAACCCCGGCACCCTAAGGGGAAACGTTGTGTTTAATGAAACCACTGTCTTGTAACTCAGTGATATGTTTCCTTAGTTCTTCCATCTCGATGCGGCTCATTCGGTAAGGAGCAACCGAGATGGGCTGGGTACCTGGCTGTAAGTCTATGGTAAACTCGACCTCTCTGTCCATTGGTAGACCGGACAGTTCATCCGTAAATACGTCTGAAAAGTCTCGGACTACTGGAATCTCTTGGATACAAACTTCTTTCTTGGGTTTACCTAGTTAGAGAAAAAACAAGATTAAGGCACTGGGAATTAAGAAAACTTGCCATCAGGGAAAATTAGTACTGAATGATTTTATTAACTTGTAAATGGCTCCTCGTTGGGAGGATTAAATACAATCTTTTTGTTAAGGCAGTCTATGGTAGCGTGATACGCCGCTAGCCAATCCATTCCTAAGATTACATCAAAATCCCCCGTGTCTAACCCTATCAGGTCTACCCTCAATTTCCTATCTGCTATCTCCACGGCACATGCCCTGTAGATAACCTCTCCTAGCAATGTCTCCCCCCCAGCGGTAGATACAAGCAATAATGAATCAAGTCTATCAGGTAGTACACAAATTTTGGAAGCAAGAACATGTGAAACAAAAGAATGTGATGCACCAGTGTCAAACAAAACATGAGCAATGTGGCCAGAGATAGTATACATACCATGTACCACGTCCGGATCTGCGTCGGCATCCTTCTGGGTAAGGTTGTAAACTCTGCCCTGGATTGGAGGCCTTCTTTGATTCTGGTTCCTCTGGCATTCCCTTGCATAGTGATGGGCACTGCCGCATATGCGACAGGTGTTGCTGAGGCGATAGCAGGGTCGGTCCCCGTGATCCCTGCCGCAGTGCTGGCAGATCTTCCCACGTGCTGCCCCCGTAGCCTGAAGAGGGGCCTGGATGGCGGGTCTGGGCCTCTTACTGGGTTGGACAGGCGCGATAAGTGTTGGCCTGCGGAGCGGGGCTGAGGATCGGGAACTCCCCGCTAGCTGAGGGTGGGTGTCGAAGCTCATTTCTATGATCTGCGCCTTTGCTAGGACTGTTGAATATGTCTCGAGCTCCATTACCAGTAAGTGCTGTCTGATTTTCGGGCGGAGACCCCACTGGAATTTCCTGGCCTTTCGGCCCTCATCCATCAATGTCTCCGGGGCATATCGGCCCAGCTCCAGAAACTTACGGGCATACTCCGACACTGTCATGTTTCCCTGGACCAATTGAGCAAACTCCATTTCCTTCAGGTGTTGGATGTGTTTAGGGAGATACTCCGCGTGGAAGGCCGCTAAGAACTGCTCCCAAGTAGCTGGTGTAGGCAGGGTGGTCCGCTTGAGCTCCCACCAGCGTACTGCTTCCCCTACCAGCATGTACGAGGCAATGACAACTCTCTGCTCAGGAACTACTCCCAAGGTCTCGAAAGCTCTCTCAGTCTCTGCCAGCCAGTATTGGGCCTCTTCAAAAGAGGATTCCCCTGCAAAAGTAGAAGGGTTCAGTCTTCTGTACCTCTTTATGAAGCTGGGGTCGATCAAGGAAGAAGCGGGGTCCCGAGGTAGAGGGACTGGGGCCGGCTGAGGGTGAACGGGGGGACCCTGTGGTGGCACCTGCTGATGTGGTGGGGGTACTGGAATGTGCTGTGGTGGTGCCTGGTGGTACCGTGGCTGTGGTACCGGGTCGTACCGCGGCTGTGGTGCCGGGTGGTATTGTGGAGGAACAGGCTCCTGCCGGGGTGGCTCGGGATCAGCCTGCTGTAGCGGGGGCTCAACCTGCGATAGCGGAGGAAGTCCGGGTAACTCCCTTCTCTCCTCTCGCCTTTGTTGGGCAGCTACGAGAGCTTCCACCATCTCAAATAGTCTGTCTAAATTCTCCCGAAGCGAATTATCTTGGGCCGCTCGGTTTAGTGGGGGTCTTCCTCTCCTCATTTCCGTGTACCTGCATTCACAAGGAATGGTTGAGTAACGATCTATCGGTGAGTATTTCTCTAAGGCACTATTGTGTAAGGGATGGGTCCGAGAAAATGTGGCTCTGATACTAACTGTAACGGCCCCGGAAATTTTAAAATAAAATATGTATATTAAAAAGGTCAAATGCGGAAGCGTAATAAAAATTTTGATTTAACATCCCTTACACTAAAACCAAAAACGTGCTCAAAGTATAAAAGAACAAACTAACTAAAAGAGAAATTCGAAAATAAAAGCTATAAATATGACTACAGAGTCTTCAGGCGTCCCCTTCGCCGTCTTCCTGCGGAACGGGCTCGGGAACAATGTCTTCCTGATCTGAAATGATTAAATAAGGAATGAGCTACACCAGCCCAGTAAAGACATCACACTATCTCACCGTCACGGAGGTAAAGTTGGGTAGAAAACACAAAAAGACCAATGGAGCATAGTTTACAACAAACTCGTTTATTAACATAAAAACCTTTACTATCCACTTATCTAAGTGAAATTCACAAAACAATATACGAAAGCAATAACATTATCATCATCACGAAATCATAGAAACTGTATGACATAATACTTATCACGTCTTTTGCATCTCAATCATTACACAACATATTTTTCTTTATTTACCAGCCTACTAGTATCCATGGGGATCCATAGGGGTCCCGTTACCCGTGAACCCTTAACACTTGTAATCAGATTCCAGGGCTGTCCCCATACCCCGTCCGGTATGGGCGCCAAAACTATAAACCTCAATACCTCGTCCGGTATGAGGGTGAAACGGGCCGTCCCCATACCCCGTCCGGTATGGGTGCCAAAACACATAAGATCTCCATACCCTGTCCGGTATGAGATACCACGATCCCGGTAGGGTTCCCTACGGACCCGGTTCGTCCACCATCTCCCAGGATATCTAGTCAGGCTGACCACATTATACAATTATCAATTCACATAACCTTTCATTCCCCTTTCCCTCAGTCAGCATCATCAATTCGCAAACAAACAAGCAAACCAGTAATTTATGCCAAACAAGACAACACACAACATCGGGTTCTCAGTCATTCAACCATAATCAATAAAACAGTAATATGTGCACACGAAACTATGAAATGAAAATATAAGACCTCATACTGCATTTTAAAACCGTAAAATAGGCCAAACAACAGCTAACAGACAAACACACCAGACTCGGGCTCCATTAGTGACTTAAAACAATTTCACACATCTGTTGATTCATGAGATACCATTTTATCATTTATTGAACTTTAATACCGTGATACGAAGTAGGGTGAGGGGTCCTTACTCGTTTCGGGGTCCGAACACGGCTCCACAGTGCGTCTACAGGCTGTCCCTAATTTTTCTTGAATTTTTTCCGGAGAACTGAAACACACTACTGGTACCTGCACGTGTTCCAAAAAATCCCAAATTAGACCCAGGACCCCTTTCGGCCAATATCGCAATTCCAGCACGGCGGCTCCGCCGTGCTCCGGCGACGGCGCCGCCGCTTGCGGCGACAATTCGCCTCGGGTTGGCCATTTTCAGCCGAATTCGGCCACACTTGCATCGGTCCCTGTGATAAAACAACCCTAGGGCCCTCGGGGGGCCAAAAAAATTACGAAAAACCGAAGCTTACCAGCGACAGTGCTCTCGGGTGCGGCGGCTCTCCGGCGAGGTTCGTGTTTTGGTGATTCGGCTCCGATCAACCTGTAGAGAAAAAAATGGTGATCACGGTGATATAAAAATTGCATCAAACGGAGGCCGGGAAGGGCCTCATCGGAGGCAAAAATCGAGGTGGGGCGCGGCAGCGCTGCTGGGTTTCGGCCGTGTTTTACGGCCGTTTGGTCGGGATTTTGGCTCCGATTTGGCCACAAGGGAACTCAGCGTGGAAAAAGGAGTCAGGAGTATGAAATTTACCTCGATCGGCGGTCGAAAAACTCCCCGGTGCGGCGGCGGGTGGCGGCGGCCGGCTCCTCCGGCGTCTGGTTCGTCTTCTCCGGCGAGGGCAGGCGGCTAGGGTTTTTGTGGTCAGGTGTGGGGGTTCTATTTATACCCTTTTGCCTTTTGATCACAGCCGTCCATTTTGATTAAATCTGGACTGTCTGTTTTTGATTGAATCTGGGTCGTCCGTGCGCGTGCATCTGGGCAGTCCATGCGATTGCATCTGGGCCGTCCGTGCGCACGCTTGATCTGGGCCGTCCATGCGTGCGGGGACGCATCTGGGCCGTCCGATCGCGCGTACGCGGATCGCCCACGTGGCCCGTTCCCTGGTCGACGTGGTCTTGCCACGCGTCCTGGTTGGTCAGGGCTGCTGACTGGGCCGCTGACGTGGCTGCTGACGTGACGCTTTTTTTTTTTAAATTATAAATTAAACTAAATAAATAAAAATAATAAAAATAATAATAAAAATGCTGAAATTATTTGGGCGTTACAGTTAGAGTTTACATTCCTTACATAATAATTCTGAATATCCAATAGGGTTACGGGAATATTTATTCTAAAAGACAAACAGAAATTAAAGAAATAAAGCAAAAAACGAATAGCTAAACATCCTATGATAACCTTCACTAGCACTTAAAGGGAATCCGGATAGTGAACTACTCACAACTATCTTGTTAATCGGAATCTGGATCTTGATCCTCTTGATCTGAAATAGTTAATGAAATGGTAAACTACATTAACCCAATAAGAATATCACACTAATCACATATACAGAAAACTAAAGATTGGTAAAAAAATAAAAAAAAGCAACTAATAAAGCTCTTGCTTTATTTAAATATATTTGAAACTTGAAGATATTTGTTTAATACTTACCATAGCGAATTTTCCAAAAACAACCTATGAAGTCCCTTATTCATATTACTTTTTATTTTCACAATAAGAGAACAAGAAATAATAGCTTTCCTTTCTTACCTACTTATTGGTACCCCTAGGGATCCATAGTCCCTCCTACTCATGAACCTAATATCCAAATTTTTAATTGACCGGTCCCCATACCCCGTCCAATAATGGGCATCAAACATTCCATCACCTCAATATCTCGTCCAATATGAACGTAAACTATATCTCCTAAATCTTTTTAGTAAGGGACTTTCCAGTCTTGTTCGACTGAAGTAACGTTCACGGTAGGGTTCCTTATGTACTGGATCCGTCTGCTCTTTTCTTGGGTAACAAACAAGTCTTTCACATACAAATTTTCATCAACAAACAACCAATGAACTCATACTAATATCTCATATCACACATACAGATAAATTAAACTACATTCATATTGATAGTATATAACCAAAATAATCAGATAGGTTTATAAGACTATTGAACTATAACTTAAGAATATGTACTATATAAAAATCGAGCAATTAGGACAGTACAGAAAAATAAACAGGAAATCAAAAAAATTATGAACTAACTAGTTCCGCCTCCATTAGTAATCTGTAATTATTTTTAGGATTTTCTAATTTTTCACAAAAATATAAAACTATATATCATTAAGTCTTAATTTACTATAACGAAGAATTAAGTGAGGGATTCTTACCTAGATCGGTGTTTCGAGATGTCGAGCTGTCTACTACGTCTCCTAATGGGTACTAGGTTCCCTAAATTTTTTCTGCGAAATTCAAAATACTCGTCACATACCTAAAAATTCAAAATCGATGTTCAAAACTCATTATGGCCAATTTTGGAGTTCTGGCATTACAACGCTGCCATGCTCCGACATCGGCTCCGCCGCCCATGACAACGATTCGCCTAGGCCTGACCGATTTTGACCAGTTTTAATCGTATCACTGCAGAAAAATACGTTAGGGGACTCGCTTGGCCGAAAAATCACAAAAAAAAATTGAATCTACTGGCAGGGGGACCTTCGGGTGCAGCAATTCCGTCGATCCCCCTTCGCGGCTAAGGTTCTTTCTTTGACTATCCTACACAGAAAAAGACGGTGAATACAATGATCGAAAAATTACGTAAAACGGGAATCAGAAAGGGACTCATCGGAGGAATTTTGGGGTTTTAGCCGCGGCGGCTCCGCTGGGCTTTGTTTGTAGTTTCCGATTCACCCGGTGTCCCTCTTACTTCGATTTGGTCATAGAGTTATTCAGAATCGAATTCTAAGTGGGTAGAGGGAATTTTTATCTTTTTTAGTGGTTGGGGGTGGCTTCGGCACAACGATGGTCAGCGGTCGGCGATCGGTCTTCTTCTCCGGCGAGGGCTGGTGGCTAAGGTTTAGGTTCCCGTGTGATGCAAAATATTTATAATCATCCCATGTTGATCTGGACTGTCAGTCGCAATCAATCTCGACTGTTCGATCGCGCCTAAGGAGACAAACGAATTTGAACCGTTCATTGCGATTAATCTCGACCGTCCGATCACACATGAGGAGAAAATAAATCCGGACCGTTCGATCGCGGAGCACATGGATCGCCATTGTGGCCTCTCACGTGGCACCGAAGTAAACGCGCCTTGCCACGTGGCATGTTTCGGTTCGTCGAAGTTGTTGACTAGGATGTTCTATGTGGCCAAATTTTCTTTATTTGCACTTTAACTCACTCTTTCTAATTTTTCTTTCAAAAACACTCATATAATTCAAATTTTCACTTATTTTTTTTAAAATTATTTTCAATCTCATCCTTAATTCATTTTTTTTAAATTTCACTTAAATAAAAATAAAATAAATTATTTTAAATTAATAATTAAAAAATAAAAAATTTATCTCAAGTTGTTTTTCGAACCCGAATATTATAAAAAGTTAGAAGTGTTTTAAATTACATTATTTAAATTTTTTACGTGAAATTTAACCACAAATTTCAATTAAGAATCTAAAAATCAAGAATGACGACAATTCTTAAAAAATCATTTAATTTTTATCAAATTAATGAGGATAACTCAAATATTGTACTATCCAAAAGCATTTATTATTTATGGCACACAACATGGTATCGAACTAATAACTCAAATAGTGTACTATCAAAGAACATAAAATTAAAGGCATAAAATATTAGAAAAAAGTTAAAAATCCCAATAAATAGAATAGCGGCATTTGGCAAGAGAAATGACAAAGCTGTAAAATAAGTAAATTAGCAAATAATATAGGTAAAAAATTAAATAGAAATGTTTGGAAGTACTATTTAATTGTTACAAATATTTTATTACTTATACTATGTTAGATATTGTTAATTTTTAAAAATATGAAGAAAAAAAAATAAGTAAATTGATTGTATAAAAAATAATAACATAAAAATATAGAATGTATTTTTTATATAAATAAATATAAACGTGTAATTCTTTTATTTCTTTTTTCTTAACTTACAGATCCTTCAATCATAACTAGCATATATACATCCTCATGACCCCTTCAATCTGTTCAGACAATTCAGGATCTACCACAATTACCCTCCACCTTCATTCATCACCGCCACCAGATTGTCTTAGCATTTGCTTCTTCATGCTTTTGAAACATATAGCAAAAAGAAAACTACTTCTGATGTTCACACACATTTTTGTTTTCAATTATTTATTCAAACATATTCCGAAAAAATATAGAGCATAATTCTATATGAACAACCAAAATTACCAGGTAGTAGCATCTAGAAACTGGCACTTTGCTTGAATCGACTATTCAAGTAAAACAGCATTGGGGAATTAGGAATCCTTCACCGTGAAAAACCTAATTGTAATTGTGCTTGGTGGCAGCTGCTGAGATTGTATTTTAATATCTCAGTAAAGACTTACAGAAAAACATCTCTACTGTCAATCATGTCACTATGCATCCTGGCGAGTACTATTAGGTCTTAAGACTTCTCTTATTTTTCCAGAATTCATCTTTCTTTCCCTTCTTCTTAGCTTTTACCCTACCCAGTTTGCTATTGATAATTCCGAGTATAGCACTCCTGTCCTTCCGATTCTTCATAGCAGCTTTGACATCCAAGATCGCCCTAAGCTTTTCATAAGACTTCAAATCTGGCACTTGTCCACTTTTTACCATTTGCTTGTGGTAAAAAAATGCCCTCTTGAAATCACAAACTCGAATGTAGGCGTAGATCATGGTTGAATAGGTAACGGAATCAGGTTTTAGACTGAGAGCTGCCATCTCTTTTAAAAGTTGCGGCAATTTTGAGTGTTGTCCGCCTCGTGCATATGCGTTGATTAACATGTTATATGTCATCAATGTTGGTTGTAAGCCCATCTTTCCAAATTCAGAGATCACATCCCTTGCTTCAGCATACTGGCCTTGCTTAGCAAATCCATCAAGAAGAGTGTTGAAAGTTACCTGAGTGCCTTTGATTTTTTCATGGATCATTAATTTCCATATTTTCATCAACCTCTGTGTATCACCAGCACGCCTAAATGCATCCAGGAGAGCTGTGTACGTCTCTGTCGAGGGTTTTATACCTTCTTTTTGCATATTTTCAAATGCAACATAAGCTTTCTCATGCCAGCCACTGACTGAATATGCATGAATTAGAGCTGTATATGAATGCGAAGTTGGTTTTATACCCACTTTCTTCATCCTCAAGAATGCATCTGCAGCCCTGTCACTCATCTTCTTCTGCCTCCCATATGCACTTACGAGGCACGTATATGATTTAGCATTTGGCTCTAAACCCATTCCCTGCATTTCTAACAACAACTTTTCAATGATCTCTGGCTGGATTCTTCTGCTGTATGCATCCATGAGAATGTTAAAGGTAGCAGATGTAGGCACAAGGCCTTTAGCTTTCATCTCAGCAAAGAGGCCTTCAACTTCTTCAATCTGATTACATTTACCGTAAGCATCCATTAAAGTGTTGTAAACGATGGCGTTTGAAGGGACGCCTTTCTTCTCCATTTCTGATTGGATAACTAGGGCTTCATTCTTCAGCCCCTCATCACAGAATGATTTTATTAGAGCACCTAAAACCTCTGGACTCCATTTGACTCCTTTTCTGTTCATTTTCTCAAAGAAGTCCCATGCATCTTTTGCACTATGGCCATCTTTCCTCATGATTGTGATCATTACAGAACACGTAACATGATCTGGAAAGACATTATTTGTTTCCATTGCTTCATTTGCCTTCCATGCATCATCATATCTGATGGAAGTAGGCAAAATCAACTATCAGCTTTTGCAAGCTAGACCCTTGTGTAAAGCAGTAAATTATATGCTGAAAATATTTTTTTTGAGATAAATATGTTGAAAATATTTTTAAAATTGGAGAGATAAAAAGAGATATCCATCTCACAGCTAATTCCAAGAACTTAAATCATATCGAGCGGTTTTTTTAGTTTTAATGTTACCATATAGAAATGTTTATTCCCCTTTTTAGCTTGAAGACTCACAGAAGTGGTCTCCAATTGTGAAACCAAACAGGCACATGTACCAAGAACAGCAATTTTTGACAATGCCACAAATCTAAATCCCCATCAAAGTTCCTCGCAATCAACATGCAAACAAGATATTTTACACCGCATATTTTACAGCAAAAAAGAAACGACCTCATGACCATATAAAGCAAACAAGAACATGAAACTCAATCTCTCAGATGTCTGCCTATGCACCTATTCAGAATTACAATAAAAAAGAATAGCTGACTGTTAATAGAAATCTCAAGCCTAATCTTAACTTGCAAGAGAACTAAAGAAGAATCAAAGAGCTGAAGTGAACCAGGCAAACCCAAATCATTCTGTAATTAAGTTAGTGCCAAACTCTACATTTAATGAGGTAAAACCACGGCTTCTAGAGTTATTAGATCAATACCTACCATGTTTCTTCACAAGTATTTAAGGCCAAAGGTAATGTCAGTGCCAATATGACAGGTTGCTAAAAAGGATACTTTACCAGTAGTAAGACACGTAACTTAAGTCAAGAAAAGACTGGGGGGCCTCTATAAAGACTTTTTTTTTAAAGAGAAAAAACAGAAAAGACAACAGCATCCACAGGCACCCATTTATAAGAGACTACAACGGATCTCTAAAACAGAAGACAAAATATCTTTAAGGTTCCTCAAATCACTACTATTCAATATAGGATCTCTAACAGTTTAGGGATGTTGCTTCTAAATTAGATCAATAGCTTCCACTGATAAATTTTTTTTACTACCTAGTTAGTAACTAAAGTTTTAGGTTTGAGTACGCAGTATAGACTTTGAGTATCAAACTTCAAGAACCCAACTGCAGATTCCACTCAAACTTCTATAACAAAAAGAAAAACCAAGAAAGAATTATAAAAACAAAAAACAAAAGAGCAAAACAAGGTAATCAGAAACAAAAAAGACATTATACCTTCCGCAGGCGAGAAGACCGGAAATGGCAGCATTATAAACATGAACATCCCTGAACTCCTTCGTCTGAGGCAAATTCCTAAACAAAACCACCAACTCATTTCCCATCCCTGCCTTTCCTAGCAATGGAAACAAAACGGAACATGCACGGGGTGTTACCAGAGATGGCTCCTGCAATCCCATCCACTCAAACAAGTACAAGCAGCAAGTCAGTTGACCATGTTGACCCATCAGGACCAACGTCTCCACACAATCTCTCTCACTAACCCTTCCTTCAAAACCTCCTAACATCTCCCCTAAAGTGGTATTCTGCGGTAGACTCTGGACAACTTGCATAATTTCTCCCACAACACCCTTTGGTAATGCAGTCGGATGGGTATCTAAAGGACCCATCTCTCCTTTCTTTTCTGTGAGAATGTTTTCATTATCTGATTCAGTATCAGATTCGGCTTCATGGATGGAGTTGATGTCGGGAGCGAGATGCCAAGAAGAACGGCGATTTTTTTGGAGAGAGAATTTTCCCTCTCGAGGCGGGTCTTTAGTGGAGATGCGAGACTTGAAGAATCTAAGCACCGGGTCTTTTAGCTCACCCTCCTCGTCTCCTTCTTCTTCTTCGCCATTGTCTTCTTCTTCATGGTTTTTAGTTTCTGGGTGTTGTTGTAAGAAAGGGAGGAAAATAGGGGATGAAGAATGGTAAGAGGGCGAAGAAGATGGAGGTACAGAGAGAGAGATGGGTGTAAAAGAATTGGAGCAGAGAAACAGGAGAGATTTGGAAGCAAGGTCATGGCGATATGGATACTTATTGATGTTAGTGAAGATAAACCCAAAAGAAAAAGCTTGGCGAGCGACAGCCATGACTGCGAGATGGGGGAAGTTCTCCGGCCACTTTATTTTCTAATAATTTTTAACGTTTAAAAATAATTTTCTCAATTTTATTTAATAATTATTTGATATTACAGCTAATAAATTATTTTATAATACTAAGTGATTATTATTAAAATTATTAATAAATATTAAAAATTACTGGAAGTAATTTCAACATATTATAAATACAAAATTTATTAATAAATAAGTTTTATTTTAATTAAAGAGTTAATTATTATATTATACCAAAAAATTACGGGAATAAAATTCAATTTGAATCTTAACTTAGAAACAAAGACAAAAGTTAATTTCTGCATTTTATTTATATTGTATAATTTTTATTTTTTATATTAAAATTTTTAGCATTGCTCCAAATACACTATAGCAATTAAATTAAGAAAAATAAATTATATAATATTCATATATACGTTCCAAAATTACTTTAATTATGATTACTACTTAATAAATTAAGAAAAAAGTAAAAAAAATTAATTAAATTTATGAAAACGATAAAAATTACTGAATGTTCCAATAATATAAATGTTGTTGCACTTCTCGCTTTTATATCATAGAGTTCTAAAACTAAATCCGTATGACACTCAAGTTAATAGATTTAAAATTTATTTGAAACATGAAAATAGAATCATACAAATATATACAATTCTTTAGTTTTATGAGATTTAAAACACCATCCTTAAAGTTGTAAAATATAATATGGTAAAGATCTATGAAAACTCCAATATTTAAACCTTAAAATGATTTAAGGTTAGGTCACTTTAAATTTTTCATTTTTTTAGATCTTTTAAATCATTTATAAATCTTTTACTCCATATTTTCTTACTATAATCGTAAATCACCAAAATTTAATATAATCTCTCATGTTACAAGCACTTACTAATAAGCCAAGCTTTCCTTCATGGTTCACGAGCTTCGTCCGCTCAGTTGTCGCATCCTCTGGTAGTGAAATCCTATCCCAAGTCTCTATGTCTTGATGGATGCAAGTATATAATTATGTAACGTGAGCCAATGACATACACTGTAAGCAAGTACAATAGGTTCACGTTGTGTAATGAATTCACTACTATGAAGTTTAACATCTTGTGGCCTCCTCTATGCCCAAATATTTGAATCAAAACTCTCACAATGATAAGTAGGAACCTTCTTATATGATCTTGGACTTGGTAGTCTGAAAATTTTATAATGCAAAGGATTTGACCGAACTGCTATTATGGTAATTCCAATTGTATAATAATGAGTTTTAGAATTGGGTAATACCCATCATTATTTAATAGTAGACCTACAAATATAATATATAGGATTTGAATCCTCAATGGATTGGTGTCTACACAAAGAAAGAGACCTTGTTTCTACTCGCATGCTTCAACCTTCAATAAATGAGTAGCTAATAAGTTAAAGTTCATGTTGAAATCAAAATTAGGTTTAAAAATGGGAAAAAAACTCTGTATAGTAACCACAATTACCTATGCTTTGGATGCAACAACCTGTTAAAATCTTATCTCTTTGGCTATGGGCATGTAAAAAAGCTGATTCATATGTTAGATTGTTGCATTCTTTGTCAAGTAGTTTGCATCTTGTCATAGTTTTTATTGATGATCTAGATAGTATTTCAAAAACAATATCAAAAGAGAACTTAGTGGACTCCACATGATTTTTTTAAGTTTTTTTTTTTGTGAATGTATAAGAATGTAAATAAATAAAGTAGGTTATGATATATGTTTATTTTAAAAATAAAAACAAAAGTGTAAGAGTTTATATTAATTAATGGTGCCAAGGGGGCACCGCCTGTATATAAAAGATTTACAAGTTGATTAACATATCAACAATGTTACCTAAGTCATCTAGACAATTAATGGTATGTCCCAAAATAATTGAACCAAAATAGTGAAATCAGTTGTCTAAAATGAGGTTGAAATAAAATTTTTTTCCTTTAAAAACCCAATTATTTCTTTCTTTCTAAATAACCCAAAAAATAGAGAAGGGAATGAGTTTGAGATTTTTTCTGTTGTTACTAAAGACCTCACAAGCAAAAAGTTTTAAAAGTATAGTCATTTCTAGCTTAAGACAACCTGATCAGGCCAAGTGCAATGGACGACAACTTTTGAGTAATAGAGCATTCAAGAAGGAGATGGTTACAAGTTTCTATGTTGTTTTTACAAAGGTAACATCTGTTAATAGAGATGATGCCCCTCCTCATGAGGTTATTTGTAGTGGGTACGCGGCCTTTGGCGGCTTCCCAAGCAAAGAAAGATATTCTGGGGGATGCTCGTGATTTCCAAATAATTTTATAGGGGAACAGTTTGATGATAGGGGTGGAGTTGTTAGCAGAATATTGTAAAGAGATTTGATAATGAATTTACCGATTTTATAATTCATCCATCACATTTTGTCCTCCTTATCAGTAAGTTAAACAAAGTTAAGAGAATGTAGAAGACCCTCAAATTCCTCAATCTCTCAATCCTATAAGTTCCTTGTAACCATGATGTTCCATTGTTCGACAAGATCAGAGTCTAAAGCATCCTTAACTAGCATGTTTTTGTCACACGAAATAACATGGATGCGGGGAAATCTAGAGGATAAAGTGTCTGTAACAAGCCAATAATTAGATTGAAAATGTACATTAAAGTTGTTGCTAATTTGCCATATAGAGTTCTCAAGCATGGTGCTGTTAGATGCCAAATAGCCTTCCAAAGGCTAGAGCCATATTTCCTATTTTTGATCTTGTGAAAATCACTAGAATTATACTATTTGTTCAAAATAATTGATTTTCATAAGTTATTGCTTTCATTCCAAAATTTC
Organism: Carica papaya; assembly: GCF_054855325.1. Lineage (NCBI taxonomy): Eukaryota > Viridiplantae > Streptophyta > Magnoliopsida > Brassicales > Caricaceae > Carica > Carica papaya. Next base: position 11,048,043 of record NC_142317.1, read on the forward strand.
CAAATCCATTTACCCAACAAAGCTTTGTTAAGAAAAGTGAGAGATCTCAATCCCAAACCATTAAGATTTAATGGTCTTTCAATTTTAACCCAATTCACAAGATGCATTTTCTATTAGTGTCATCATCACCCCATAAAAAGTTACACTGAATAGCGTCCAATTTATTGGCAATGCTAATGGGGATGTTGAGGATGAATAAGTAGCATATTGGAAGATTAAAGAGAGTGCTCTTGATGAAGGTTAGTCTACCCCCCTTAGATATATATCTTCTCCTTCAATCTGAGAGCCTATTTTGAAATATATCAATGACCCGAGTCCCAACAATGTTTGTCTTTAGATTTAATGTCGAATGGGATCCCTAAATAGGTGATCAAGAGTTGTGTTAGTTTGCAGCCCATAACTTGAACACGAGTATTTCCATAGTCATCACAAAGCACCACAAGTTCTAATTTGTGAAGATTAATCTTTAGTCCAGAGACTGCTTGAAAACATAGTAAAATGCATCTAAAAAATAATAAGGAACTTATGTTAGGTTGACAAAATAATGTGTCGTCTGCAAAAATAGTTGAGAGAGCTATACTGAGTTCGAACCTTGTCCGATGGGGATACCTTTGAGAAGGTGTAGATCTTTGGCCCTTTCAATAAGTTTATTAAGCGCTTCCATCCCAATAATGAACAAAATGGGAGAAAGTGGATCACCTTGTCTTAGGCCTTTAGAAGCTTTGAAGAATTTGGACTGCCCCCCATTAACAAGAACGATGAAGTTAGAGGAAGAGATGTAGCATTTGATCCAATCTCTCTATATCAAACCAAAACCAAACCTCTCTAATATGTAATTAATGAAACTCCAACTAACATGGTTAAAAAAAATTTCCATATCGAGCTTGCATAAGGCACCTTTCAAGTTATTCCTGGTAATTTCATCAACTCTTTCATATGCTATTAAAATGGAATCAAAAATTTGTCTACCATGTATGAAGGCGTGTTAGCACTCACCAATAACTTTATATAGAATTTAACCAAATTTGTTTACAAGTACCTTGGAGAAAAGCTTTTAGATGATCCCAGTTAAGCTAATGGGGAGAAAATCATTAATACAAGATGGACCAAATTTCTTGGCAATCATGATTAGAAAATTAAAATTAAGTGTTTTGACAAAAGATCTATTTTTGTGAAAGTCAGAGAAAATTCCATAATGTCGCCCTTTAAGACATCTCGGAAAGTTTGAATAAATTTTCAATTGAAACCATCTGACCTAGGAGCCTTGTCACCATCACAATCATGCAAGTTATTCAAAATTTCCTCATTAGTGAATTCCATTTCAAGTGAAGTACGATCAAATTCATTCCACATATTAAAAGATAAGTCATCCAAACGGAGTCTAGAGGGAATACATTTAATGTAGAGATTCATGAAATGATTTCTGGCACCTTCTCTCAATTGATCACTACCTTTGGTGGGACAACTGTTGATTAAAAGCTCCTCAACATAATTTACCATTTTTTAATGGTTGGCAAACATGTGGAAATATTTAATGTTTTTGTTCCCATCTTTGATCCATTTTTCTCTAAATTTTTGTTTTTAGGATATTGCTTTCATGTGCAATTGCTATGCTAATTCAATCTTCATACTTTTTACCTATCTTTGTCATCGAATGTTAGATTAAGAGCCTCTTCCATTTTGTCATAAAAATCAATATCTGCTATAATCTCATTAATTTTCTCTTCCTTTCTTTTTCCAGTGGTCTTGATCGAATTCTTGATTTCAGTTTTCAACTTGATCAAATCTATAATCACCTAGAATAAACCCTCCCTCTAATTGAATCTGTAATCCTAAAAGGAAAGCAAAAACAAAATGTAACACCCAACATTTCATTATTTTTATTTTTATTAATTATTATTATTTTTTATAAATATAATTATTATTTATATGATTTTAATTTAATTTATTTAATTTTAAATTAATTTAATGAAAATAATAATAATAAAGGTAAAAAAAATTGGTTAGGGAGTTAATTGAAAATAATTTTGGAGAAAATGAGTGAAAATTTGGGTTATGGGAGTATTTTTGAAAGAAAAATCAGAAATTGGGGGTCAAAACGTAATTTAGAAAAGTTATGCTACGTCAGCTGCCCGATCAGCAGCCCCGACCAACTAGGACGCGCCAGGTGGCAGAGGTGCTGATGCGGGAGACCACGCGGGGGAGCCACGTGGGCAATCCGCGTGCGCACGATCGAACAACTGAGATCCGTTCCCGCGCACACGGATGGCCCAGATCAAAAATGCGTACGGACGGTCCAGATTGCATCACGCACGGACGGCCCAGATTGAATCGCGATGAACAATCCAGATTCACTCCCTATTTAATCACGATTGGACGGTCCAGATTAAAAGTAATAGACGGCCCAAATCAAAAGCGGATGGGTATAAATAACCCCATCAGCACCCAAACCCTAACCTTAGTCGCCAGAGCCCTCGCCGGAGAAGATAGCCCAGCAATTGGGGAGCCGATTACCGCCACCTGTCGCCGTACCGAAGCAATTTTTAACTGTTAAACGAGGTAAAAAATTTCCCCTCTTGTACGAAATTCAATTTTAAACCTACCCATGGCCAAATCGGAGTAAAAGAACCGGCTAATTGGCCGAAAAACACCGCCGAAGCTCAGCAGCGTCGCCGTGGGGTGTTTCGAAAAATGCCTCCGATGAGGCCTTTCCTGATTCCCGTTAGATATGATTTTTCTACCGTTGTGACCACCATTTCCTTCTCTACAGGTTGACCGAAGCCAAACACCCAACCGCAATGTGAGCCAGAGAAGCCGTCGCACCAGAGAGCCCTACCGCCTGTGAGTTTCGATTTTCTACGTTTTTTCAGCCCACCGAGGGCCCTAAGTGTGTTTTTTCGTAGGAACTGGTGTAAGTTCGGCTGAATTCGACCAAAAATGGCTGAAAATGGCCAACCCGAGGCAGATCACCGCCGCATGCGGCAGCTCCGTCACTGGAGCACGGCGGAGCCGCCGTGCTGGAATTCTGAAATTGGCCGAGTAGGCCATGGGTCTGATTTTTGGATTTATTTGGGGCACTTGTAGGTGCCATAAGTGCGTTTCAGTTCCCGAAAGAAAATTCAGGGAACTTAGGGACCGCCCGTAGGCGCAGTAACCATCTAGTTTTCGGTATCAAATCAAGTAAGGACCCCTCACCCTATTTCCTATCATAGATGTGAAGTTTGAATAAATAATAATACAGTCCTTTGTACAAGTTAGATTAATATGCATAATTAATTACAGATTGCTAATGGAGCCCGAAATCGGATATTGTTTTTCATTTATTTATGTTGATTTATTTTACAGTTTAAATACATGATGATATCTAGTTTATCTATTTTATGGTTTTAAATGCATGTATTACTGTATTACTTGACCACTGTGTGATTTTGGAATTTAAGACATGATTGTATTACTGGGTACATGTTCATTGTTTATGTAATGGTGTCTAATTTGGTAACGGAGATTAAGGATAAACAGGAAAGGGATGTGATCGAATAAACAGACAATGTGACAGCCTCACTAGATATCCTAGGAGATGGTGGACGAACCGGGTTCATAGGGAACCCTACTGTGAACGTTGTCTCATACCGGACGGGGTATGAAGACTTGGTCATTTAGTGCTCATACTGGACGGGGTATGGGGACAGCCAGCTTCACCCTCATACCGGACGGAGTATTGAGCTTTAATATCTTGGCGCTCATACCGGACGGGGTATGGGGAGGGCCTTGGAATTAAGATTGTTAAGAAAAATGGTTCATATGTAACGGGAACACCCTTATGGATCTCCATGGATAATAGTAGGCTGGTGAAACGAGAAATGGTGATGATTAATTATTGTTAATGAATACAAATTTATGATATGTTTTATGTTACTGATTTTGCATGAAATTATGATTTATATGATATTATTGCTTCTATAAATTGTTTCCATAAATTCTCCAATAGTAAGAAAAAGAGTAAATGATTTTATTTTAAATAAATGTAGTGGTTTAAATCTACTGCTCCATTGGTTGTTTTGATTTTCTACTTACCTTTACTTCTGTGACGGCGATATAGTGTGATGTCCTTGCTGGGTTAGTGTAGCTCACCCCTTATTTAACTATTTCAGATCACGAGGACCCGGTTCCCGAACCCAATCCGCAAGAAGGCTACGAGTAGATGCTAGATACTCTATAGTTTTCTTTATTATTTTTTTATTTTTTTTGTATTTCTTTCAGAGAATTTATTCAGTGATGTTTGTTAGTACTTTTGAGTTATCGTGTAAGAGATGTTAACCTTAACCTTTATTTCACTTCCGTATTCAAATTATTATATGCATTTTCTTTTTAAATTTTCAAGGCCGTTATACAAAGACTAAAAAAAATAAACAAAGAAATAAAAAACACCACGGACTTACCGATAAGTTGATCCCCACTTCTTGGCTCAACAAGACTTCTAAAGACTCCTGTTTCCCAAAGAACTTCAAGAAACTAACTTTAGCAAAAATACTAAAAGAAGAAAAGTCGACACTCTTAAGAATCCTCTCAAATTTTATTCTCAAATGTTGAGGTTACATACTAGGGGCAAAGACCTATTTATTGTCTTTCCCATACAATCTAGATAAGTACAAAATTTTAAGATAATTAATAAAAAATATCATAGATAAAATTTTATCTTAATATATGATAATTACATAATAAAATAATTATTTTATTCTAAATTAATTAATTAAATAATCCTAAAGGATAGACTTACATTAAAATAATAATTAAAATAGACTCATATTTATTTCATGTGAAATCCATTTTAAACACGTGGAAATTAATTTTAAAACATGTGGTAATTTGAAAAGTGGGTCCTTTTAAAAGATTTTAATAATGAAATAAATAAATATTAAATAATTTAAAAAGAAAAAAAAAGGGGTCGACTAGTTTGAGCTACCTGGATGGGCCGAGCCAGGCAGTCCGCGTGGGTTATGCGAGTTGTGTGGGAGAAGGCCCATGAGAGTCACGGGCTAAGCTTGAGCCATTTCAGCTGTTCGCAGGCCTGTCCGTGCAAGGTGCGAGCGTTCAGCCCTTAGGCTTGCACGCGCGCAATTGGTTCCGCGTGGGCCTAGAGGGCCACATGTATGGGCACTCTTGGGTGCTTGTGTGCGTGATCCGTGTGGGCACACGTGCATGTTCGTGGGCCCTGCGGGCTGGGCCACAGTCCAGCGAACGTGTGGGCCTCCTTGCTTGCGTGTGGGCCTCCAGATCTCTACGTCGAGAAAGTTGTTAGTCTCCAATTTTTCTGCGAAGTATAAGGTCATCTTAACTGCTTCACCACATGACCGAGGAACACTGGTGGATGTGTGGGCTAAGTATCCTGGACGTGCATTACAACATGTGTACCCCATGGGTATCCAAAACCAGACTACATGTGGGCTTTCTTCTTGGGTCGTGATTTTCGGGCCGTGTCGTTCCTTAACAATAAGGTCTATTATCCTTCGGGTTTCTAGCACCTTCTGGTATCATTTCTTTCTAAGTCAGGAACTTTGTTTAATAGATTTGGTCTCAATGTTTGAAACTTGGTCGGGAATAGAGTAACTTGGAGTATTGTTGTAACGGCCCCAGAAATTTAAAATGAAATGGGTATTAAAAATATTAAATGCGGAAACGAAGTTAAAAATTCGATTAACATCCCTTACACTAAAACCAAAAACGTGCTCACAAAATATAAAAGATCAAACTACCTAAAGGAGAAACTCGAAAGTAAAAGCTACGAATATGACTATGGAGTCTTTAGGCGTCCCCTTCGTCGTCCTCCTGCGGAACGGGCTCGGGAACAATGTCTTCCTGATCTGAAATGATTAAATAAGGAATGAGCTACACTAGCCCAGTAAAGACGTCACGATATCTCACCGTCACAGAGGTAAAGCTGGGTAGAAAACACAAAGACCAATGGAGCATAATTTACAACAAATTCTTTTATCAATAATAAATCCTTCACCATCCACTTACCTCGGTGAAATTCATAAAACAGTATACGAAAGCAATAACATTATCATCATCATGAAATCATATATAAACTGTATAACATAATACTTATCACGCCTTTTGTAATTCAATCATTACACAACATATTTTCTTCATTTACCAGCCCACTAGTATCCATGGGGATCCATAGGGGTCTCGATACCCGTTAACCCTTAACACTTGAAATCAGATTCCAGGGCCGTCCCCATACCCCGTACGGTATGGGCACCAAAACTATAAACCCCATTACCCCGTCCGGTATGAGGGTGAAAGGGGCCGTCCCCATACCCCGTTCGGTATAGGCGCCAAAACACATAAGATCTCCATACCCCGTTCGGTATGGGAGACCACCATCCCGGTAGGGTTCCCTACGGACCCGGTCCGTCCACCATCTCCCAGGATATCTAGTCAGACTGACCACATTATACAATTAGCAATTTACATAATCTTTCATTCTCTTTTTCCTCAGTCAGCATCATCAATTCACATACAAACAAGCAAAACAGTAATTTATGCCAAACAGACAACATACAACATCAATATCCCAGTCATTCAATCCATAATCAATAAAACAGTAAAATATACACACGAAACTATGAAATGAAAACATCAAACCTCATACTGCTTTTAAAACTGTAAAATAGGCCAAATAACAGTTAACCGACAAACACACTAGACTCGGGCTCCATTAGCGACCTTAAGAAATTTCACACATTCGTTGATTCAAGAAATACCGTTTTATCATTATTGAACTTTAATACCGTGATAGGAAATAGGGTGAGGGGTCCTTACTCGTTTCGGGGTCCGAACACGGCTTCACAGTGCGCCTACAGACTGTCCCAAATTTTCCCTGAATTTTTTTCGGGGAACTGAAATGCACTACTGGTACCTGCATGTGTTCCAAAAAATCTCAAATTAGGCCCAGGGCCCCTTTTTGGCCAATATCGCAATTCCGGCACGGCGGCTCCGCCGTGCTCCGGCGACTGCGCAGCCGATTGCGGCGGCGATTCGCCTCGGTTTGGCTGTTTTCGGCCACACTTGCATCGGTCCTTGTGATAAAACAACCCTAGGGCCCTCGGGGGGCAAAAAAATTACAGAAAACCGAAGCTTACCGGCGGCGGTGCTCTCGGGTGTGGCGGCTCTCCGGTGAGGTTCGTGTTTTGGTGATTCGGCTCCGATCAACCTGTAGAGAAAAGAATGGTGATCAAGGTGATATAAAAATTGCATCAAACGGAGGCCGGGAAGGGCCTCATCGGAGGCAAAAACCGAGGAGGGGCGCGGTGGCGCCGCTGGGTTTCGGCCGTTTGGCCGGGATTTTGGCTCCGATTTGGCCACAGGAAAAATCAGCATGGAAAAACGAGTCGGGGGTATGAAATTTACCTCGATCGGCGGTCGAAAATCTCCCCGGTGCGGCGGCAGGTGGCTGCGGCCGACGTCTGGTTCGTCTTCTCCGGTGAGGGCAGGTGGCTAGGGATTTTGTGGTCAGGTGTGGGGGTTCTATTTATACCATTTTGCCTTTTGATCTCAGCCGTCCATTTTGATTTAATCTGGACCGTCCGTTTTTGATTGAATCTGGGCCGTCCGTGCGATTGCATCTGGGCCGTCCGTGCGCACGCTTGATCTGGGCCGTCTGATCGCGCGTACGCGGATTGCCAACGTGGCCCGTCCCCGGTCGACGTGGTTTTGCCACGTGGCAGGTCCTGGTTGGCCAGGACTGCTGACTGGGTCTGCTGACGTGGCTGCTGACGTGGCCTTTTTTTTAAACCTAATTAAAATATTTAAAATAAAATAATCAATTTTTTTTTTTCCATATTTTCCGGGCGTTACAATTGTTACTTCGCAATTGTTTTCTCCCATTTTTCGGAAGCTCATCTATACTTGCTTGCTCCTTACACTCCTTTAGTTTGGGTGTGTTTTCAGCAAGTATCATGTCAACTCTTGCGGAGAATGTCGTTAATATCCATACTGTTAATCAGAGAGTGAAATTCTTCTATATCAGAATCATTTGAACTTGAACCAATCTTTCATATCTCCTAAGTACCATGTTGAAGTCACCACCAATAATGCATTTATTACTCCATGAGTTCTTAAGGTGCAAAAGTTCCTCAGCCATAGTGTTTCTCTCGGCTAGGTTACCTCTGTAATATGCACAAACAAAATATCATGTATCCTCATTAAATAAATTAGAGAATAAGCAAGCAAGAGTGATCTCACACATGAAAAAGTTTTTGCATTAAACTTTGTCTTTCCTCCACATCAATAGGATGCCACCCGTGGCACCCCTTACTGGCACAAATTTCCAGCCAATGCCAGTAAAGCTCCATAGACTTCTGACATGCTTCTCGTTAATACTTTCCATTTTGGTTTCCTGTAGGCAAATGATAGAAGGATTCCATCTACAGAGACAACCCTTGATGACCGATCATTTTTTTTATTCATTTATGTCCCAAACATTCCAAGATAATATTTTATCAATCATTATAGTGTAATATTGTTGTTTTTTATTTCCTTATCACTTCTCTTATTCTTTCCTCTTTTGTTGTCATAGTTGATTGAAGATTGAAGCCTTCGTAGGCTCCCCTATCTATTTTCTCTTTGTACTCGGTTCAATCATCAATTCACATTTTTTTTTTCGAGACACATTTCTCCAAGTCTATGAATAGAGTGTGAATGCTTTTTTCGTATCCATAAAAAGAGGACCCTATAATTTATGGATGGAGAAAATGTTTTTTAGGATTCAATCAGCAAAACATTATGTGTTATATTCCTTGTAGCAAAATCATCATTGGTCGTCACTTGTGTTATGGGAGTAATTGGTTATGCATTGCTCAAGACAATCTCCATGCTTGATTTTGGGAAGTGTTCATCTTCAAGGTCTAAAGAGTTTTTAGTCAATCTCCATGTCTGATGTTGGGAAGTGTTCATCTTCAAGGTCTAAAGAGTTTTTAGTCAATGAGACTGGTTCTCTGGACTAGTCATTTGAGAAAAAAACAAATGCAGCTGAGTCTTCTGTTTGAGGCATTTCAGAGAGTGAGGAAAGATGGTTTACAATGTTCGCTTTGCCAAGCTTCTGATACAAACCAAGGGTATATTAAACCCACGACCCAATATCTTTATGCTTGGAAACAACCCCTTGGAAAGCTAAATCAGATTTACCAAGTTTTTGACCCAATTCAATTCGTGAAAAAGAACTTTGGAATAAATCCGCAACCCAAATTTGACCCTTGAAGAGAACTTTGAAATAGACTACTCACTAAGTAATTAGGTTTGCTCATAGGAACCTTGACTCAAACAAAAATCAGAACAAGAGAAAAACATCTCTTAAGAAACCTTGCATTAAGCAAATTTATATATCAACTTGTGTGTCTTTACAAAAGAGAATACTACTTATTTATAGATGGAACAACCCTCCAAGATAAGTTTCAAGACTTTTAAGAGTCATAACTCTTCATATTACTAAGTAAATATTTTATTTAATAAAAAAAAGCAAAAGTCTAAATACAATAAATAAAGACAACTTGATCTAATGTATCTGAGTCAGAATTTATTCTGAAAATTAAGAGCAAATTATCCATATGATAAAATCCAAATTTGGACTGGGTTTCTTCATGAAAGTTGTAGGTCTAAATGTGTAGATAAGCTTAGGCTTTTGAATCACCTAATTTGGATATCAGAAACCCACGTTACGGCCCACACTCTGCCCCTTTTGACCACAGCACCTTACCAACTCGACACCATTCCAATAGTCCTTATGCCACACCCATACACCCTCTCAATCAACCTTATCCCTATCATACCTCTCATCACGCACTGGCCCACCAAGACCACACATGCACACTCTCACTACATCCCGGGGCCCTGCCCCAACAACAAACACAATCTCATATCGGTCGTTATATGCCCCATGCACTACCGCACCATAACGTCAAATACACACCGCTATTTCAGCGGCAACGACCACTGAATGGCCCACCAAACTCCACCAATGTTGACCACACGGCTTCCCACACACCTGACTAGGGGAATGCCCCATCGACCACTGAGTAACCATACATACATGTCACTATGCATCATATTGACACATCCATATTTGCAAGCATCGGCCAAAGGCCTTACACACACACAACTCATACACACGCACACACAGCGTGCCACTGATTTCCACACCAGTATACTAGAATCCCCCAACACCGACCAAGAGGCCTCCCACACCTAAGTACCTGTACATACACAGCCACAGAGTACCCAACTTACCCACTGTATCACGTAAACCCCACTCCACCTATAGATTCACACATACAACCCATGAATCACCATCCCTGCACAACAGAAGGAGTCGCCCTCGGCAAGTAGCCCTACATACACACAACTGCACCTACACTTAACACCGATCACTGCTGCCTATACTTATACCTATACAACAATGCATCCCACTCTCACAGTGACCTAACCTCTCGGTTACACATAACTCATCATCCACAAGCTCTGTTCCCGTCCTAACGACATCTCTCGTTCACTCTTCTCCCCCACATAACCGACTGCCCACACGTACACCCCTCTCTACTGCTTACTCCCTCTCTTCCCTCAAAACTCGACCCCTTTCGCATTTCCTCAGCTAACACCGCCCGTCAACTTCCATCTCCTTGACGAGGAGCATCTCCATTAACCTATACGCACAATCTAAACAGGTTTGCCCTAAATTAGTTTAAAATTTCCCTCCTCTATCTCCCAAAGCTGCTGTGACTTCACCTCCTTCCCGAACTTTTGAGCAGTTCTCCTTCCACACTCACCTCCGATTATTGCCTCTCTCGTAATCGTCTCCCTCTTTCACTCCTGCACTCTCTATTTTCCCATTTCTTTTCTTTTTTCTCATCCTCCCCTCTCTCTGCCCGACACCCCCTTTTTATACCTATCCCAAACTCACATCCCAGCTATTCCACCCATTCCATCCTAACCGTCCATCTCACTTTCCCTCACCAATCTAGGCTACAGATAAGCCCATAAGAAAAAGTTTGGCGAGCGACAGCCATAACTGCCATTTATTCTCTCATAATTTTTAACGTTTAAAAATAATTTTCTCAATTTTATTTAATAATTATTTAATATTACAGTTAATAAATTATTTTATGAAGTTAAGTTATTATTATTAAAATTATTAACAAATATTAAAAAATTAATGGAAACAACTTCAACTCATTATAAATACAAAATCTATTAATAAAGGAATTTTATTTTAATTAAAGAGTATAATTATTATATTATACTAAAAAATTACAAGTCCCGTCAGGGGAATAAAATTCAATTTGAATCTTAATTTAGAATAAAATAAAAATCAACAAAAGTTTATTTCTGCATTTTATTTATACTGTATAATTTTTATTATTTATATTAAAATTTTTAGCATTACTCCAAATACACCATAGCAATCAAATTAAGAAAACTAAATTATATAATATTCATACATACATTCAAGAATTACTCCAATCACAATCACTATTTAAAAAATTAAGAAAAAATAAGAAAAAAATTATTAGACTTGAGAAAATGATAAAAATTGCTGAATGTTCCAAAAATACAATTATTGTTGTACTTCTCACTCTTTTATCATTGACTTCTAAAATTAAATTCGTCTACCATTTAAATCAACAATATCAAAATTTGTTTGAAGTATAAAAATAAAATCATGCCAATATCCAAACTTCATTAGTTTTATGATATTTGAAGCATCATTCTTAAAGTTATAGAGCACAATATGATAAAAATCTATAAGAATCACAGTATTCTAACTCCAAAAGAATTTAAAAATAAATCACTTCAATTTCTCTAATTTTTTAGACTTTTTAAATTATTTATAAATCTTTTACTCTATATATATTTTTTATTATAATTTTAAATCATGAAAAATTTTAATTAATATTATTAAAACAGTTAATTTCTGTATTTTATTTTACTGTGTAATTTTTGTTATTTATATTAAAATTTTTATATTTTTTTCCTAATAAAATAGATTACAATCATGTACTTGTAAATCTCCCAAATCAAAACAAACAGCATCAGTTTAGGGATATTGATGGAATGGAAAATAATTAATTAAGTATATCACAGCAATAAAATATCTATGAGATTACCTTTTTTTTTTTTCCATCTCACCATATTTTTTTTTTCTCTTTCTTCAAAATCAGAGAAATTCTCTACTTTGGATTTTTTGCGAGCTTTTTTTTAATGTCAAATAAAATACTTACACCGTTTGTATCTATCTGATTTTTCTAAAAATTTTATTTTCAAAAATTTGCTGAGCTTCAATAGAACTAATTGACAGCAATTACGTAAAAAGATTTATTTAAAATGTAACACCCAAGTATTTTAATTTTTATTCTTATTATTATTATTTTTTTTTTGAATTTTTTAGATTTTTAATTAATTTAATTTGATTTAATTTAATTTAATTTAATTTAATGAAAATAAAAATAATAATAATGATAAAATTTAGTAAAAATATTATTTGAATTTAATTGAAATTGATTTTGGGAAAAAGGGATGAAACTTTGGATTATGAGAGTGTTTTTGAAAAGAAAATCAGAAACCGGGGGTCAAAACGCAATTTAGAAAAGTTGCGCCACGTCAGCGGCCTGATCAGCAGCTCCAGCCAACCAGGACATGCCGCGTGGCAAGGAAACGCTGACAAGGGGACAGGCCACGTGGGCGATCCGCGTGCGCGCGATCGGACGGCCCAGATCCGTTCCCGCGCACACGGACGGCCCAGATCAAACGTGTGCACGGACGGTCTAGATTCACGCGTACGGACGGCCCAGATTCAATCAGGCACGGGACGACCCAGATTGCATCGCGATGGATGACCCAGATTTAATCCCAATTAAATCGCGATCGAACGGTCCAGATTTAATCTTGATAGACGGTTGAGATTAAAAGGCAAATGGTATAAATAACCCCACCCACACCTGACCACAAAACCCTAGCCGCCAGTGCCTTGCCGGAGAAGAAGAACCAAACGCCGGAGGAGCCGGCCGTCGCCACCCGCCGCCGCACCGGGGAAGTTTTCAACCGCCGATCGAGGTAAATTTCCTCTCCCTAGCTCGTTTTTCGATGCTGAGTCCGCTTATGGCCAAACCGGAGCCAAACCACCAGCCAAACGGCCGGAAAACCCAGCCGATGCCCAGCGGCGCCGCCGCGACCCCCCTTTGTTTTTGCCTCCGATGAGGCCCTTCCTGGCCTCCGTTCGATGCAAATTTTATACCACTGTGATCACCGTTCTTTTCTCTACAGGTTGATCGGAGCCAAACATCAAAACACGACTCACGCCGGAGGAGCCGCCGTACCCGAAAGCACTGCCGTCGATAAGTCTCGATTTTTCGTGATTTTTTGGCCCAGCGAGTTCCCTAGGGTTGTTTTATCGCAGGGACCAATGCAAGTGTGATTGGATGATTGAGATTAAGGAAAAAGGCAAAAAGGTTATGTGAATTGATAAGTGGAAAGTGTGGACAGCCTGACTAGATATCCTGGGAGATGGTGGACGGACCGGGTCCGTAGGGAACCCTACCGGGAACGTGGTCTCTCATACCGGACAGGGTATGGAGACCTTATGTATTTTGGCGCCCATACGGGACGGGTATGGGGACGGCCCGTTTCACCCTCATACCGGACGAAGTATTGAGGTTCATGGTTTTTTGCGCCCATACCAGACGGAGTATGGAGACGGCCCTAGAATCAGGTTGTAAATGTTAATGGTTCACGTGTAGCGGTGACCCCCACTAGATCCCCAGGGATACTAGTAGGCTGGTAAAAGAGGAAATCTGTTTTCTGATGATTGAAATGTAAAGGTATGATATGTGTTATGTTATAAAGTGTGTATGATTTCATGATATTATAAGGTTATTGTTTTTATATGTTATTTTCATGGATCTCACCGAGATAAGTGGACAGTAAAGGTTTTTATGTTAATAAACGAGTTCGTTATAAATTATTCTCTATTGGTCATTTTTGTTTTGTATCCACCTTTACTTCCGTAGCGGTGAGATAATGTGATGTCTTTACTGGGTTGATGTAGCTCATCCCTTATTTAACCATTTCAGATCAGGAAAACGTTGTTCCCGAACCCGTTCCGCAGGAAGACGGCGAAGGGGACGCCTAAAGACTTTATAGTTATATTTATAATTTTTATTTCGATTATTTTTTTTAGTTAGTTTGTTCCTTCATGTTTTGAGTACGTTTTGGTTATTGCGTAAGGAATGTTAATCAAAATTTTTATTACGCTTCCGCATTTAAAATTTTTAATACATATATTTTATTTAAATTTTCAGTACCATTACATAAAATTTATAAACTAATTAAATAAGAGATATTTTAGATTATCTTTGTGAATTATGAGTGGATTACACAGCTTATTTCAATCTATGTATAAAAAAATAATGTGCTTATCATATGCAAATAAATGGATTTAAAGAAAATCTAAACACCTCTCTTTAACTTTTTTTTTATTTAATGACTTACAATTCTTTTTTTCTCAGCATTTTTAGTTTCTCATGCCCTTACATTTTAATCTTTTGAAAAGCTTATGAACTCAATTCAACCAATATCCATGACTTTCTAGAACTGCATTAAGTTATTGGTGACCATATCAGTATAGGTCTTCCTACCATACAAAAAACTCTTATCGGTATCCACAGTTTACACTAGGTTCCATGTAGCCCGAAAAACAACCCATTTCCTTGATGTCAAGTCCCAGTCACTCTTCCTAATCTGAACATGAGCTAAACCATGTTAGGCCTCTGCGGAAGCAGAAGATTGTAAAATTTATCATGTAAGAAGAAGCTCTTTCCCGAGCTATCAATCGCCTTTTTCCATCCACACCATCCACCATTTATAATTTTCTTGAGATCTTCAGTGCCTTTATAATGGGGATCAAGTATAAGAAAAGCGCAATCTCCACTTGTTTCATTAAAATCGACTCCCAAAAGTGTATATGCAAGAACACCACCACCTGCATTAACACCAACCAGTGAGCAGTTAGTTCATGCTAAATGAGAATCCATTCCAAAGGAGCTAAACAGAACTCTTTTAGGAGTTGAGGGAAAAATGCACTCATCAGCGGGTATGATGAATCTGATTTTGCACTATCTTTTGTCAAGAGATGCAACAGCTAAATCATAATAATGGCAGTTCATCTATCTTACCAATCATAATGGGTGTTCCTTGATTCTCAAAGTGTAAGGATAACTCTCGACATTTTTCAGGTAGCTCGGATCCAGATCTAACATTCATGATTTTGCAACTGACCTGCTCAAGAAAGATCTTTCAAGTTGATTGAAACTGATAATCCATCCTATATTCTAGTCCATAAATATGTGGATTAGAATATTTACAGGATTTCTTATGGCATACTTACACCAAGAAGCTTATCCAAAACAAAGCTCAGCTCAATGGCGCCAATCCATTCACGTGAGCCAATAAAAGAAGAATCCTTGTCACCAATATCTACAAGGCACTGTTGAATTTCACTAAGAAAAAGCACTTCTATCAGATCTAATCACATCAAGATGGTCACAAATTGGAGGATTCTACTTCCAGTTTGGATTTATGACATAAGGACTAAGGAAAAAAGGTGGATGGTGAGATAACAAAGCTTGACCTAATTCAGAAGCCTAGAAAGAAAAACAAAACTTAAACTTTGGCATCCTTTTGGCAATGGTATTGTCTTACCCATGTGAAGGAACATCGACAGATGTGTAATGTTGAAGTCTGAACCATGAAATAATAGTTTGGAGAGAACGATAAGCACACCCCCAACCCTGGCAACAATTACATAAAGATGTCAGTACGTGAAATTGATACTACCTATGTTTTTTTTTTTTTGAAGAGATACTATCTATGTATTCATGATCCAAAAATCTTGTGACTAACGTAGCTTCATTTCAAGCAAAAAAAACATATAGCAAACAGCATTTATAAGCCTTTCCTATTGTATTGAGAAACTCAGTCGGAATATAAAAGCTGCTTTATGTATCTATGGCATGCGAATGCAACTAGGAATGTAACTAGGACGGACATGCGCATTATCTCAATAACCCTTAGGACATTTTAATTTCTGAACAAATGAATCGAGTTGATACCGACTAGAATTGGATCCACAATCTAGTTTCTGCAACTTCTAGTAACTAATAAAGGGCTAGACGATGCTCCAATTGTAACATCAAGAACTAGAAATTTGATCCAAAATAATTTAATATTAATAAAAATAATTAATTAAAATAATTTAAATTTAAATTTTTATAAATTTTTTATAAAAATTGAGTTTTTGATGCATTTAAAAATATTTTCGAAAATCATAGTTAAAATAGAAATAAAAGAGAACTTATTTAAAAAAAATCTAAAAAATTGAAGTAAAAATAGAATTTTTAAAAATTTGGCCACATGGACCGTCACGTCAGCAGTGCGGCCAGTCTCCATGCGGCGCGTAGCAAACACGTGCACATCCATGTGGGAGGCCACATGGGCGATTTGTGTGCCAACGAATCCAACGGCGTAGATCATATTTCGCGTGCACGGGCAACCCAGATCCTTTTCCTCTTCAGACGCGATCGGACGACTGGATTTGATTGCGATGGACAGTTCAGATTTGCACACGGATCGGCCTAAACGGGTTTCGAATCGAACGACTCTCCTTACTCCATGTTGACGCGAATGGACGGCCAGGATCAGGGAAAAAGAGATATTTAAACCTCTCTTCAGTTGGCTCCCAAAACCCTAACCGACACCCTTGACCGGAGAAGAAGAAGGGCAGCCGGAGGAAAGCTTAGCCACCGGAGGGACATCGTCGCCGCCGCAGCGGAGCCACTGTCGACGCTGAAGAGGTAAAATTTTTTCCCTTTCCGCTCAGAATTGAATTCCGAACCTCCCCACACCCGTATCGGAACCGAAAAGCCGACAAGTGAGCCGAAAAATGCGAGCAAAGCTCGGCCGAGCTGCAAGCCGAAACCCCCTCCGATGAACTTCTCCCCGTTTTCTGTTTTTTTTTTTTTTAATTTTTTGACCATTATGTTCCTCATTTCTTTCTGGTGCAAATTAGCCAAAGAAAAATCCTGACCGTAAAAAAGGAATGCACTGGGAGACCCCTCTGTCGGTGGATCTCGGTTTTCCCTTTTTTCCAGCTGACAAAGGCTCTCTAACCTTGTTTTTTGCAGGTTTCCATGCAAAACTGACCAAAAACGGCCAAACCGAGAGGAACCACTATCGTGGACGACGGAGTCGGCACTGGACCACAGCGGTGTTGCCGTGACAAAATCCTAACCCGGGCGGAAAAATTTAAAAACACTTATTTTGGCATTTTTGAGGTATTTTTGAATATGTGATGCGTATTTTTTATTTCCACAAGAAAAACTCAGAAAACTCGGGAACTGGCAGGAGGTGCAGTGAAAAGAACGGTGTTTTAAACACCGATTTGGAGTAAGAATCTCTCACTATTTTCTCCCGTTACGGTAATTAAAGTCTAATAATCAATAAACAGTGTGTTTTGTAACAAATAGAAATCTCTAAATTAATTACAGGTCACCAGTGGAACCGGGGAACCGATCAGTGCATTTTTACCATAACTTGATTGTTTATTTTCTTCTATATTGCCTAAAATGCTTACTGTTACATCGTGTGCTTTAATTTACTAATTTTAATTGTTTTCTCGTTTATTTAGTTTATTTACCTGTGTTGTCCTATCTGTTGATTGGTTTGCAATAAATGTCTTGATCATGTCTCTCTTAATTGTTAATCTATTAATTTATACTACTTGTGTAATTATTACTCTATTGTTCTATAAATATGAAATGAGTTGGTTGCGTGTGATTGGTGGCTGGTGAATGATGTGAATATGTATCCTAAAAGGCTTATCGGATACCCTAGGTATGGGTTTATGGACCCAGTGCATAGGAAAATCCTACCGTGGACGTTATCTCAGTCAAACGAAACTGAAAAGTTCCATATCGGAAGAAGTTGAGAGGTATAGATTCAGCCTCATATCGGACAGAGTATCGAGGAGGTGGTATGTTTGGCGTCTATTATTGGACGGGATATGGAAACGGCCAGTTGATTGATAATTGGATATTGGGTTCACGCATAGAAGGATATCTTTATGAACTCCCAGAGCTACTGGTAAGCAGGTAAGGAAGTAAGTTTATTGTTATTGTTCCTTTAAATGTGCAATAAAATATTATTCGAGTTATTGTTTTCATAAGTCGATTTTGAAAACTTATAAGGATAAGTATGAAATAACGGTTTTTAAGTTAAATGAATTTAGTAAAAAAAAAAACTAAAGACTTTATTGGTTGTTTGACAATTTTTACCAATTTTTAGTTTTCCGTATCGGTGTTAAGTGTGATATTCTTACTAGTGTAGTATAGTTCATCCCTTTTATTTAACAATTTCAGATCAAGAAGACAGAGATCCAGATCCTGAACACCAAAAAGGTTATGAATAAAAGTTGCCTCCTGATCCCCATCAGAGTTGTCCAGCAGAGGTTAACCCTAAACTCTTAATTGCTTCCGCCATTATTTTACTAATACAATATATATTCATTTCTTGAAAGTTTTGGATCTTTACAGTTGGTATCAGAACCGCATTCCTCGGAACCATTCATTTCACAAAGATTTGAATCATTTAAATACAATCCGACACTCAACCATTTCTTATGAAATGCAGGTGCAAAAATATGAGAAGAAGACCCAACTAAATCGAATAGCCCGGGATGGGTGGCTTCGAGAGGATGTCGATCGACTCTTCGAGATGCTGAAGAGACTTATCTCTACCCAGCAGGCCCAGGAAGAGAAGGAGCTGTCTGACCCTCCACCATTGCCACAGTATCAGCCACCCCTGCAACGAGAAGATCCAATGTCATCCCGATACAACCCTGCTCCACCGTATCATTCGGCATCGACACAGTATAATCTGGTGCCCCCACCATACAACCCAAGTACCGCCACAGGACCACTCGGCTCCTCCCCAGCATAATCCAGTCCCTCTTCAACGGGACCTAATTCCGCCCATAATGGACTCAGACTACATTGAGAGGTATAAGAGATTTAACCCATCTACCTTTACAGGGGCATCCTTCTTCGAAGAGACCGAGTACTGGTTAGTAGAGACAAATAAGGTCTTCGCGACTCTTAAGGTGATTCCCGAACAAAATGTCGTACTTCCCACCTACATGCTCGTAGGTGAGGCAGGTCGCTGGTGGCAGCTGAAGCAAGCCACCATGCCTATTCCAGTCACTTGAAAACAATTCCTGGTAGCTTTTAATATAGAGTACCTCCCATAACATTTTCGACATTTTAAAAAAATAGAGTTTGCACACTTGATCCAAGATGAGATGACAGTGTCTGAGTATGCCCGAAAATTCTTGAAGTTTGGCCGGTATTCTCCTGAGAGCATGATGGATGAAGACAGAAAGGTAAGGAAGTTTGAGTGGGGCCTCCATCCTGAAATCAGACAACAACTGTATATATTCGAACTCAGCACCTACTCAGTAGTTCTCGCCAAGACACGGCTAATAGAGAAGAACCTTCGTATCTTCCCTCCAGCAGTGGACAATTCCAGAGCCCCAGTTCCACACCGCAGGCTAGCACCTACTTACTGATTCAGCAAAACAAAAGATCTAGGCTTGCAACTCAAACTCATTTTCAAGCTCCGGTAACAGAATATGGTATGACTTGCCAACATTGTGGCAAGGATCATGAGGACCGACCCTGCTATTGCCTCAACAATACCTGTCGCATATGTGGAAGTGTCAAGTACTACGCAAGAGAGTGTCCGTGAAATCAGAATCAGGCCAGACCTCCAATTTAGGGCAGAGCCTACACCTTCACCCAACAGCATGCTAAAGCCAACCCGAACGTGATATAGAATACGTACACTATCTATAATCATCTTGCACATGTTTTGATTGATACTAGTGCTTCACATTCCTTTGTTTCATATGCTTTTGTCAAAAAATTGAATGTGTTACCTGAAAATCTTAATTCTGTACTATTTGTGTCTACTCCTAGAAATGTAACACTACTAGAAGATATCATATACAAAACTTATATCATAGAAATATCATATAGAAAATTGAGTGTGGACATGATAGCACTAGACACGGGGGGATTTTGATGTAATTTCGATTATGAATTAGTTATCGGCATATTACGCCACCGTATATTGTTTTCATAAGAAATTTGTGTTCAATCTTCCTAACGAAAAGTCATTCATAAATTAATAAAAGTTTTAAATATTATTCTCTCATGGTAATTGCATTGTTTATATAATGATTTAACTCAGTTGTCATTTTCTACATTAGACAAACCTAAGCAAGAAATTTGCATTCAAGAAATTCCTGTAATCCGAGAATTCTTGAATGTATTTACTGATGAACTATCCGGACTGCCGATGAATAGGGAAGTTGAATTTACCATGAATCTTCAGTCTGGCACCCAACCCATTTCAGTTGCCCATTACCGTATGAGTCGTGTGAAGATGGAAAAACTGAGAAAACAGATCAAATAATTGCAGGATAGTGGGTTCATCCGACACAGTATATCTCTTTAGGGTGCTGGAATCACATTTACAAGAAAATTGAATGGGTTCCTGAGTTACAGAATACTCAGATTTTCTCCAAAATTGATTTGCGTTCGGGTTATCATCAAGTAAAGATCAGGGTAAAGGATGTTCTCAAAACGACCTTCAGAACCCGATACGGGTATTATGAGTTCCTGGTCATACTATTTGTGTTAACTAATGCACCAGCCATTTTTATGGACTTGATGCACAGAGTATTCAGACAGTTTTTGGATCAGTTCATCATAATATTTATTGATGATATCCTGCTCTATTCAAAGAGTAAAGAGGAACACGCTCAGCACCTTACTCAGGTTTTACAGGTTCTCAGAGAAAAAAAACTATATTAAAAAATTGAGCAAGTATGAGTTTTGACTCGAGCAGACTATCTTTTTAGGCCACATAATATCAAAGGATGGGTATCAATGAATCTCGAAAAGGTTGAGGCAATACTGAGTTGGGAGAAATTGACTTCGGTTAAGAAAATTCGTAACTTTTTGAGAATGACAGGTTATTACGCAGGTTTGTGGAAGGATTTTCAAGCCTAGCCGCTCTCTTGACTCGGCTTACGAAGAAGAACGTCAAGTTTGAATGGAATGAGTACCGTGAAAAAGGTTTTACAAAACTCAAAAAACGGTTGACTACCGCACCAGTTTTACCTCTGTCGAGTGGGACAGGTGGGTACCCAGTGTATAGTGATGCTTCCTACCTAGGGTTGGACTGTATCTTGACGCAACACGGAAATGTCATAACCTATGGGTTCAGATAGTTGAAAAGTCATGAAAAGAATTACCCCACCCACGACTTGAAACTTGCTACTATTGTTCACGCTTTGAAGATCTAGCGCCACTATTTATATAGGGAGACTTTCGAGACTTATATAGACCATAAGAGCTTGAAGCATATATTCATCCAGAAGAATCTCAACATGCGTCAGAGACGTTGGATAAAACTCCTCAAGAACTACGATTGTAAGATCTTGTATTACCCAGGCAAGAACAATGTAGTAGCTGACGCACTCAGTAGGAAAAATGCAGGTATGTTGGCTCACTTAATGGTTTTTGAATGCAGAGTAATCGGGGCTACGCAACAGATATGGCTTCAGGATTTGAAAAGAGCTACATGTTTGACCCATCTAGCTGTTCAACCGGAACTGATTCAAAGAATAAAGGAAGCTTAATTGACTGATTCCACTCTAACAGCTCTCAGAAAGAATACAGAATGGGGTGTAAATCCAGAATTCTAAGTTTCTGCCGATTGATTACTCAGGTTCCAGAACAGAGTGTATGTTCTAGATGACAGTGAACTAAAAAGAGATATTATGACAAAGTCTCACAATTTATAGTTCATCATGCATCCCGAAAATACTAAGATGTATCAAAAACATGCGACCCCGATGGTGGTGAAGCGGGATGAAAAGGAAAATTGCTGATTTCGTCTTCAAGTGCCTTATATGTCAGCAGATTAAGGCAGAGCATTAACGTCCAGGTGGGATACTTCAGCCATTACCAATCCCGGAGTATAAATGAGAACATATCACTATGAATTTTGTAACAGGGCTACCTAAGGCATGTTCAGGGCATGATGTCATCTGGGTAATTGTTGACCGACTCACCAAGTCCTCTCATTTTTTGGCTATCAGAATGACTGAACCTTTAAACAAGCTAAGAAGAATCTATATCCGGTAAAAAGTTAGGCTACATGGAGTTTCGGTGACAGTGGTATCCTACGGAGAAAAGGTTCACCTCTCAATTTTGGTAAAGTTTTCAGCAAGTTATGGGAACGAAACTGTCGCTCAGCACAGCATTCCACTCTCAAACAGATGGACAGTCAGAATGAACCATTCGTATACTGGAAGATATGCTCAGAGCTTGTGTTCTAGACTTCGGAGGACATTGGGACAATTACCTACCTTTAATAGAGTTCACCTACAATAACAGTTATCAAGCAAGTATCGGCATGGCTCCGTATGAAACATTATACGGTCGACTCTGTAAATCGTCGATCTGTTGGGAAGAGATGGATGATAGAAAATTGATTAGTCCAGACCTTGTAGATGAGACACAGCTAAGATAGCTAAAATCACGAAGAACATCCAGACAGCCTGGAGTGGGCAGAAAAATTATTCGGACACTCGAAAGATGGATTTGGAATTTGAGAAAAGCGATCGGGTGTTTCTTGAGGTCACCCCCTTTAAGGGTATCAGCAGATTTGAAAAGAGGAAAAAGTTAAACCTCCACTCCATCGGACCATTTAATATCTTGGACAGGGTTGGTACATCTGCATATAGACTAACACTACCTCTAGAGTTATTCAGAGTTCATAATGTATTCTATGTGTCTATACTACGTAAGTACAACCCAGATCTCTCGCATATCTTATCTCATTAGTCATTTCCACTCAAGGAAGATCTATCTTATGAGGAAATACCGTAGGTATTTTGGACCGGAAGAGCATTGTGCTTCGCAACAGAGAGATCCCCTTCGTCAATATCTTATGGCAGAATCACTCGAAGGACAAGACTACTTGGGAGCTAAAATCGAACTTCAGAGTCTAGTACTCCCAACTATTTGACTAGTGAGAGAGCGACAAATATGAGAGACTAAATTTTTTCTTAAGAGAGGAGAAAATTGTAACATCCGGGCCAAATTTTCTTAATATTAATAAGAAAAATAATTTGAAATAATTTTAATTTTAATTTTTATGAATTTTGATAAAAATTGAATTTTGGATGCATTTGAAAATATTTTCGAAAATCAGGAATAAAATAAAAATAAGGGATGACCTATTTGAAAAAAAATCTGAAAAACTGGAGTAAAAATAAAATTTTCAAAAGTTAGGCCACGTGGACCACCACGTCAGCAACGCAGCCAGTCTTCGTATGCCGCGTGGCAGACACGTGGACACACGTCCAAGCGAGAGGCCACGCGGGCGATCAGCATGCCAACGGATACAAACGACCCATATCCGTTTTCTCTTCAGACTCGATCGAATAAATAGATTTGATCGCATTGGATGACCCAGATTTGCACACAGATCGGCCTAAACAAGCTTTGAATTGAACGGCTCTCCTTACTCCATGTCGACTCGAATGGACGGTCAGGATCAAGGGAAGAGAGGTATTTAAATCTCTCTTCAGTCGGCTCCCAAAACCCCAGCCGACACCCCTGACCGGAAAAGAAGAAGGGCGGCCGAAGGAAAGCTCACCTATCGGAGGGACATTGTCGTCGCTGCATCAAAGCCACCACCAATGCCGAAGAAGTAAAAGTTTTTCCCCTTCTGCTCGAAATTGAATTCCGAACCTCCCCGCACCCATATTATCAGAGCCGAAATGCCAACGAGTGAGCCGAAAAACGCGAGTGGAACTCGGCTGAGCCGCCGCAGCCGCAACCGGAAACCTCTTCCGATGAGCTTGTTTCCTGTTTCTCTCGATTTTTTGACCATCGTGTTCCTCGTTTCTTTCTAGTATAGGTTAGCCGAAGAAAAACCCCGACTGCAAAAGAGGAACGGCGGAGCCGCCGCACTAGGATACCCCTCCGCCAGTAAGGTCTCGGTTTTTCCCTTTTTCCGTCTGACAGAGGCTCTCTAACCTTATTTTTCGCAGGTTTCCATGCAAAATCGGCCAAAACCGGCTGAAAACAACCAGACCAAGAGGAATAGCCGCCGTGGGCGGCGGAAACGGCTGGAGCACAACGACACCATTGTGCCAGAACCCTAAACTGGCCGAAAAAGTTTAAAAACACTTATTTTAATTTTTTTGGGGTATTTTAGATACGTGATGCGTATTTTTTATTTCCACAAGAAAAACCCAGGAAACTCAAGAACCAACAGGAGGCACAGTGAAAAGAACGGTGTTTCAAACACCGATCTGGAGTAAGAATCTCTCACCTTTTTTTTCCGTTACGGTAAATTAAAGTCTAATAATCAATAAACGGTGTGTTTTGTAAAAAATAAAAATCCCTAAATTAATTACAAGTCACCACTAAAGCCGAAACTGGTCAAGTGTATTTTTTTCCTAATTTAGTTGTTTATTTTTTTCTATACTGTTTAAAATGCTTATTGTTACATCGTGTGCTTTAATTTACTGATTTTAATTGCTTTCTCGTTTATGTAGTTTATCTACCCGTGTTGTCCTCATCTATTGATTGGTTTTCAATAAATGCTTTGATCATGTCTCCCTTAGTTGTTAATCTATTAATTTATACTGTTTGTGTAATTATCACTCTATTGTTTTGTAAATATGGAATAAGTTGGTTGCGTGTGATTGGTGGCTGGTGAATGATGTGAATATGTATGCTAAAAAGTTTATCGAGTACTTTCAGTTTGGGTGTACAAACCCAGTACATAGGAAAACCCTACCATAAACGTTATCTCAGTCGAATGAGGCTGAGAAATCCCATACTAGAAGAGGTTAGAAGGTATAAATTCATCCTTATACCAGACGGGGCATCGAGGTAGTGGTATGTTTGGCGTCTATTACTAGACGGAGTATGAGGACGGCCGATTGATTGATAATTGAATATTGGGTTCACGTGTAGGGGGAATATCCCTATGCACCCCTAAAGGTACTGATAAACAGGTAAAAAGGCAAACTTATTGCTATTATTCCTTTAAGTGTGAAATAAAAATGTTATTCGGGTTATTGTCTTCATAGGTCGATTTTGGAAATTCGTAAGGATAAGTATAAGATAACGGTTTTTAAATTAAACGAATTTATTTAAAAAAAAATAATGGCTCTATTGGTTGTTTAACAATTTTTACCACAAACTTTTAGTCTTCAATATCGGTGTTAAGTGTGATATTCTTACTGAGTTAATGTATTTCGTCCCTTTTATTTAACCATTTTAGATCAGCAAGACACAAATCCAGATCCTAAACAGAAAGAAAGTTGTGAATAAAAGTTGCTTCCCAAATCCCATTAGAGTTGCCCAGTGGAGATTGACTCTATAGGATTTTTAGTTATGTTTTATTTTATTTATTTATTCCGTTATTTGAACTTTCTTAAATAAACATTCTCGTAACTCTAT
This sequence comes from Carica papaya, assembly GCF_054855325.1. NCBI lineage: Eukaryota > Viridiplantae > Streptophyta > Magnoliopsida > Brassicales > Caricaceae > Carica > Carica papaya. Next base: position 11,073,701 of record NC_142317.1, read on the forward strand.
TGGGTATCCTGATTTACTGCGTAAAAAATGAAAACCCTAAACTTTTAATTACTTCTGTCATTGTTTTACTAATATAATATATATTTATTTCCTGAAAGTTTTGTGCCTTTACACCAATGGAGTTTCTCCACTCATATGGCAGAAGATAGGTGAAATAAACTACCCCTTTGTGAAACTTTTATCGGCAAACTAGAAGCCTGTTTTATTTACCTATAGCATGGAGATGCAACTAAAGCAAAATGCACATTACCTCCATGAGCCTTAGGACACTTTCATTTCCACTCCACAGAAGTTTGGGTGAAAATAAACCATAATAAGATACAATTCAGTATCTGCAACTTCCAGTGACCAAAATAAAGTTCAAGATGCAACTCCCATGGAGTTTCTCCACCAATATGGCATAAAACACAGGTGAACCAAACTGTTGCTTCGTATCGCTACATATTGTAGAATCAATTGCTGTAAATGTCGACTTTACAATGGGAGTGTCTTCTAGGACACCAAAATACAAGGATTGGAGAGCTAATAAATCAGTTATAAGTTTTTCCTTACAAAAAGGAGCCATTGTCACACAGAAAATGTTATGAGCTAGAAGGGGAGATTTGTGTTGCTTATCAGCATGTGACACATGTCCAGAAAAGAGCAAGGAAGAACTAACCTACATCTTTTGTATTTTCTGGTTTAATACTTCTGTGTTAGCTAATTATGTCTTGGATTAGTTTTTATTTTACTTACCTATAAAGTGCTTGACTCACAGTTAGCTAGTTCCTGTAAATGAGGGAGGCAGCCACTTCTGTTTAGGTCATAAGGAGGAATTCTAGTTCTGGTATAAGGAATAGAACATGAATCTAAATAATAATTACATGCATAACTCACCAAACACTTTTCTTCTCAGTTTTATGAGATTCAAGTGTTCTCTCCCTAATGACACCCTAATCACCATTGCAGTAGTCTTAACCGAAGAAACCTAAAAAAAGAACATTAATGAGATTCTAATCACAGAAGCTTCGACAAAAAAATAGTGAATGGAGTCTTCAAGGTTTATTACAGATTCCAAATGCTACCATGATGCTGAAATTGTGTTTCAAAGTGAAATATACTTCAAGGATGAATGGGTTTTGGCCTCTTAAGAAGAGAAATTGGGACTCGTTAAACTTCTTAGCTAACTAAAGTTTTTTTCTTCAAAGAGAGAGAGGAAGAAAAAGAAGTTTCACTTCTTCAGACTCCCACAACAGTAAATATGTGATATACACACAATCACGTGAAAACAAAAACATCATTAAGATTACTAAAAGCACATTTGAGCAGAAGAACATAATAGCATGACTTAGTTAAGATTCCAATATCTTGCTCACATGAAAATAGTTCACAACAGCGATTTGCATAAAAGATTTGGAATAGATGAAGAAGCTATTAGAAGTTAGCAATAGCAATTCAAATACTTGGAAGAGGGAGAAATTCATTACCGAGTCATCAAAACCGTCTTGAAGGTAGTGATAATATTCATAAGAACCTTGGATCAGTGAGACAACACCACCTGAGACTGCTGAAAATGGCCTTAATAAGTAAAGATAAAGAAGGATCAAACAAGATGATAAAAATACAATGATTATTACTAACCAACACTGTTAGGGATCGCATTGTGGACATCTTTAAGCAAAGGGGAACCTATCATAATTTTAAAAATGCCAAGAGTTAGCAACTAGAAACAAAAAATAAAAAAAGAGAAATGTGTAGTGGATAATAAATTTGATTACCCCTCCATATCGAGTTACTCATTGGGTTCTCCATAATTTTAGCAAAATCTAGGGCATTAGCAATTCTTAAGAGTGGACGATCAAAAGGCAATCCGAGCCTTAAGTGAAACAATTTCCTTATGTCAACTGCGAAAAACAAGTATGCAATAAAGGAGAAGATTCAGAATCTAAAACAAGATATCACATTGATGGAGTCATGTTCAGAAATTATCCATTCTAATACAACCAGTTTTGTTTCCCCTTTAAATAAGCACTCAGAAATCTTAAGTATCAGAATTTATTGGCAGTAATTATCAAAACCCCCGACCTTTCCACAGCCAAAATGCAAATACTGTTAAAGGAGTAACTTTTGATTCCAGAATATGGAAGTTTTAGTAGTTCATGCATAAGCTGACCAATGAATGCCTTCTATTCCCCTTTTTACGGACTGAGAAAGAAGTCAAGACAATAATTTACTGACGAACAATTACTACTCATAACTAGCATTTGGTTTAGTAGTAATTCAAGCAATAAGCAAGAAAATTAAAAAATTTAACATGCAGTACCTTGTTTCATTTCTGCCTCCCCATGACTAAGTTCATACACTATGGTTACTGGATGCAATAAAGATGACGGACTAAAGTGATATGCACGTAACTGCAAATACAAAAAACTTCTCAGTTGCTTGTAGAAAGTGAACATACACAAAAGATTTCCTTGGGGAAATGATAATGTGGATAGCTGAAAAACCAAATATCACAGGTAGCTAAAACCATCTTCATGCAACAAGATTGAATTCCCTGGATAATAAACGAATCTGTGGATTTAAGTTGGGTAAGGTTCTGTTGTAGACACATTTTTCCTTGTACTTTGCTATCAATTAGCACATAGCGATCCATAATTCTGCTACTCTTTATATTCTTTGTATGTAAATTCCGGTGTTGTTCTTATGGCACCTCTCAAATCAATGTATTTGGAAGCAATTTTCTTATCTGCACCATTGCTGCAGTATTTAGAAGTCTTGTCACTTGCATGAGGAGGATGGTCGAATCCTGTTCTAGTTTGCTCTTTCTGCAGAAACTTTAGATACAAATACATAGTATCCCACTGTAACAAAATCCCCGAGCCCTTTAACAAATTATTTTTTAGCATTAAGTTACATCAAATCTAACCTAGTAACAAAAAGTATATATCATTTATTAGAAATGCATATCTGCTAATGCCTGACATACAGGGAAAGGAAAACATAACACCAAGGAGAAAAAGAAAAAGAGAAATCGAAGGGAAAATATAATCCCAAGGAAAAAGAATGTGAAAAGGCATAGGAAGTCATCATCTAGTGAAGGAGTTGGAGCCAGCAATTTGAAAGGTTTGAAATGTTCTTATGAGTGAAATTATTACCATACCTGAGGATGTTCTGCTAAGAGGTTAGGCAAGGTTGCCTTCTTCATTAAATTCAACTGATCAACCAGTGCGGGGATGACCAACTTTGCAGCCGCATGCCTCAGTTCAAGACTCGTAGCCGCATAACAAAGCACCTCTAATGTAAAATCTACAACCAAAAGCCTGGCCTCTTCCAAAGCTGTGAGGTGAAATTTTTATATTCACCAAAACAATTACCCCATAAGATCCACAGCATTAGAATTACAAACCAAAAGAATTACAGCATAATAGTAGATTCTCTTTGAATCCACTAAATTAATATAAGATGGAATTCGGCTACTAATGAAAACCGTACCCGAAAAATATTCTGCTACAGGGGCAGTGGATTTTAGAGGCTTTTTAGACCTATTCAAAAGCACACCTACTTGGATTATATCTGCATTCTACGAAGAAAAGCTTTTTAAAACTATGAACTTTACTAGCTCGTTCCTCCAATGAGAGAGGATCAATATAAAGGAATATACTTCCCACAAGGGAACATTAATCAAAAAAGAAATACACAGAACACTTACAAACAGAATACACTGTGATTTATTTGTTTTTCTTTTACCTCTGAAGAAAATACAGCAGGGGGAGATGTATTTTTGAAACAAAAGTGTCCACATGTTAAAGCTTCTCCATAGGAATCCTGGGCAGTGTCTCCCACGAGTTTGATACTTGAAAGATCAGTGTTAGAATTCAGCTCTGAACCATGAACTATGAGATGCGGAGGAACTCCAGCAGAGGCTTTGCTTAAGGTTTCAAACATGAATGCAACATGTGGTTCTTTTAACTTGGCAACAACAGCATCGGTAGCATGTAAATACATTTTCTCTACATCTGAAAGACAACAGTAGCACTCGCTTATCAACTATCAAAAAGTTTTCAACATATTGCAAGCATATCCTAGGCACATCCAGCTCACATGAAAATCAACTATCTAAAAGAAAGCATTCTATAAAGGCCAGCTGATGTCAGTGAGTGCTCACTTTCTCTCCAACTTAGAGGAGACACTAGTGTCTAGCCCAAGAAATTACTGCTAGGAAAGAACGAAGATATGTTTTTCTTTTTGTTCCTGTTATTTTAGTTAATGTATGTTGTCGTTTTTGAGTGCAAGGTGGTTACTCCCTATGTGCTAATTAGGACCAAGTTTGCAGTATAGGAAAAGGATTGTCCATACTATGAACGCTCCCCAACGACTAGAGATTGGTCAGCTCTGATGTAAAAGAATTATGAATGCAGAAAAGCCTTTTCATTATTCCTTGGTTCTGTATTCTCCCTTATCTCTTCTCTCAAATTATGCTTCTCTCTTCCTTGCTATTTCTCCCTAACTTCTCTAAACACTCTACCAACTGCAGGTAAGCGGCTCACCATCATGAGTCAGTGTCCTGACAACTAGAAACCATAATCATGTATTCAACAGTCTTGCTAATCTTCTTCCCCCTAAACACCATTTTTGCAATCTGTCCCACCTCTCACAGACATAACCACCATTCCCATTGACAATTCCTTACTACCCTGCTCAAACACAAAGCAGAGCACCCTGGCCCTTTTATTCCTTCCAACTAATCTCTTCTTTTTAAGTCCTAGATATCCCTTTCTCATTTATGCTAAAACCTGTAAGTTATAAGCTAGCTACATCGCCTTAAATGCAAATCCTCAAGTATCATTTTAAACCGGACTATCAACCAATTATTTCCGACAACCTAACACATCCATAACAACCCTTCTTTGAACATTCAACAAAGTAGCCAATAAGCAAATGGCAAATCAAACGGAAAGAAAGGCAAATAAAAGCTTACCAGACGGTTTATTTGGCTGAAAATAGAATGGTAACTGAATCGGCAGCTCGCATCGAAGCAAGCAACCTGTCTCCCAAATATACTTCTCGGGATTATCATCGTACACGACACAAGTAACAGGTTCTAACTTTGACGAACTTTCAGTTCTCGAGACCGAAAAGTGAACGTTGCCAGTGTCCGAATCAGCAACGGCTCCAATCACTTCTTCATTGTCCGATATTGATCCTCCAGATAAAAGTCTTTTCAACTTGCGAGCAGCATCAATGGCGTCAACGGCACTTCTTTCATAATCGGACTGTGCAATTATCAAAGCCCCGATTATTTCAAAGCCTTTCAGCAATAACGTTCGAAGATCTTCTGCTTGAATAATTACACACGAAAATCGGTTTCACCCAAAAAAAAAAAAAACATAACACAAGAAGCTGATTATTCACGTCCTGGTTACTCCATTTAAAAATCATAACTTAAGGAACGAGAATCCAAGCATGCAGAATCATTTTTGGGGAATTGAAAGGAAAAAAAAAAAAAAACTCCGGCAAGAAGTCAATTTACCTGATTCTTTCTCGAAATCTGGAGAATGAGGGGAGCGGAAGGAATGGTGGATGCATCTGAAGGTGGAGACAATTGTGGAAGGAGGAAAAAATGGAGAACCGATAAGCCATTGGAGACCTGGTTCATTCCTGGTGATCACCAGTTTACGACACAGAACGTGCAATCTCGTGTTCTCTCTCCCCTTCTCCATGGATTGATTACAGCTACTTCGCTTGAGCTAACCGGTAACCACTGTTCTGGATCGGTTTTTCTTCTCGACTAATTTATTTATCAGAATTAAACAACATTTTACTCATAAGTTAACACCCTTCAGTTTTATTATAATTACTAAAATACCCTTCATTACGGAAACTTTTATTCCTAGTAAAAACTAAAGCAGGTAATTGGATTAAAAAAAACTCCTAATTAAGGGTATGAAGCGAGATATAGATTTAATAAATTAAGTTTTTATTATTCATTTAAATATTTATAAGTTTTAAAAAAAATGAGTAAATTCAAGAAATAATGAATAAAATCATAAAACATTTTTATTCCACTTGAAGGATGGAACGGGTATAAATTTATAATTTTTACTAACTGATCCCATATCTCTATACTCCATTGTTTATTTTCTTTCTTTTACTCGCCATCACCTTGGCTAGGTCCAATTATTTTGAAAGGACATCTATAAATTACCCATAAGACGGCAACACTATCTATTTGTGTAAAATTGAAAAAAGATAGCAAAAATATAATTAGAGGGAAATCATAGAATTGTAGATTTTCAATAATTGATGAATCTTGTCAAGGTGAATCTTTCAATCAATAGTCATATAACGGACAAAATCTTTTGGTATATTTACTGGGTGTTTTCTTGATAGTCAATAAAGGATTATGAATACTTGTAAAATTTAACAAGTCATTAATAAATATATTAATTGTCTCTAATTAAATTAAATTAAATTAATTAATCCTAAGTAAGTTATACCACTGAGTAACGATGAAGAACTGTTACTCATGGTGAAAATATTATTTTTCTCAACAGTTGCTGCTCAATTTTTTTAAATTATCCAAGATAAATATCCATTGTAATATGCTGCTGAGTGATAACCCAGGAAGCAGGATAATCTGCAACTAATCTTAAACTTTATAAAAGAATTGGGATACTTATTGGAAGAAACTTTTGTGATTTTCATAGAAAAAATATTTGTATTGGTAAGTTGTAATAATTTGAGGAGCTTACACCATTTTCAAAACAAAATTGATGATTTTAACTACTTAATTAAGTAAACGAGGATTTAAGTAATTTATATTTATAAAATATAAAAACATATATATAGAGAAAATGGAAATAGAATAATTGTGTTGTTCTATGAGCCAACTTGGTATTTCCCTTTCTTATCCCTCTGCTTTCCCAAATTTGGCTATCTGAAATTTTACTTCTATATAAATAGTATAAATGAAGCATTTCTACCACTTTAGGAAACATTGCAGCACCTGACATGTAAATGCATTGCACCTGATATGTATATGCATTGTCATCACTGCTACTCCATAGATTTGCAAAACACAAAATATGCAGGTATTCTTTTGAGTTTCCCCATCCATCAGCAATCAAAAAATTGCCATCATCCGTTGGGGCAGCATTACTTAGCGCTTGAGCAAGGAAGAAGCCAACCCACCATGCAGGGACTGTCTACCTTGATGTCTAAGCTGCAGTCCCTGCAACCTTAACATGTATTAGCAAGTAGAATTTTTTTCAGTGAAAACTAACATATTTTAATAATTATGACAGTCACGTACTAATAACAACACAATCAATCTCTTAAAGAGGACACATTCCCAACCACATCCTCATAGAAAGTGGAAGTACCAATGATCCTAAATAAGGGATGGTTACTTAGCAGGTACAATTAAATTACAGTGCTCAGAAGCAATCCTCTACCACCTTGCCATCAGATGTCATGTACTATTATTAACAACCACTACAATAAATCCAGAAAAAGAAAACACCATAGGCATATAGATTAAGTGCGAATTTTTCACAAAATCCCGTTTGGTTCATTTTTCATTTTAATTGTAGGGAACTCCTTTTTCTGAGTTTTTATAATAGCATTAACATGAATTTAATTGTATTTGACGTTATCAGCCTCTACTTGGTGAAGGTAACTCAAATTTGAAACGAAAATCATAATGATGAATTTATTCAGTGAAAACGCAGTTCACCATCCTTAAGTTAGATCATATATCAATCATATATTTTTTTGCCTAGCCCTCTATATTATTCCATAAAATTTCCCTAAAAGCTCTGGTCATCTTACCTTTATCCGGAATTTTGGTGTTCTCCAACAGAGCACATGAGAACTCTCCTTCAGTCTGCACAAAAAGAGCAGAGAAGAAAAGCACACTGTTAGATGTTGAGGGACATCTCTGAAAATTTTGAAAATGAGTGGAAATTTTCCTGGTTAAATATGTACCAGTCTTTTCAAATAACATTAAACAATCGACATTCATGTATGCTTTAAACCAGATAAATATTGGCTTGGACGCTACTATAGGTGTATTATAATCCAACATGACATAGAACCATATACGATCACAACATGTTTTGACTGTAAAAATACTAAAGATTTAGATGAAGAGGACCACATGTGAATTCATTTGTCAAAGGTCTTAAAGACATATCAAAAAGGAGAACGAAATACCACTTCAACATACAGAAGATACATTTCCTAAATGACAATTTCTATATGTTATGATTCCATCTCCTAAACAGTACCTTGTAATATGTTAGGACTCTTTCCTCTTTTTTTTTTTTGAAATAAAAATATAGTATTAACGAGCATCAAGGGAGTGCAAAAATATATACAAAAGCTTTCTAGATCTATCAAACATTAATCAAGTCCACTATATAATTACTAGTGTAAAGAGGATCGCCTTTTACCGTAAAACATAAGGTCTGGAACCAAGAATCCTTTGTCCTATAAAATGACCATTCAAACACATAAAGTGACCTACGAAATACTGCCAAAAGTCTTTTTTTATATTTTTTATCCCCATGGATGCCTCTCTAGGCTCATATCTCCTGTTTGACCGAACCTGAATATTTTTTTTCTTTAATATGTAATTTCCTATATAAAATCAATTCAACTTAAGTTAGTAAATGGAATCCTAACATATAAACATTATCTATTTAGAAAATATATCTCCTATTATATTAACAACCACATAAAAAAGTAAAAATAAATAAATAAACAAATAACTGAATATGGATACTGAAATCTTCAAAGAAAAATATCCTGAAAAGACTACAATTAGGTGATTTTCTCATGACAAAAAAGGAAAAAAGCATTACTAGTCTAATCTATTTTACAAGTTATGAGAAAGAGAGAGAAAACAAGATAAATAACAAGTAAAATATTAAACCTGGTTTTAATTAACTTCAAGTCCATCAATCAGTCACTAAAATAACTAAACACAATGCTGAGTCACTATTCTCAAGCAATCATAATGGTTTCAGACTTCACCCTATTCACCAATTATTTTATGAAAGAAAGAGCATTCATTATTTGGATCTGTGGCAAAATAAGAATCAGTTGTCACCCAGAATAAGTCAAGTTGGATTCCCAAAATCCTTATCCTCCTGCTTCACGAGGATTTGCTTCACTTTTCAAAATCAAGTGAATTACAATTTTTACCATTTCCAAAAGGCCAGGCACAAAGAAATAGCAGGAATCTTCCAAATGTATGCTGCAGATTACTCTTTAAGTTCATACAAGCTATACTAGAATGGGTATATATACGATTTAAGTCAATACTATCTTCTACTCTACTCTATTACATCAACTCCTAAAGTCTAAATAGTACTGAAACAAAAAAGGATTTAGAACAGTCCTAATCCTAGTAGAATGCTGAAACAAAACTAGAACCAAATTAAGTCTATAAATTAGGTAGTTATTCTTTGTTATTCGTGTAGTTGGTAAGCTAATGACAGAATTATGAGAATTCCTATGCTTCTCGTAACCTAAGTCTGAGGAGGATGAACCAGGCTTAAGGGGGTCATAGAACAATTTTCGGGAGTTTTCCGTGGTACTCTGTGGTTTATTGAAATGAAATAAATAGCAAGTAGTTTACTTGAATATAGTGGACATTCCCAAAAAAATAAGTAAGAGAGAATGAAGCACATTATACCGTGAGTTTTTCTCCTTCACTTTTCCACAAATCCCTAACAACATCTTCTAGCTTAAATTTCCATTCTGGTGAGAAGATAAAATGGCATCAAGTCCACAAATTCCATGAAGGATACATTCCAATGCTCAATTGTCTAACTTAAAAGAAAAGGAACTCCAAATAATCAAAGGAAAAAAAATATTTCTATCAAACTTCTTACCTGTCCCTCTCTTGACAGATAATACCATAGTTCTCGGAGCTGCCTCGCGATATGCATGGATCATTGGCACAGATGTAAGCTTGTTTTCCAGATGTCTTCTTGGGAATAGACAACGCAAGCTTGTTTTCCAGTCGGTTGCTGGCACGGGTAATTTGATAAGCATCTGAGTGATGAAACTTCTTCGAAAGCCTAAAAGTTTTGGGAAAACAATCCTGAACATTCTCGGGTTCCTCTATCGATATAATATGGTATTGACAGTTGTTTAGTTCTTCTTTTGAGGAGTCACCACCATTCCCTGGGGTTTTCAATCCATCATCTTCAATTGATCGGCGAGATGAGGATGTCCCTATGCTCAGAACATTTCCTTCACTATTTCTTAAAGCATTTACCATTTCCATTCTGTCATAACAGTTATGTGATATTTGACATCCACAATACGGAGAACAAGTTATAAGAGGTCTGTCTCTAATCATAGACTTTTCAAAAGTATAATCACTAAACTGTGAATCAGTTCTATGTTCCGTATTTGATTTTGACCTCTGCTTTCTACAGCAAGTATAGCTAAAGAAACTCAAGAGCTGCTTGCATACTCTGGCACCTTTTGATGTTGAAGCACACGGAGCAAGATTGATCCGGATCTCTACATTAGAGCCCAATATAGACTGAAGTGAACTTGCAATAAGTTTCCATGACTTTTCAGCTCTAGATACATAGCCTGGATGACGAAATTCCAATTCGGCAACTGCCAAACCTGAAATGTTCTGGAGTCATTGCTTGCAGAAAAGAGAACAGATTACGTACATTCAGAACTTTCAAGATTAATATTATATAGTTGTAGCAAAAAATTTTTGACATAGTATACTGTAATAAGTGAAGAGAACTTGAAGTAAGAGGCTGGTTAACACGAGAATCCAAATTATGATGTCCTCTTCCAAAGTAATATTTGGTATCTCCAAAGTGTAAGTTTCTTTTTTCTTTTACGTCTGAAGCACAGATATTCATCAGAGCAAACCATAACAAAAAATAACAGTTGGAACCCACCTTGGTTAACGGAAAGAGAAGACAACCTCCCTCGATTCCTCAAAAATTTCTTAAAAGAATCAGATTGGCATAACTCTGTAACCTTCTTCCATATGGAATCCAATGTGCCTTGACAACCCTCATGAACCCCTTGTTTATGTGACTTATTGGCATCACAGGAGCAAGCGACAAGTTGCTTCATACCCTCCCCTTCCGATCCAATGCTACAAACATTGTCTGCAAACAGGAGTAGGCTTTGAGGTAAATCAACTAGATAAAAATGTTAAGCCTTAGCAGTTTGCAAACAAATTCTAATAAGTAACTAAATAATCAATAGTATTTTAGTTAATTCTAACCTTGTGCGCTTATCAAACACAATTTGGAGTCATTTGTATCTGGGGAAGAAAACTCAACCGAGCTTAGCTGTAGAAGAGCTACAGTGAGCCATGTAGTTTGATTTTTTGACACTCTCAAATGCTTCTCTGTTTCAGAAAGTATTCTCAAGGCATGACTTAGCTTTTGCAGTTCTTCTTCAGCTATGATACAAAAGTTGCACGTCAAACATATAGACTGTGACAGCAAGAGCAATTACAAGAATATAAATGACTATGAAATGAAAGAGATTGGGTAGGACTTGCAAGGAGCATTCTCCTAGATGCAATTCGACTAAAACAAATGCACCATGTGATAAATATCATAAATATGTAAACAATCCACATAGAAAAAGACAAACATAAGCCATCAGAGCCCCATCAGGACTTTGCCTAACTATCAATTCAAACTGGTCATCTGGAAAGCACAGGCAGCCCAAAAATAAATGTCTGAGTTGATATATCAGCCACATCAGTTGGTTTCAAGAACATCCCTGGTCTTCTCTCGAAAATAAGAATACAGGATCTGATTCCTATCATATTGATGACTCATTCCAAGTATTGCTTAGCAGTTGTTGGCCTTTTTCAAGACAATGCTCACTGAACTAAATCAAGAAATAGAACATTCTCATGGAATTTTTTGTTATTATTATTTATGCTGTTATTCTACTGATTTTTTTTATTTCCCGATCCTGATGAATGGCCAAATTCAAATTTACATCATACTCACAAGTATGCTGCATGGAAAACTTCCTTCTAGCTTCGGAGACACCCCCTTGGCATTTACCCGCAAGAATGTCCATGATGAGATTTGCCAGCTGGGATGTAAGTTGCATCGGATCAATTTTTGATCTCATCAGTTCCCTTGCCCTTCTTACTGTGTTTGAAGTGTCAGAAGATAAAGCCAGATCCAGCAAATCAAGCAACTCATCATCAGAAACAACTCCAATCTGCACCAGCCGACCAAAAAAATCATAATTATCCAAAATGGAAAGAGATGGATGATGAGTATACGAAACAGTTTAGAGATAGACCAGCTCATAGGCCAGAGACATTGTGATTCTTCTACCAAGCAAACTCAGCTGATCAAGCATCATCTCTGCATCTCTAAGAGAGCCACTGGATTTAGAAGCAACGAAATCTAATGCAATCTGATCAAACTCAAGGCCCTCTTCAACACAAATTTTCTGCAATCTACTTGCAATATCAGCATCTTTTATCTTCAGGAAATGATACCTTTGGGACCTTGAAACTGCAACACGTGGGAGCTTATCAAGGTCAGGAGTGATCATTACAAAGACAACATGTGGAGAAAGGTTCTCCAGGCTGTTCAGAACAGCTGCCCATGTATCTCCATGCAGCAATTGGCACTCATCAACAATGAATATTTTAAACTTCGATGAAATGGGAGGAGTGACTGCATTCTTTATAAGGGACCTCAGCTTGTCTGTCCGATTGATTCTCATAGAATCCACTTCCTTAACATCCCTGCTTCTGCCAGAAAAGGACAGGAGGCATTCTCTGCACAGACCACAGGGCTTAGACTCTGCAAGTGACAGGCAGTTTAAGGCAGCAGCAAATATCCTAGATGTGGAAGTCTTGCCCGTACCGCGAGGGCCATGGAAGAGATACAGGGAAGTTATCCTTCCTCTATAAATGGCATTCAGAAGAGATCTCACTACTACATTCTGTCCAACCAATTCATTAAAAGATTTAGGCCTAAATTTCTGACTCAGACTTCTAGGACTTTCTGAATATGGGATAATGTCATTGTTAATGTGCTTCCAGCAACCCCGTCCATGAAAGGTTGTATCCCCTACATCCTCACCTAACAATGGACAGTCTTCCACATCAGAAGAAGGATTTGATTCTCTGAATTTTGGAGTTCTTGACCAGCAGTAACTTATCCCACATCCACGGTGGTTATGAGTGACAAGGTCAACTTCTTCACCGTCACAAAAGGATCTGCTGTCATTTGAAAGGGCGTGGTTTATAGATGCATGTGGACTACCCATGTGGCTTGCAACATCACCAACTGCCCCATGTATCTTCAACTGATTCTCATAGTGAGGTTTCCGCTTTAAAACAGAGTAGTCGGACCTTTCAATTGTTGAGGATCCAAGAAGTGAACCATTACATGACTCTACAACCTCCACAGGATTATCAGAAGGTGCAACACGTGTCAACACTAATCCTTTATCATTAAAATTACTGTGATATCTTTTACTGGGTGACATGTTTCTACATATTTCCTCATTTAAACCATAAGAATCTAATCCTTCAATTTGCTTTGTCTTAATAAGAGACCCCAAATTCTCGACAGCATTTGAATTCTCACACATGATCAACTTAGAATTGGATTTCTCCAAATTAGGATGCAACTCAATGCCATAACCTTGTTCCCCTCCTTTTCCATCAAATCCTAGATTCCTACAGCTTAAAAGGCCCTTAGGATCAGAAGCACCTTCTGGATCAGCATTTAGGAACTGCAAAGAGATCCCATTAGTTGAATTTGTTTCCCATTTCACATTATCAAGTAAAATGGAGAATTTGCTCATAGAATTTGTAGATGGATCCCTTAATGATCTCACTCTCCTAAGTGCTACAAGGGTTCTAGAAATAGGGATGTCAACTGAATGCCGCCTCCCATCTGCCATTCTCAAAAGGTGGAGTATATATAAATAAACAAAGCCTTTTTTCCGTACAGCAAAGTCAAACTTCAGGACCCAAGCAAAAAGTAGCCATTACCAACCTGAAACAGGAAATGGAAGAACAGATTCATCAGCAGTTGTGAAAGTATTCCATAATAGTAACATACTGAAACTGATCTTTTCCACATAATTGAAAACTCAAAAATGTTTCAGGAATGAGAAATATTTCCCGTACTGCAAAGTACAAGCTGCGTAAATCCCCTTGTTAAAGAAAAATGCAGAGAGACTCGCGATTTCGTCATAAAAATGCAGAAACCGTAAAACTAAAATCCCATTGGCTCAGAAGGAAACAAAACGCAGTATCTTTCTTCACATAAAGACGGGAAAAGATAGAGAGAGAGAGCATGAACTAGTTTGTCTCGAAAAGAAAACAAAAGAACAATGCATATGCTTTGCTTGTTACCGTCAATATAAGCAACACAGAACTACTTCCCAGAGCAAACCACTCGCATGAAGAGAAATAAACACAAAATAATCCTAACTACGGCATCACAAAGCTCGGGAAAAATAAAAAATAAAAAAGGATAGATAAGAAGGAAAGCTCTTATTAAACCGAGTAGTCTACAGAGAGAGAAGGAAAGGAATCTGCATTGTGCAAGGTATCAAACAAAGCTTTAAAAAATAACACATAAAAACAAAAAAATGCGAGACGACAAACTTGAAATTCCAAACCTGCAAATAGATATATCTCATTTCGAGGCTCAAGGAAATTTTGAATCTGAGTAACGTAAAAGTCGCGCTACATAAAACCCTAACCCCGAAGGACGGGACTGAATGGCGATCCGTTCAGGGCTTTGCATAGCATGTAGTAGAGAATACCTGGACCATCGACACACACACAAGAATAGAACGGTGGTAAGTGGCAAAGTAGTAAATGTCATTAATGAGAGGGGTGATAGTAAAGAAGATGCCATTGGCTGTGTGAAGAGAGAGGGAGAGAGAGAGAGAGAGAGAGAGAGAGAGAGAGAGAGAGAGAGAGAGAGAGATATTTTTGCAGGAAATTCTTGTTCGTTCTTGCAGAATGTTGCAGAGAGAGGGGTCTGTGTGTGGTCTCGGTCAGTGAGCCTAAGTAAGAGAGGGGCTTTATTGTCATTTCCCTTTCTGGCAGTTTCAGTTAGTTTGGGCTCGGAGCCAAAAGGCTGGTAACAGTTGTATGGTTCACATATTGCACTCTTATTTGTGGCGCGTATACGCACGCAGCACAAATTACGTTGAATTTATTTTTAAAATTGAATAGAATAAAAAAGTATAAATAGTCAAAAATTAATAATCTACCTGCATTGTAAATTAATTTGCATAAATCTAATTTATTTTTTATAAATACTTAAGTAAATATTAATTGAACATATTTTTATTACTTATTTATATCTTTTAGGATTAGAATATATTTTAAATTAATATATTAACTCACATTTCCGAAATTCTGTTTATTTTTGTTCATAAGTTAATTAAAAATTTATTAAAAGAATAAAATATCACATATTAATTGCAGTAATCAAGAAAATTAATGATTTTAAATTAATTGAAAAGAAAATCACTATTATTTTAATTTATAATTAATACACATGCGTATAAACTTAAATAAATCTTAAAATTATGTTAGAAACAAATTCATAATTTGCACAAAATTTATTAGTAAATTTATATTTATTTTAATTAAAAAATAATATGTTAACAAAAATGATAAAACTTGAATTTATATAAAATTAATAAAATATATTCAAAATTCATAATTTTCGTAGAAATTAGAATGTGGTCATTCTAATTCTACATGAAATTCCATTTATTGCTCAAATTTTTTTGTAACCATAATATAATTTACATATTTTTTTTAACCAAACTTATATAATTTTATAAATAAATTCATCATCATTTATAAAATTATTCCAGACATAATGGGAGTATTATAGTTAAAACATTTGATTCAAATTCTAACAATAATTTATATATATTTCTGACTAAATACATCTGTCTACCATATATATATATATAAACAATAATTTAAAGAATTTTCAATTTTCTTTTTGTTTATATATTTTTCTTTTTTCACTAGAAAATTAAGGTAGAGACAAAAGTAATGCAGGCAGGTGTATAATTTAAAGAAATAAGTGGGGCTGCAATTGGTTGGGATTTGACTAATGTTATTTTATAATAATATAATATTCTAGTGAGGAGTGAGAACACGCGCCTAAAAGGGAGTGGGGGGGTGGGGGGCCGAGAAGGAATCCGTTTGGGAGGCAGAGGAGTGGGCGTCCACTTGTGAAGAAGCACTTTTCAAAATCTTACTACAAACCAAACAGCTTTTGGTTTCACGTCTCTTGTCACGCCTCCTCTTCGCTATTTATTTTCAAGCGCCGTTGAACTGTCATTGTCACTTTCTGCCACGTGTCACTTCACAGCTCACAGCTCAAGTCAAATACATGGTTCATTTTCACCTTCTGATAAAATCCAAAACTTTTTTAAGAAACTTTAGATTAAATTATTAATTAAAAATTATTATTTCATCTTTTACTTATTATTAGATTTTTATTTTAATAATATTTTTATTTAATTTGTAAGAAAAATAAATTACATTAATTTTAATGGAAATAGTAATTTGATAGAGAATAGTTTTATAACATTAGATATATAAGATGTAATTTAATACTGATGTAAAAGTGCAAGAGTATTTTTAATATTATTCTTAATTTTTTAATTATGAATTTCAACAAAGACAAATTACTCATTAATGCTTGTGTACTAGTATGTGATATGTTGTATTTAATCTTAAAATTTTTACTGTTACAATTTGATTTATAAATTTATAGTATTATTTTGAAATGCAATTCCTAATAAAAATTTTGGCTTAATTACAAACTTGATCTTTCACCTGTAACTTTCTCGTTTTGGTTTTGTCAATTAAGTTTCTAATCTTTTATTTCTTTGAATTAATCATCCAATAAATTTGTGTGTTCAAATTTAAGTAGATAATAATTTTTTTTAAAAAAAAAATCCTAAATAAAGCTTTTTTTATAATTATAACGGCCTTTTTTTTTTCTTTCAACGGCGTAAGATAAAACAATTCTATGACTCAACACGTAAATTCCATGCCAATTTAATTACACATAAAGGAAACTTGTCCACAATTCATTGTTCAAACCCAATGAAAACTTACAATTCTACATATACATCAAATGACAAAACCATATCATACATCTCCAGCAATCAGTATCCATACTAAAATAAACTTTTACAGACTACAACCCGCTACAAAGAAAACCACTGCCCTATGGCGCTAAAGACTAGGCTCCGTAACCAACAACTCGGATCCCGGCTCCATCCCTACTTTATCTGTTAATGACATGAAGTGAGTTCACATAACTCAATACGATAAAAATCAAGTTGCAAGTATAATATGCAGTGACAAGAAATTCATTATGTCTATATGCATTACATGTTAGAATTTTATCTAGCATTTTTATGTTAAAAAATGTTTTTTTTGTTTAACTCGAAAACAAATAAATGAAAAGAGACAACAAATTTTCCCTTTATGTTTTCAAAATTCATTCACTGTAAGTTTCTCCCCATAAAATAGCAATTAATCTACATATCCATGCATTTATCAATATGAAATCAAATCAGAGTTGTAGCACTCAGACTCGAAAATTTAGCCTGGAATAATTTTATAATTAATAAAATAATATACTAAAATAATTTAATTTTTTATTCTATTTTAATTTTGTGAAATTTTTGAGAAAAATTGAGAAACTGTGAATAAGGAGGAGTGTAAAGGCCCAGAACTTAAAAAAAATGAATTTATAATTTAAATGCGGAAGCAGATAATAAAGTTAGGGTTTACATTCCTTACACAATAATTTATAAGACTCAATAGGATTACGAGAATGTCTCTTTTAAAAGACAAATAGTAATTAAAAAAATAGAATAAATAAGCATTTTAGAACAATCTTCACTAGCACTTGAAGGGAATCCAAGTGGTGAATTACTCACAACTCTCTTGTTGATCGAAATTTCGATCTTGGTCTTCTTGATACGAAATGATTAATGAAATGGTAAGCTACACTAACTCAGTAAATATATCAAACTAATCACATATATAGAAAATTGAATGTTGGTAAAAATAAGAAAACAACTAATGGAGCCCTTACACTTTAAGTAAATACATTTAACTTCAAAAAAATTTATTCGATACGTACCGTTACGTTTTTTCTAAAATCAACCTATGAAGATAAATAAGTAAATGACATTTTAATTTCATTCATAGGATCATAATTCTTCCTTTTTTACCTGCTTACGGGTACCTCTGGGAGTTCAAGAGATGTTCTCATATGCGTGAATTAAATATCAAATTTTATCAATTAACTGGTCGTCCCCATACTCTGTCCGGTAATGAGCGTCAAACATTCTATCGCCTCGATACCCCATCTGGTATGAGGATGAACTATATCTTCCAAACCCTTTCGGTATGAGACTTCTAAGTCCTGTCCAACTGAAGTAACATTCACAATAGGGTTCTCTATGTACCGGACTCGTCTGCTCTTTTCCAGAATACCTAATATGCCTTTCACATAAAGATCTTCATCAACAAAATAAACGCTAAATGCATATTAATGTCTCATGTCATATTCACTGATCAATTTAAAGGACATTTAAACAAGTAATTTAATTTATCATAACCAATAACCGAGTAACTAAATAACTAGATAAATCATGCATGAAATGATCAAATGAACCAGATAATCGAGAAAACTATAAAAATTATCAGTGTAAACATGCATAGTATAATATTAAACAATTTATACAGTATAGAAAAATAAACAGGGAATCAGGACAAATGTAAACTAACTAGTTCTGCCTCCACTAGTGACCTGTAATATTTTTAGGATTTTTCTATTTTTTTTACAAAATACACAACTATTGATTATTAATCTTGAATTTACCATAACCGAGAATAAGATGAGGAATCCTTACCTAAATCAGTGTTTCAAGATGTTGCGCTATCTACTACACCTCCTAACGGGTTTTGAATTTTCTAAATTTTCTTACGAAAATTTAAAATACTCGTCATGCAACTAAAAATACTCTAAAAATCTTAAATCGGTGTCGAAAACTCTTTCCGACCAATATTAGGGTTCCGGCACGGTGCCGTCGCCGTGTTTCAACGCCGGCTCTACCGCCCATAGCAGTGATTCGCCTCGACCTGGTAGGTTTTGCCCAGTTTTATATGTACCTCAACAAAAAAACACGTTAGGGAGCCTTGGTTAGCTGGAAATCACAGAAAAACCAAACTTATCGATGGGGGGTCTCCGGGTGCAGCGGCTCTGTCATTTCTCCTTCACAACTAGAGTTTCTTCTTCAGTTAACTTGCACAGAAAAAGACGATGAACACAATGACCAAAAAATCACGTAAAACGGAAAACATAAAGGGGCTTATTAGAGGGAGTTTTGGGTTTTGGCCGCGGCAGCTCCAACGAGTTTTGTTTGCGATTTCTACCTCACCCGTCTTCTCTTTTACTCTGATATGGCTACAGGAAGGCTCGAAATCAAATTTCAAGCGGGTAGGGGCAAATTTTACCTTTTTTGGCAGTCGCCGGAGGCTCTGGTGCGGCGGCGATTGGCGGTCAGCCTTCTTCTTCAGCAGCTGGTCCTTCTTCTCCGACGAGGGCAGAACGACTATGGTTAGGGTTCCTCTATGATATGATTTTTTTATACTCATTTTGCGTCAATCTGGACTATTCTTTCTTGTCGACATGGAGCGAGGAGAGTCATCCGATCGTTACCTGTTTAGACTGATTGTGTGGGTGAATTTGTACCGTTCATTGCAATTAATCTCGATGTCCGATCGTGCATAAGGAGAGAGAACGAATCTGAGCAGTTCATGCACGCAGGATCAAACCTGGGCCAGCAGATCGCCCGCATGGCGCTGATGTCAGTGTGTTTTACCACGCGGCATGCTCCGGTTCATCAGGGTTGCTGATTGGGCTGTCCCACGTGACCGAATTTTTTTTTTATAATTTTGACACCCTATTTCTAATTTTTCTTTTAAAAATATCCCCTGAACTCAAATTTTCACATATTTTCTCCAAAATTGCTTTTAATTACACCCATAACCTATTTTTCTCAAATAATTTAATAAAACTAAATTAAAATAATTTAAAAATAATTTTATTATTTTTTTATAATTACCAAAATTGATCTTGGGCCAAATTCATGGTTCAGGTATTACAAAGGGTGCTTTTGAAAGAAAAATTCAAAACTGGGGATCAAAATGTAAAAAAAAATTCAGCAACGTGGAATGGCCCAATTAGAAGCCTTGACGAACCGAAGCACGCTGCGGGACAAAGCACGCTGACATTAGTGCCATGTGGGAGGCCATGTGGGCGATCCGCGTGCTTGGGAAATCCAACGATCCAGATCGCATCTCGCGCGCACGAACGACCCAAATTTATTTCTTCTTTAAACACGATTGGATGGATGAGATTGATCGTGATGGACGACCCTGATTTGCACACGTGATTTGCATAAACAGGCAATGATCAGACGGGTCTCTTCACTCCACGTCGACTCAGACAAACAGACTAGATCGAATGGAGAGGACTATTTAAACTCCTTTTCACATGGAACCAAAACCCTAGCCGACAGAGAGGTGACCGGAGAAGAAGAAGAAGGGCAGCTAGAAAGTGAACCAAATGCTAGAGAAGGAGATCGACCACCATCATCGTCGCACCAGAGCCACAGCCGACATAAAAAAGATAAGAGTTTCTTCCCCTCCACTATGATTTTAATCTCGAATCTCTCTATGCCCATATCGGAGCCGAAAGGTCAACCGGTGAGCCAAAAAACACGAGTGAAGCTTGGTCGAGTAGCTGCAGTTGAAATCAAAAACTCCTTCCGACAAGCTCCTTCCCGTTTACCGTTTTCTACAATTTTTTAATTGTTGTGTTCCTCGTTTCATTTTGAGTAGGTTAGCCGAAGAAACACCCCAACAACAAAGGAGAAACAATAGAGCCACCGCACCCGGAGACTCTTCTAGCCATAAGGGTTTTAGTTTTCGCCTTTTTCGGCCAACAGAGGCCCCTTAACTTCATTTTTTGTAGGTTTTCATGAAAAATCTGCCAAAACTGACCAAAATTGGTTGAAAACGGCCTGACCAAGAGGAATCGTCATCGCTGACGACGGAGCATGGCGCTGCTACCGTGTTAGAACCCTAAATTGACTAAAAAACTTAAAAAACACTTATTTTGGTCTTTTGGGGTATTTTTGGATACGTGATGGGTATTTTAATTTTTGCATGAAAAATCCATAAAATTCGGGTGACCGTTAGGAGGCACAGTGAAAAATACGATATTTCTAATACTAATCTATAGCAAAAATTCCTCACTTTTTTTTATGTTATGGTAAATTGAAGCTTAATAATTGATAACATAATATTTTGTGAAAATTAGAAAAAAAATCGTAAAATTAATTTCAGATCACCAATGGAGGCGAAACCAGTTAGTTTATAATTACCCTAGCATATTCGTATTGCCTATTTATTTTCTTATACTGCATAATTGCTTATTGTTATACCGTGTGCTTTAAATTATAAATTTTAATTGCTTTCTCATTTGTTGATTGCCTAATTATTATTTTTATCTTTTAACTAATTTGGAATAAATAACCTAATTACGTTTCTTGATGGTTAAAGTATAAATTGTATGATCTGTTTAAATGTTGTCCTATTGATCTATAAATATAAAATGAGATGTTGGTATGCGATTGGTGATTGGTTGATGATGTGAATCTATGTGTGAAAGGTTTACCGGGTACCCTAGAAAAGGGTGGACAGACCCGGTACATAGAAAAACTCTACCGTGGATATTTTCTCAGTCGAACGGGGCTGAGAAGTCCCATACCGGAAGGAATTGGGAGGTATAGTTCACCCTCATACCAGACGGAGTATTGAGGCGATAACATAGTTGACGCCCATTACCAGGCGGGATATGGGGACGATAGATTGATTAATAAATTGAATATTGGGTTCATGTATAGAAAAATATTCCTATGGACCCCTAGGGGCAATACTAAGTAGGTAAGAGGGTAAGTTTATTGTTATTGTTCACTTAAATGTGAAATCAAAATATGATTTGGGTTATTACTTTCGTAGGTCGGTTTTAGAAACTCATAAAGGTAAATATGAAACTTATGTTTTTATATAAAACAAATTTATTTAAGAAAGTCAAATGGCTCCATTGGTTGTTTTATAATTTTTTACCAATCTTTGGTTTTCTATATCAGTGTTAAGTGTTATATTCTTACTGGGTTAGTGTAGCTCATTCCCCCTATTAAACTATTTCAGATTAAGAAAATCAATATCCAAATTCTAACCAACAAGAGAGTTATGAATAAAGGTTACTTCCCAAACCCCATCAGAGTTTCCCAACGGAGGTTATCCCCATAGGATTTTTATTTCGTTTTATTTTAACTACTCATTCTGTTACTATGAACTTCTATAAAAGGACATTCTTGTAACTCTATTGGGCATCCTGATTTACTGTATAAGGAATATAAACTCCAAATTCTAAATTGCTTCCGCTTATAGTTGATATAATCTAATATTTCCATTTTCTTAAGCTTCAGGTCTTTATAGTTGGTATCAAAGCCACATTCCTCGAAATCATTCCTTACACAGAGATTTAAAACACTAAAATACAAACCGAGACTCAACCATTTCTTGTGAAATACAGTTACAATAATATAAGGAGGAAGTTCCCCACTAAATTAAGTAGCCCGAGATGAGTCGCTTCGAGAGGATGTCGATCGACTCTTCGAGATACTGGAGAGAATTGTCCTCATCCAGTAGGACTGGGAAGAGAAGAGGGAGTTGTTTGACCATTTCCCACTGCCACATTATGAGCCGCCCCTGCAACGAGAAGATCCAGTGCCACCCCGATATAGTTCTGCTCCTCTACCATATCATTCAGCACCATCACAATACAATTTGATTCCCCCACCATACAACCAAGTGCCGCCACAGGGCCACCCGGTCCCTCCCCAGCATAATTCAACCCCTCTTTTATGGGACCTAGTTTCACCTATGATGGACCTAGGGTACATTGAAAGGTACAAAAGACTAAACTCATCTATCTTTGTAGGGGCATCTTCCTTCGAAAAAGCTGAGTATTGATTAGCCGAGACAGAGAAGGCCTTTGTAACTCTTGGGGTGGTTCCCAAACAAAAGGTTATACTTACCACTTACATGCTCGTGGGTGACACAAGTCGCTGGTGGCAGCAGAAGCATGCCACTCTGCCCATTCTAGTCACTTGGGAACAGTTCCTGGTAGCCTTTAGTGCAGAATACCTCCCAGAGCATATTCGGTATTTGAAGGAAATGGAGTTTGCACAACTAGTCTAGGGTAAGATGACAGTGTCTAAGTATGCCCGAAAGTTCATAAAGTTTGACCGATATTCTCCTGAGAGTATGATGGATGAAGGCATAAAGACAAAGAATTTTGAGTGGGGCCTTTGTCCTGAGATCATGCAATAATTGTATATATTCGAGCTTAGTACCTACTCAGTTGTTCTGGCCAAGACACAACTAAAAGAGAGGAGCCTTCACATTTTTCCTCTAGTAGTGAAAAATTTTAGACCTCGGTTCCACACTGCAGGCTAGCACCTACTGCACCGACTCAACAGAATAAAAGACCTAGGCCTGTGACTCAAGCTCCTACTCAGACTCTGGCAATAAGCGCGGTAGGACTTGATAGCACTGTACCAAGGACCGTGGAGTCCGATCCTGCTACCGCCTCAACAATACTTGCCACATATGTGCAAGTGTCCAGCACTACGCGAGAGAGTGCCCGTGAAATCAGAATTAAGCCAAACCTCTCATTCAGGGTAGAGCTTACACCCTCACCCAGTAGGATGCTGAAGTTAACCCGGACGTGATACAAGATACGTACACTTTTTTTATCTTATATGTTTTTGCAAAAAAAATTGAATATCTTATCTAAAAATCTTTATTCTATACTGTTTGTGTCTACTCTTGGGAATGGGATACTATTAGGGGAGGTCATATACAAAGCTTGTATCGTAGAAATAACAGATAAAAAAGTGAGTGTAGACTTAATAAAAATAGACACGAGAGATGAATTAGTTGGCAGCATATTACGCCACCGTAGATTGTTTCCATAAAAAACTTGTATTTAATCTTCCTAATGAAAAATTATTCAAAAATTAATAAAGTTTTAGATATTATTCCCTCATGACAATCACATTATTTATATGATGCTTTAACTTAAGAAAAAAATTTGCATTCAAGAGATTTCTGTGGTCCGAGAATTCTCGAATGTATTTTCAGATGAACTACCCAAACTGCCAGTGGATAGGGAAGTTAAATTCACCATAGATCTTCAACCCAACACTTAGCCCATATCGATTGCCCCTTACCGCATGAGTCGTGTAAAGATAGAAGAACTAAGAAAACATATCAAAAAATTGTATGATAGTGAGTTCATCCGATACAGTGTATCTCCTTGGGGTGCTGGAGTCACGTTTGCAAGGAAAGAGGATGGGTCCTTGAGGTTGTGTATTGGCTACAGGAGATTGAACAGATTCACAATCAAGAACAAGTACCCATTCCCCAATATCAGTGATCTTTTCGATCAGTTACAGGGTGTTCAAGTTTTCTCTAAGATAGACTTGCATTCGGATTACCATCAAGTAAAAATCAAAGTAGAGGACATTCCCAAGATAACCTTTAGAATCAGGTACAGACACTATGAGTTCCTAATCATGCCATTTAGGCTAACCAATGCACCAACAATTTTTATGGATTTGATGAATAGGTTTTTCATGTAGTTTTTAGATCAGTTCGTCATAGTGTTTATTGATGATATCCTGATCTATTCAAAGAGTAGAGAGGAACACACTCAGTACTTGACTTAAGTTTTACAGGCTCTCAGAGAAAAGAAGTTGTATGAAAAATTGAGCAAGTGTGGGTTCTGGCTCGAGTATACTACTTTCCTAGGGCACATAATATCTAAGGATGGGGTATCAGTGAATCCTATGAAGGTTGAAGCGGTACTCAATTGAGAGAAATTGACTTCGATTAAGGAGTTTTATAGCTTTTTGGGAATGACAAGTTATTACCGCATGTTTGTGGAATAATTTTCTAGCCAAACTACTTTCTTGATCCGACTTACCAAAAGAATATTAAGTTTGAGCGGAATGAGGATTGTGAAAGGAGTTTTACAGAACTCAAGAAGCGGTTGATTGCCGCACCAATTTTGGCTATGTTGAGTGGAACATGTGCATATATAGTGTATAGTGATGCTTCATACCTAGGGTTGGGTTGTCTTCTGATGTAGCATGGAAAGGTCATAGTATTGGGTCCAGGAAGATGAAAAGTCATGAAAAAAATTACCCCCCCCCCCACGTCTTAGAACTTGCTGCTATTATCCACACCTTGAAGACCTAACGCCACTACTTATATGGGGAGATTTTTGAGATTTGTACAGATCATAAAAGCTTGAAGCATATATTTACTCAGAAGGATCTCAACATGCGTAAGAGACATTAGATAGAGCTCATCAAAGACTACAATTGTAAGATTTTGTATCACCCAGGCAAGGGCAATGTGGTAGCCGACGTGCTCAGCAGAAAAACTGTAAGTATACTGGCTAGCTTAATAGTTTCTAAATGCAAGGTAATACAGGTTGCGCAACAGATACGAATTCAGGACTTGAAAAAGGTTACATGTCTAGCTCATTTAACTGTGCAACTTGAACTAATTTAGAGAATAAAGGAAGCCCAATTAACTGATTCCACCCTAATAGCTCTCACGAAGGATACATAACAAGGGGTAAATCTAGAATTACGAGTCTCTATTGATGGGAAGCTCAGGTTTCAGGACAGGTTCTATGTCTAAGATGATAGTAAACTAAAAAGAAATTTATAATAAAGGCCTATAACTCAAAGTTTACCATGCATTCTGGAAGTATTAAGATATATTAAAGTATGCAACTTCAATTTTAGTGGAGCAGGATGAAAAGAGAAATTGTTGATTTCGTCTCTAAGTGCCTTGTATATCAATAGATTAAGGCAGAACATCAACGTCCAGGTGGGTTACTTCAGTCATTACCAATCTCGGAGTGGAAATGGGAATATATCACCATGAATTTTGTAATAGGATTGCCTAAGGTACGCTCGGAACATGATACCATCTGGGTAATTATTGACTGGCTCACCAAGTCCTCTCATTTCTTGGCCATTAAAATGACCAACCCTTTAAACAAGGTAGCAAAAATTTATATTCAGGAGATAGTCAAACTACATAGAGTTTCGATGACGGTGGTATTCGGCAGAGATCCTAGGTTCACCTCTCGATTTTGGTCTAGTTTTAAATAAGCAATAGGGACAAACTGTCCTTTAGCACAACATTCCACCCTCAAACAGATGGACAGTCAGAATGAACAATTCACACATTTGAGGATATGCTCAGTACTTGTGTTCTAGACTTCGGAGGAATTAGGATGATCACTTGCCCTTGATAGAGTTCGTCTACAATAACAGCTACCAAGCAAGTATCGACATGACCCCGCATGAGGCATTGTGTGACCGACACTGTAGATCATCAATCTATTGGAAAGAAGTGAGTGATAGAAAATTTTTTGCCCCAAATCTTGTAGAGGAAACCATAGCTAAGATAGTTAAAACTAGGATGAACATCCAGACAACTCAGAGTAGATAAAAGAGTTATACGAAAACCTGGAGGAGAGATTTAGAATTTGAGAAGGGCGATCGAGTGTTTCTTAAGTTTACCCCCTTCAAGGGTATCAACAAGTTTTGTAAGAAGGAAAAAATAAATCTTCAGTTCATTGAACTGTTTGAGATCTTGGACAGGATTGGTACGTCCGCCTACAGACTAGCACTACCTCTTGAGCTATCTAGAGTCTATAACGTGTTTCATGTGTCTGTGTTACTTAAATACAACCTATACCCCTTGCATATCCTCTCTCACAAGCTTTTTTTACTCTAGAAGGATCTATCCTATGAGGAGGTACCGGTAAACATTCTAGACCAGAAGAGCAGAGTGTTTCGCAACAAAGAAATTCTATTTGTCAAGGTCTTATGGCAGAATCACTCCAAGGACGTGACCACTTGGGAATTAGAATCGGACTTGAGAGCCTAATACCCCTAATTGTTTGACTAGTGAGAGAGTGACAATTTAAGGGACCAAATTTTTTTATGAGGGGAGAGTTGTAACACCCGGGTCTAGAAATTTGGCCAGTGATAATTTTATAATAAATAAATAATATATTAAAATAATTTAATTTTTATTCTATTTTAATTTTTTGAAAATTTTGAGAAAAATAAATTTAGAGATGAAATTGAAAATAATTTTTTTTAAAAAAAAATTGTCAATAAGAGGGGGTGCTTTTGAAAAAAAATTCAAAACATAAGCAAAAAATAAAAATTCGGCCATGTTGGAGAGCTACATCAGTAGCAACGATGAGTTAGAACACGTCGCATGGCGGTCACGTTGACATCGGTTCCACTTTGGAGGCCACACAGGTGATTCGCGTGCCCAGGTGATCCAATGGTCTAGATCGCATCCTGCGCACACGAACGGATTGGATCTAGTTTCTCTTTAGATGTTATCGGACGGATGGGATTGATTGTGATGAACAATCTTGATTCGCACACGTGATCGGCCTAAACAGAAAACGATCAGACAATTCTCCTCACTCCACGTCGACTCGAATGGACGAGTTAGATCGAATGAAAAGAAGTATTTAAACTCTTCTTCACAGGGAACCAAAACCCTAGCTGACAAAGGGCTGACCGGAAAAGAAGAAGAAGGACAGTCGGAAAGTGAACCAGACGCCGAAGAAGGAGACGGGCCACAGTCGCCGCTATATCGGAGCCATCCCTGACGCTGAGAAGGTAAGATTTTCCTCTCGTTTACTTGGAATTTAATCATGAATCTCCATATGCCTATATTGGAGCCGAAAGACCGATGGGTGAGCCAAAAAACACGAGCGAAGCTCGACCAAGCCACCGTAGCTGAAATCCCAAACCCCCTCCGATGAGCCCCTTTCCATTTTTCGTTTCCCACAATTTTTTGACCGTTGTGTTCCTCATTTTGTTCTTATGCAGGTAAGCCAAAGAAACACCCCAACCGCAAAAGAGGAACAGTAGAGGCACTGCACCCGGAGACTTTTTTGCTGGTAGGGTTTTAATTTTTACCTTTTTCGGCCAACAGAGGCTCTCTAACTTGGTTTTTTGAAGGTTTCCATCCAAAACAAGTCAAAATTGGCCAAAATCGTCAAAAATGGCCAAGCTGATATGAACCGCAGCGCGGGCAGTGGAGTCGGTGCCAGAGTACGGCGGCACTGCCGTGGCGGAACCCTAAATTGGCCAGAAAAGTTTAAAAACACTTATTTTGGCATTTTAGAATTTTTTTAGATATGTGACAATTATTTTAATTTTCGTAGAAAAAATCTAGGAAATCTGGTGACTGTCAGGAGACACAATGAAAAGCATGGTATTTCGAACACCAATCCGGGGTAAGAATCCCTTACCCTTTTCTCCGTTATGGTAAATTAAAATTTAATAATCAATAAAATAGTATTTTGTGAAAATTAGAAAAAAAAATCCTAAAATTAATTACATATCACGAGTAGAGACAGAACCGGTCAGTGTATAATTATCCTAACTTATTCATGTTACCTAGTTATTTTCTTACACTGTTTAAATTTCTTATTGTTATACCATGTCCTTGAAATTGTAAATTTTAATTGTTTTCTCGTTTATTGACTGTCTAATCATTATTTTTATCTATTAACTGATTTGAAATAAATACCCTACTTACATTTCTTAATTATTAAATTATAAATTATATTGTCTGTTTAAAATTTGTCCTATTAATCTGTAAATATGAAATGAGATGTTAGTATGCGATTGGTGATTGGTTGATAATGTAAATCTATGTGTGAAAGATTTACTGGTACATAGGAAAATCCTACCGTGGACATTCTCTCAATTAAACAGGGCTGAGAAGTCCCATACCGGAAGGGTTGGGAGATATAATTCACCCTCATACCGGATGAGGTACTGAATTATATTCGTTCCGTTACTATAAACTTCTATAAAGAAACATTCTCGTAATCTTATTGGGCTTCATAATTTATTGTGTAAGGAATATAACTCTAAATTCTAAATTACTTTCGCTTACAGTTGATATAATCCAATATTTCTCTTTCCTTAAGCTTTGGGTCTTTACAAGATTGGACCAATGACTGAATAAATAAAGCATATAAACATTTTTATTTTGAATTTTAATTAAACCATACTAAATTTCTTTGATATATTCTTCGCCAAACCGAAGTGAATTGAATCACTATTATTTTTCTAAAAGAATATCGTTTTAATTAAAAGATTAATAAAAATTCAAAAAACAAATCTCTTTTTATTTGTACTTAAGTCTTGAGTAAAAAATAGATTAAAAACAACACAATTTTCAGTCCGTTTGTATATAGATTGATAATAGCACTAAACAATATTTAGTTCGATTCAGACAGAAAAAGGAACATTTATATCCATGTCTTATAAACAATGAACTTGTGAACATTGTTTATAAAAAATTAGGAATAACAAAATTTTGATTGATGTACTAAACCCGAGTCAACTCACCAAAACTCATCTCAGTTAGTTTACTTTCAAAAACCAAGAAAGGTCAAATTACATCAATTATTTTTCTAAGTTCGGGTTTGATTAAAAAATCTGTTGTGACCTAATATGGTTATATACATAATATACTTTTTAATCTTAATTAAAAATATATAAAATATTTTTTAATTTTATCTATAATATATTCATATATAATTATAATCTTCTTGGATTAGATTAATTTTCAACAAAACAAATTAATCAGATTATAAACAAAATTAATTTATTAGATTCAACCTAAGTTAGAAAAAATTTGAATTTCATGGAAGCCCACTTCTTGTCTCATAGATCTCGAGAATTCTTCATGTTAAGGTGCATGTTTAATTTTCAATTTTTTATAGTTCATTTTTTTAAAAAAAGAAATTATTAAAAACATGACTACTCAATTAAGGGAATCTAGCTGTTCTAGAATCTTTATTTCATTCGATGTTGTCATGTCTCACTGCGATGAAATTCAATTTGATTATGATATTAATATACTAATGAATTAAGTTTTAAATTTTACTGAATTAAGTATTATGGGTCAGCTACCATCAGTTCATAATATACTCTACAGTTTTATTTAATGAAATTTAAATTTGTGGCTTTTTAATAGAGTATAAAAATTTTAATTTTTGAAGCAACATGTTAATGGTAAGAATATAGTACAATTATGACACAATATTAATGTTATTATCATTTTATCAATTATTGTCAATTTATCAAACAAAATTATAGTACATTTTGCCCAAAGTTATTATGTAACATAACGGGTCTAGGATAATTAGTCTTATGACAGTAAAATTAAAATTTTCTTAAATGATAATAATAGTTAATTTTTTTATTATTAAAAAGGTGCAAAAATAATCATTAAAAAGAATATTTTTGGACACTTTTGAAACAAATTTAAAAAATCAGGGCTAATTTGTAAAATAAAGTGGGGCACACTTCAAAGAAAACTTGAAAAACCAAGGTCACTTTGTAAATTAAAAGAAACGGGCTACGTAGGATAGCCACATCAGCAGCACAGCGAATCGGGATGTGTCGCGTCAACAGGGGCTCCACGCAAGAAGCCCACGTTGGTAATCCGCATGCTAAACTGATCGAACGGCTCATGACCCAGATCGATTCCCTAAATAGGCTCGATCACATGGCCCGCGTGCCTCCACATTCCCTGGATCGAACGACCCAGACGGATTCCTTAAACACGTACGATCGAATGCCCCTCGTGACTCCACGTCTCCTTGGTTGAATGGCCCAGATCGATCGAAGAGAGGTATTTAAACCTCTCTTTAGTTGACTCCCAACCCCTAGCTGACATCCTGATCGAAGAAGAAGAAGAAGGGTAGCCAGAAGAGAAGATTAACCGTCGAAGGGACGATGGCGCCAACGTACCGGAGACCCAAAACGTGCTAGTAAGCATAATGTGTTTTCTTGTTCTCCCTATTTTCTCGTCCTAGGTCATTTAGACTAGCTCCAATGCAGGAAAACTAAGGAATGTCGCAACTTGAGAGAGCCAAGCAGCAGAGCATGGTTATGCTGCCGCACCAAAAATCAAAAACTGCCCGATAAGAACGAAATTTCCCTTTTTCTCTATAAATTACCCTCATTTCCATGATTTAAACTAATTTTCATCAGGAACCTACTAGAATCGATTTGGTTGAGAGGGAGAAACACCGGAGAAGGAAAACCATACAACGGAGCTCAGTGGTGCCGCTGTGCTAGATCCCAACCCGACCCCAGTGAGTTTTTTATGCCAATTTTCACCACTCCTTACATATTTTCACGCAGTTTTAATGTGTGTTTTCAAATTTTACCAGAAAATCCAAGAAATCTGAGATCCGGGAACCATCACAAACCATAGTTGAAAAAGACAGTGTTTTGGACCCTAACCTAATGTAAAAATCCCTCAATCTTTTTCCTATTATAGTTAAATCAAAGTTTAATCGATAAAAGATAGAAGTTCTAAACAGTTTTGTGACCCCTTAATGACTAAATACAGGTTGCCGATGGAGCTAGTAATTGATTTTTTTATGTTCATCGCTAGCTTATTTGTGTTGTTTATTCGTTATTTTCATTCAGATTTAATTTTATTTGCTTATCTTTATTTTATTTCATTTTATTTTATTTTAGTATATTTCTTTCTAGTTAGCCTAACCCATTTCCATTTTTCTTCCATTATATCAATTTAAAACTAATGTATTAATCACATTTCTTGAATTATTGGATTTTATTTCATTTCGCTTCATTATCACATTCCGTTTTACTTTATTCCACCTTAACTAATCATTTCATTTTATTATTCATGTTATCGTAACATATGATGTTTCTATTCTATTATGATATTTTATTTCACTTTTACTTACGGTTTTATCTCTTAACAAATTTTGAAACATGAATTTTGTTTTCTTGTATTTTTAAAGTATGAGTCTTAAGTGTTATTAGTGGCTAAATAATAATGGAAAATATGCATGCATAAACCAATTTTGTTGAATAAAATGGCTTACTGGGTATCATGAAAAAGAGTGTACGGATTTGGTACATAGGGTGAACCCTGTCGTGAAAATTGCCCTCAGCTGTACGAGACTGAAAAGTCCTATACTGGATGAAGTTGGGAGTTAATTAATTTCACTCGTACTGGATGGGGTATTGAGACGGTCTATAGTTGTGGCGCCTATTACCATACGAGGTATGGGGATAGTCGATTGATTTATAAAGGAATTGTTATGTATCCACGCAGAGTGGGCATCCCTATGGGCCTCCAGTGATACCAGTAGAAAAAAATAGATGTGGTAAAATAGAAATGAGTATGATAAGAAACCCGATTTTGGGCAAAATGGTAAAGAACTCAACGTTATATGTTTTTTTGAATGTATGCTTGTTGTGATTAAATCGTCATTCTGATTTTATTTAGGGTATTGTGTTTGATAAACTAGTAATCAGGAAAGGGAATACTAATGTTTTTAGTAAAATAAACAAAGAATGCATTAGTGTTTGGATTTCCTTAAAATTATGCTACATTAGTCGTTTTAAGTTTTTCTACAATCTTTTGATTTTCTGTGTCAGTGGTAAGGTGTTGATATCTTTACTGAGCTAGTGTAGCTCACCATTTCTTATTAACCATTTCATATCAGAATGACCAAAACCTGAATCCTGAATAGTAAGAGAATAGTTAAGCAATTATCTCTTTCTGCTCTACCAATTTCGAATCGAGGTTAATAATTACTTTGTAGTGGTTTTCTCGCTTTAAGTTCTAAACATTCCTTTAGTACCTATTTGGGCATTTTAAGTAAATATATAAAGAAGGTAATCTTCGAACCTTTAATTCTACTGTTAAATAAAAATTTAAGTATTATTATTATTACTAGGCTAAACGCTCGAAATCCCTGATAGGAGTTTGGACTTTTACAGTTGGTATCAGAGTCAGGTTCATCGGAAACATTCCTTACACATAGGATTAGAATAAATTTAATGCAATTTGAATCTCAACTATTATCATGTAATATAGGTAAGGAAACACGAGGAGAGGAAGACCCTCGCTAAAAAGAGTAGCCTGGGAGGGATCACTACGGGAGGACGTTGACCGACTCTTCGAGATGTTTGAGAGATTGATTTCTACCCAGTAGGCTAGGGAGATGAGAAGGGAGTTGTCTGATCCCCCTCCACCCCTACTACAGTATGAGGTACCTCCACATCGAGAGGATCCAGTACCTCTATAGTACAACCCAGTTCCTCCATAGTAGAAATCTAGCACCTCTGTAGTACAACCTAGTGACCCCATTGTATAACCTAGTGCAGCCACAGAGCCACTTGGTTTCTCCTCAGCATAATCCAATTCCCCACTAGCAGGACCCAGCTCCGCCTACAATGGACCCGCGCTACATCAAGAGGTACAAGAGACTTTACTCATATATTTTTGCAAGCGCATCCACTTTTGAAGAAACTGAGTACTAGTTGGCAGAGACAGAGAAAGCATTTGCAACACTTGCAATGATTTCTAAACAGAATGTGGTCATTGCCATGTATATGCTCATAGGTGAGGCAGGACGTTGGTGGCAACTCAAGTAGGCTACTCTGCCCACTCTGGTCACTTGGGAACAGTTTTTGACAGCCTTCAATACTGAGTACCTTTCAGAACATCTCTAACATATGAAAGAAATAGAGTTTGTATAATTGGTCTATTGAGATTTGTCAGTATCAGAGTATGCTCAAAAATTCCCAAAACTAGGCTGATACTCCTCTAAAAATATGATAGATGAAGGCATGAAGGCAAATAGGTTTGAGTAGAGTCTTCATCTTAAGATCAGACAACAATTATATGTGTTTGAGCTTGACACATATTCGGTTATTTTGGCCAAGGAGCAGTTGATTGAGATGAACATTCGTATTTTCCCCCAGCAATGGGTAACTCCAGGCTCCCGATCCTGCATCGCAAACCAGCACCCTACACTAAACCAGTAGAACAAGAGGTCAAGACCCGCACCTCAGGCTCTTCCCCAAGCCCCGATGGCAGGACATGATAAAATTTATCAGCACTGTGGTAAAGATCATAGGGACCAACCTTGTTATTGTCTCAACAACACCTATCGCATATGTAAGAGTGTCCAACAATACGCGAGAGAGTGTCCGAGGAATCAGAATTAGGCTAAACTCGTGGTCTAGGACAGAGTCTACACGCTCACCCAATAGGAATCCTAAAGCCAACCCAGATGTGATTCATGGTATGTATACTATCTGCAAACATCTTGTACATATCTTAATTGACACTGGTGCTTCGTATTCTTTTGTTTCACATACTTTTACTCAATATTTTAATATACTAGCTGAACTTCTTAATTTTATATTGTTGGTGTCTACACCTGAGAATGGATTATTGTTGGAAAATATTATATACAAATATTGTATCATAAAAATAGTAGGTAGGGAACTGAGCATAGATATAATAGTACTTGATACGAGAGATTTTGATATAATACTAGGAATGAACTAATTAGTAGCGTATCATGCTACTATTGACTGTTACCATAAGAGACTTGTATTCAACATCCCTAACAAAAAACTTTTTATTAATTAATAAAATCTTAAATATCGTTAGCACATAATGGTAATGTATTGAATTCAATCGTATGTCATTAACTTAACTATTCCATTTTTCGTGATAGGTAAACCCAAGGAAAAATTTGAATCCAATATATTTCTATTGTTCAAAACTTTCCTAATGTATTCCCTGATGAACTACTTGGGCAACCAATAGATCGAGAAGTAGAATTCGCCCTTGATCTTTAGCCTGACACCCAATCCATCTTGGTTGCCCCATACTGGATGAGTCGTATTGAAATAAAAGAACTGAGAAAACAGATAAAAGAGCTACAAGATAATGGTTTCATCTGACACAATATATCTCTTTGGGGTGTTAGAGCTACGTTCGCAAGGAAGAGTGATGGGACCTCGAGATTGTGCATAGACTATGAAAAATTAAATAAAGTCACAATAAATAATAAATACCCTCTCCCCAGGATTGATGACCTTTTCAGTTACAAGATTCTAAAATCTTTTTTAAGATTAACTTACGTTTCAGATACCATCAAGTGAAGATCAAACTAGAAGACATCCCTAAGACAACCTTCATAACTCGATATGGATATTATGAGTTTCTGATCATGCCATTCGGATTAACTAACGCATCCACAATCTTCATAGATTTGATGAACATGATCTTCAGAGCATTCTTAGATTAGTTTGTCATAGTTTTCATTATTGATATCCTATTTTACTCTAAGAACAAGAAAAAACATGCCCAACATCTGACCCAAGTCTTACAGATTCTCAAGGAAAAGAAACTATACACAAAGTTGAGTAAATGTAGGTTTTGGTTAGAGCAAACTTTTTTTCTAGGGCACGTAATATCGAAAGAATGAGTGTTAGTTACAAGATTAAAGTAGTGATAGACTGGAAATAACTGATTACGGTCAAGAAAATTAAATTTTTTTTTGGGTATGACAGGTTATTACCGTAGATTTGTGGAAAAATACTCAAACATAGAATCCCCCTTGATACGACTCATAAAAAAATATCAAATTTGAGTGGAATGAGGAATGTGAAAGAAGCTTTACAGAACTTAAAAATGTGATTGACTACCGCACCGATGTTGACTCTGCCAAATGGAACAGGTGGATATACAGTATACAATAACACCTCATACCAAGGCTTGAGTTGTGTTTTGATGCATCACGAAAAAATCATAGCTTATGGGTCTAGGCAATTGAAAAATCATGAAAAGAATTACTCCACTCACGATTTAGAGTTTTTTACATTTATCAACACCTTGAAAACTTGATGCCATTACTTGTTTGGAGAGATGTTTGACATCTATACAGACCATAAGAGCCTAAAGTACATATTCATACAGAAAGACCTCAACATGCATAAGAGGCATTGGATAGAACTTCTCAAAGATTATGATTGTAAGATTTTGTACCACCTTAATAAAGGTGACATGGTGGTCGATGCTCGCAGCAGGAAGAGTACAGGTATGTTAACTCATATGATGATCTCCGAGTGCAGAACGATAAGGCCACGCAACAAATACAACTCCAAGATTTAGAACGAGCCACATATCTAGCCCACTTAACGGTCAAACCTGAGCTAATCCAGAGGATCAAAAAGGCCGAGCTGGTTGATTATACTTTAGTAGCCCTCAGAAAGGATACAGAACTAGGGTTGAATCCAAGGTTCTGAGTTTCTACTGATGAGTTGCTCAGGTTACAAGAAAGGCTGTGTATTATGAGCGATGTAGATTTAAAAATAGATATCATGATAGAGGCTTATAATTCGAAGTTCACCATACACCCAAAAAGTACCAAGATGTAGCAAAGTATGCGGCCCCAATTTTGGTGGAATGCGATGAAGAGGGATATTGCTATTTTGTCTCAAGGTGTCTCACATACCAACAAGTTAAGGCCAAACATTAACGCCCAGGCAGTTTACTCTAACTGTTGTCAATCCTAGAATGGAAATGGGAGTATATCACAATGGATTTTGTAATAGGATTGCCCAATGCACGTTCTGGTCATGATGTGATTTGAGTAATAGTCGATCAACTCATTAAGTCCTCCTACTTCCTCGCCATTAGAGTAATAGACCCCTTGGACAAGTTAGCTAGATTTTACATTCGAAAAATAGTCAAGTTGCATGGGGTTCTAGTAACAGTGGTATCAAATAGAGACTCCAAGTTTACCTCCAAGTTTTGAACTAGTTTTCAGCAGACGATGAAGACCAAATTATCACTAAGTACGACATTCCACCCTCAAACAGACGGGCAATTAAAAAGAACTATTCGAACACTAGAGGATATATTAAGGGTTTGTATCCTTGATTTTAGGAGACACTAGAATGATTATTTATCCCTGATAGAGTTTTCCTACAATAACAGTTACCAGGCAAGTATCAGTATGACTTCGTATGAAGCATTAAATAGTCAACCCTGTAGATCACCAATCCATTGGGAAGAAGTAGCTGACATAAAATTGATTGGCCCAGACCTTGTAGAGAACACCACAGTGAAGATTGCCAAAATAAAAAAAAAATATATCTAAACAGCCCAAAGTAGACAAAAGAATTATGCAGACACACGAATGAGGAATTTAAAATTTGAGACAAGTGATCAAGTCCTCCTTAAAGTCATCCCCTGAAGGGCATCACTAGGTTTGGGAAAAGAAAAAAGCTGAATCCTCGGTTTATCGAACCATTTAAAATTTTAGATAGAGTTAGAATGCCCACCTACATATTAGCATTGTAACCAGAAATATCTAGAGTCCATGATGTCTTCTATGTGTCAATGTTGCGCAAGTATAACCTAAATTCTTCACATATTTTGTCCTATAAACCTCTTCAACTATGGGAGGATCTTTCTTACTAAGAAGTACCCATCAACATCTTGGACCGAAAGAGTAGGGTGTTTCGCAATAGGAGAATCCCTTTTATCAAGGTCTTTTGACAGAATCACTAATAGGACGAGGCTACTTGGGAGTTGGAATCAAAATTCAAGACTAGATATCCTCATTTATTTGACTAAAGGTAGTAATTCGGGGGACCAAATTTTTTAGCGGGAAGAGTTGTAACATCTCATATTCGGGATAATTAGTCTTATGAGAGTAAAATTAAAATTTTCTTAAATAATAAAAATAGTTAATT
The DNA here is from genome assembly GCF_054855325.1 of Carica papaya. NCBI lineage: Eukaryota > Viridiplantae > Streptophyta > Magnoliopsida > Brassicales > Caricaceae > Carica > Carica papaya. The sequence goes on from NC_142317.1 coordinate 11,111,564, forward strand.
TATTATTATTATTAAAAAAGTGCAAAAATAATCATTAAAAAGAATATATGCATTTTGGACACTTTTGAAACAAATTTTAGAAATCAAGGCCAATATGTAAAATAAAGGTGGGCACGCTTGAAAGAAAACTTAGAAAATCGGGGTCACTTTGTAAATTAAAGGAAACAGACCACGTTAGCAACACGACCAATCTAGATGTGTCGCATCAACACGGGCTCCACGTGGGAAGCCCACGTTAATAATCCGAATGTCAGGCCAATTGAATGGCTCAAGACCACTCCCGCTTAAATAAGCTCGATTGGATATCCCGAGTGCCTCCACGTTCCCTGAATCGAATGACCCAGATGGATTCCCTAAACAGGTACGATCAGACGGTCTGCGTGCCTCTATGTCTCTCAGGTTAAACGACCCAGATCAATCGAAGAGAGGTATTTAAACCTCTCTTCAATCAGCTCCCAAACCCTAGTCGACATCCTGACTGGACAAGAAGAAGAAAGGTGACCGGAGGAGAAGCTCAGCCGCCGGAGGAACGACGACGCCACCATGCCGAAGACCCAAAATGCACCTGTAAACATACTTTTTCTTCTCGTTCTCCCTATTTTCTTGTCCCAGGTCGTTTAGACTAGCTCTAATGCAAGAAAAACTAAGGAAGACCGCAACCCAAGAGAGCCAGGCGGCAGAGAATGGTTGCACCCCCGCGCTGAAACCCTAACCCAATCCTGATGAGTTTTTTCTTCCCTTTTTTTATCACTTCTTACATATTTTCATGTCGTTTTAATGTGTGTTTTCAAATTTTACCAGAAAACCCAAGAAATCCAAGAGTTGTGAATCACCGAGAATTGTAGTTAAAAATGGCAGTGTTCTGGACCTCGACCCAGTGTAAGAATCCCTCAACCTTTTTCCTATTATGGTTAAATCAAAGTTTAATCGATAAAATATGGAAGTTTTAAATAGTTTTGTGACCCCTTAATGACTAAATACAGGTTATCGATGGAGCTAGTAATTGATTTATTTATATTCATCACTAGCTTATTCATGTTGTATATTCGTTATTTTCATTCGTATTTATTTTATTTGCTTATCTTGATTTCATTTTATTTTATTTTAGTCTATTTCTTTCTAATTAGCCTAACCCGTTTCCATTTTTCTTATGTTATATCAATTTAGAATCATTATATTAATCATGCTTCTTGAATCATTGGATTTTATTTCATTTCACTTCATTATCACATTTTGCTTTACTTAATTCCACCTTAACTCAGTCTTTCATTTTATTATTCATGTTATCGTAACATATGATGTTTCTATTTTATTACGATATTTTATTTCACTTTTACTTACGGTTTTATCTCTTAACAAATTTCGAAGCATGAATTTCGTTTTCTTGTATTTTGGAAGTATGGGTCTTATGTGTTATTGGTGGCTAAATAATAATAGAAAATATACATGCATAAACCAATGTTGTTGAATAAAATGGCTTACCGGGCATCATGGAAAGAGTTTACAGACTTATTATATAGGGTGAACCCTACCGCGGACGTTACTCTCAGCCATACGGGGCTGGGGAAGTCACACACCAAATGCGGTTAGGAGTGAATTAATTTTTCTCACACTAGACGAGGTATTGAGATGGTCTTTAGTTATGGCGCATATTACTAGATGGGGTATGGGGACAACAAATTGATTTACAAAGAAAGTGTTATGTATCAACCTATGGGCCCCCAGTGATATTGATAGAGAAAAAAATAAATATGGTAAAACAAGAATGAGTATGATAAGAATCCCAATTTTGGGCAAAATGGTAAAGAACCCAACATTACACGTTTATTTGAATGTATACTTGTTGTGATTAAATCCTCATTCTAATTTTATTTAAGGTATTGTGTTTAATATACTACTAGTCATGAAAGAGAATATTAATATTTTTAGTAAAATGAACAAGGAATGCACTAGCATTCAGATTTTTTAAAAATTATGCTTCATCGGTCGTTTTATATTTTTCTACAATCTTTTAATTTTCTGTATCAATGGTAAGATGTTGATATCCTTACTGAATTAGTGTAGCTCACCTCTTCTTATTTACCATTTCAGATTAGGACGATCGAGTCTGGGATCTTGAATAGCAAGAGACTAGCTAAACAATTATCTCTTTCTGCTTTGCTAATTTCGAATCGAGATTAATAATTACTTTATAGTGGTTTTCTCATTTTAAGTTCTGAACATTCCTTTAGCCCCTATTTGAAAATTTTAAGTAAACGTGCAAAAAATGTAATCTTCGAATCTTTAATTCTCCTGTTCAATGAGAATTTCAATTTTATTATTATTATTATTATTACCATACTAAACACTCAAAATTTCTGATAGAAGTTTGGACTTTTATATATTATGATCCCTTATAATATCATGACTGTAATAAATACTCATATTCTTTTACTTTGAACAATTAACTTGATATATAATAATAAAGCGAGACAAATTACATTTTTTAATTTAACTAGGTAAGTTAATTCTAAAATTTTAGTTTTTCACTATTAATGTAAGGACCCAATATGAGTTTAATAAAATAAGTGGTTCATTTTTTTTTATACTAGTAAATTGCTCTTATCTTTTTCGATAAAGTAATTTTGTTAATTAGGAAGAAGTGATAGATTTGAAATACAAGTCTAGTCAGGGGAGAAAATAGTATAATTTAAAAAGGGGTATAGATGAAAAATATATTAATTTATATGGGTGTAATCGTAATTTAAATAAAACAGGTCACCTCACCAGTGAATAGGTCCTTCAACCAATTGAATGATTCCACATAGTACTAAATTCATCATAAAGCTTTGTCACCACAACCAACGGGCCAGATTGCCCCATAAAGAATCAAGTGGCAGATCAGATGGTGTTGGCCTACATAACACCACATCCGACGACCAGCACTTAACTTTAAAAATTGAAGGGACAAGATTTATTTGTTGGGAGGTTAAATAGAAGATGGGTTGCAGCTCAACGAAAAAAGAAAAAAAAAACCTCACTCCCCAATTTGGTGGTGATCAAAGAAGAAAGAAACTTTTGGGCGAAGGAAATTAGTGGTCGAAAATAGTATCAACGCCGTACAAAAAATATTTCAAGGTAAATTAAGGAAAGGTATTGAGTAGTGTATAGATGAGGAAATTACCAAAATAAAAATAATAAAAAGGGAAAACTGCATTGGAAAATTTGGGAGTGTGCAGATCAGCAATTGGAGTGCTGATCAGCATAGAAGTGCAAACAAAAAAACAAGGCAATAAGGGAAATAAAAAAAATAATTATATATATGTATATCTATATATATATATATATATATTGGTGTGCATACACAGGGGATAAAATTATAGAATTTAGAGGATTGGTCTGTATGGTAAAAAAATAATAATATAAACAACATAGCAAATCAGGGGAAATAATTTTATTTTAATAAAAGTAACAGATTAGAGAAGAAAACTGGGAAACATATGTGTGAGTTAAAGAGGAAAAAAAATGACAACAGAATCTATTTAAAAAAAAATGAAAAGAAAGGGCGGCTCTGATATATTATTGAATTATATTACACTATGCAAAGTTGTCGAGCATACCATTCAATTAGTTATCATTGAGCGAGAGGTGTGTGGGTGATCGGATTAATTGTTGAGATGAGTTTGGTATCCCTTTCACGTGTGATGAATGGATGATTTATAGTAATACGCATAATACAGGTTGAGGTATAAGTGTTATTACGTGTTTTGAGTCTCTTTGTACTAGAAATGGTACAAATGTGACTGTTGTTATTGTACTCTTGACATAGGTGGGTGTGTGAGTGGTCATTTCAGTCGAAAGGTGAATATGCAAGAGTGTATACAATAATGTATGGTACTAAGTCCACAACAGGGCGAGTTGTGTTGTGGTTGTATTAGCCGACTATGAGCCTTGGCTGGTGGTGGCACCGGATGACATGTGCATATGTGTATTTGTGATTTGTGTCCACGTGTTTGTGGAGTTACTGATTTATTTTTCTCTTTTGATATTAGATATGAACAGTATGACACATTGATGATATCAAAAGGAAAACACCAAAGATGAAAATTAAATGTGTGAATGGAAAGAGGATAATATATGTGTGCTAAATATATGTCATTATGTTAAAGTTAGAATACTTAAATTTTGAATTGTATTATGGAGATTACTATATATAATCCATGTTAGAATATGGGTAAGGATAGGAACTGTACTGGTTACTGATATGGAGAAAGGTAGTAAATAATTCTTATTGAGTTGTTAACTCACCCCCCTTTTTATATATTTTTTCAGGGTCGAAAAATCAACCACCAGTACATGACCAATAACACAAGAAACAAACATTTAAGGCAAGAAGAACGCTAAAGATCACTAGTTGTAATGGAGATTATTTCTTTTCTTTCCTTTCACATTGAAACTCATTTAATTCCATGTAATATACTAGAAACTTATATAAGTTTGATAGTTAATGTTTTGAGGTTTAAAGGAAAGTAACACATTGTAACATGAATGGACATACAAAATGAGAGTTTAGTAGGTTGTATTGACACAGGTTGACCCCCTACGATCTAGCTATATACTGGGGAGATTGCAAGTGATATATATATATATATATATATAAATATAAACTTTGAAGCTTGAGAAATTCTCCAAATGCTAGATATTGTTTTGTTATATAGTTTAGGTTTAATACTCTCATTTCTTGCTAAGGAAACATGGTTTTCACAGTTAATACTCTTTATTTTTATCTTTTAAAACAAAAAATTATAATATAAAATTATACATAAATATATAATAACATTAATCCATAATTTAATACTCTAATAACGATATGATATATTTAAATTCTGTTATAACGATAATAATAGTTGACGTCAATACTAAATTAGTCACTGTATTAATTTTAAATATTTGAATTGATTTATATGTTAATTTTTTACTCTTTTAGTCTATTTATTTTAAAAAATATGTATTTAGTCTCTATTCTTTAATACCATTAACATTATCAATGGATTTATCATGTAGTAATAAGTTGCACATGTGATTTTTTATAGCTTGATAAAATCATCGGATTCTTTCAACATCACAACCCAGCCTAAGGAGTTCGTTTCAACATCGAATTTGTCATTCACCTTGGATCCTATTAGCTTTTGAAGAGAAGCAGCTACGGATCCTCGAATTCGACATTGTTCATAGAAGAATCACGAAGGAATAACTACAATTATAGCAATTACATGAAAGTGTTAAACTTGAAATATGATGTGTATAACAAAACTGGCTAACGCCGGAAAATTCAAAAAGACTTCCTGCTATGTTGCAATTTCATGGGGGAATTAGGTTGATCTAAGGCAATGATTTGGTGGCCAATGATTTCTTTTGTTGACAAGTAGTAAAGCTCAACAATATCATCGTTTTGGCAGTAGGGTATAGGTTCGCACTAGAGAATCAATACCTAATGATTGTAGTCGTCTTGGTGTTTCTTTGTAAAAACCAAAATAATTTATTTATTTTTTATTTTAAGTCTTTAAAAAATGATTAAAATTTTAAAATTTATCTAATTTGAAACAGTTATATGTGTAACTTGTTCTACATGATAAATTCACTAAATGTCTTAATAACATTTAATGGTAGAAACTAATAAACATATTTTAAAAATAAAACAATAAATGAATAAATAATTAATTTAAATATTAAAAATAGTACAATGACTAATTTTAAAATGAATCATACCAACAAATATAAATAATACAATAGACACCATTATAAATTTATTTTAATTAAAAAAACCAAAATGGATATTCTTATTAAAATGGATAAAAATACAAAAAAAATATTAACAAAACGTAAATACTGTGGCAAAAGAAAATATAATGATTTTACTGTAGTAATAATAATGAAATCGTTAAAATTAGTTTTATTTATTTTATTTAAAATTAAATAAAGTTTAGTTGAGTGGATATCCCATTTATTGGAATTAAATAAGATTAATAGTCAATAATTAATAGTTTGGGCCACCAATTCTGAGCCTGCCCACTTAATTCAATTCAAATAATTATTTAATTATATAAATTATCTACGAGATAAATTTAGAATAGGGTTAAAGATTCAATAAAAACATAAACATAAAATCATACCACAACTTATTTTTAATTAAAAATAATATAAAAATATATATTATAATATAATATGTATATGCAAGTAATTAGCGGAATGAATAAGACACTAATAACATAATAATTTAGTGATTAAAAGTCATAAGTTGTAACAGCCCCGAAAATTCATAATGGAATGTATATTAAAAATATCAAATGCGGAAGCGAAATCAAAAATTCGATTAATATCCCTTACACTAAAACCAAAAACGTGCTCACAATATAAAAGATCAAACTACCTAAAGGAGAAACTTGAAAGTAAAAGCTACAAATATGATTATGGAGTCTTTAGGCGTCCCCTTCGTTGTCCTCCTGCGGAACTGGCTCGGGAACAAGGTCTTCCTGATCTGAAATGATTAAATAAGGAATGAGCTCACTAGCCCAGTAAAGACATCACGATATCTCACCGTCACGGAGGTAAATGTGGGTAAAAAACACAAAAAGACCAATGGAGCATAATTTACAACAAAACTTTTTATCAATAATAAAACCTTTACCATTCACTTACCCGGTGAAATTCATAAGACAATATACGAAAATAATAACATCATTATCATCATGAAATCATATATAAACTGTATAACGTAATACTTATCAAGCCTTTCGAAATTCAATCGTTACACAATATATTTTCTTCATTTACCAGCCCACTAGTATCCATGGGGATCCATAGGGGTCCCGCTACCCGTTAACCCTTAACACTTGAAATCAGATTCCAGGGCCGTCCCCATACCCCGTCCGGTATAGGCACCAAAACTATAAACCTCATTACCCCGTCCGGTATGAGGGTGAAACGGGCCGTCCCCATACCCCGTCCGATATGGGCGCCAAAACACATAAGATCTCCATACCCCGTCCGGTATGGGAGACCACAATCCCGGTAGGGTTCCCTACGGACCCGGTCCGTCCACCATCTCTCAGGATATCTAGTCAGGCTGACCACATTATACAATTACCCATTTACATAATCTTTCATTCTCTTTTCCCTCAGTCAGCATCATCAATCCACATACAAACAAGCAAACGGTAATTTATGCCAAACAGATAACATACAGCATCAATATCCCAGTCATTCAATCCATAATCAGTAAAACAGTAAAATATGCACACGAAACTATAAAATGAAAACATCAAACCTCATACTACATTTAAAACTGTAAAACAGGCTAAATAACAGTTAACCGACAAACACACTAGACTCGGGCTCCATTAGCGACCTTAAGCAATTTCACACATTCGTTGATTCATGAAATACCGTTTTATCATTTATTGAACTTTAAAACCGTGATAGGAAATAGGGTGAGGGGTCCTTACACGTTTCGGGGTCCGAACACGGCTTCACAGTGCGCCTACAGGCTGTCCCTAATTTTCCCTGAATTTTTCCCGGGGAACTGAAACGCACTACTGGTACCTGCACGTGTTCCAAAAAATCCAAAATTAGGTCCGGGGCCCCTTTCGGCCAATATCGCATTTCCGGCACGGCGGCTCCGCCGTGCTCCGGCGACGGTTCGCCTCGGGTTGGCCATTTTCGGCCGTTTCCGGTCGAATTTGGCCACACTCGCATTGGTTCCTGCGATAAAACAACCCTACGGCCCTCGGGGGGCCGAAAATTTACGGAAAACCGAAGCTTACCGGCGGCGGTGCTCTCGGGTGCGGTGGCTATCCGGTGAAGTTCGTGTTTTGGTGATTCGGCTCTGATCAACCTGTAGAGAAAAGAATGGTGATCACGGTGATATAAAAATTGCATTAAACGGAGGTCGGGAATGGCCTCATCGGAGGCAAAAACCGAGGAGGGGCGCGGCGGCGCCGCTGGTTTTCTCACTTGTTTTCCAGCCGTTTGGCCAGGATTTTGGCTCCGATTTGGCCACTGGAGAAATCAGCATGAAAAAACGAGTCGGGGGTATGAAATTTACCTCGATCGGCGGTCGGAAATCCCTCCGGTGCAGCGGCGGGTGGCGGCGGCCGGCTTCTGGTTCGTCTTCTCCGGCGAGGGCAGGCGGCTAGGGTTTGGGGTCTGGTGTGGGGGTCTTATTTATACCCTTTTGCCTTTTGATCTCAGTCGTCTATTTTGATTTAATCTGGGCCGTCCGTTTTTGATTAAATCTGGACTGTCCGTGCGATCAAATCTGGACCGTCCGTGCGCGCGATTGATCTAGGCCGTCCGATCGCGCGCGCACGGATCGCTAACGTGGCCCGTCCCCGGTCGACGTAGTTTTTGCCACGTTGCAGGTCCTGGTTGGCCGAGACTGCTGACTGGGTCTGCTGACGTGGCTGCGACGTAGCGCGCGCGTGTTTTTTTTTTTTTTTTTTTTTTTTTTTCCGGGCGCTACATAAGTTGAATTTAAAATTTATGAGTTTGAAATTTATTAAAAATATAAAATATATTATTTTTATAATTATACTATAAATTATAACTTCACTAAAAATATAAAATTTATTATAAAAATATATAATTTTTAATTTAATAAAATTTAAAAATTTAACTTATTATCATATTAATAAAATTATAATAATTAAATTAAATTAAATATTAGTAAATTATAATATTTTTAAATTAAAAAAAATTATAACAGCTAAACTCACTCAATTACAATAGTTATAATAGAATAAAAATTTAATTTAATTTTAATTTTAATTTTTTTCTCATAAAAATAATTAAATAAGAGTAACGCCATATTTCTGCATAGTTTTACCTTATTTCATCGCATCATTTTTTTAGCCCTTCAATCATGTGACATTTAAACTTTATATACACCATGTATAGTAAAAAAAAAAAAAAAGAAAGAGAATATCATGTTTTATTAAATTTGAAGAACATAAAAAAATGATACATATTATATTTGTTATTGTATGTAAGAAGGGGAAGTACATGTAAATATTGTAAGTCTGAATATAGATTTGGCTAATGCCAAATGAAGTTTAATTGAAATTTAAGTTGAAATTGAGACTATGACAAATCATCTGCCACTTAAATAATAATAATTAATAATATAATTGAAAGTTTATTATCTGATAATAAATAATATAAATGAGACTATTATAATAATAATTATTGTTGTTAATTATCTGATATTGATAGTTGATTGAACCATAAAGCCTTTTGTTTGAAAGTGTGGAATAGAAAAGGCCCATTCTTGAATCATTAATTATATAATTAAATGGTTTGATTGTTAAGCCTATAACTCAATATTTAGGAAACAAGACAATAGATGTCTTCAATCCATGGTTAAATTCTTAGGCTTAATAATACATGATATATCTTATAATTTCTTCTTATAAATTTAACAAAAAATGCAAATCATAATATAAGTCACTTAAGGATAAAAATATCAAGAGCAATGGTTTATATAGTACATATTTTATTAAATTTAATGATAAAAATATAACTTACCACAGCATAATTGGTAAAAACTTAATTTTTCATAAAATATACCATACATAGTGAATGTTAGAATAACATTACTTTTTTTTTTTTTACCTTCATGTGCGTTACCATAAACCGATAAAAATATAAATTAATGACTTGGCAAATAATAAAAGAATTTTATTTAAATTTGTTCCTTGTGGTTTTAATTCAAAACCATTAGTACAAAACATTAATGAGAGAGTTATCAAAGAAATACAATTATCACTCATATTGAAGACTAAAAAAATCTTAATATTAATTAAAATAATCATACTCATAAGTAGAGATGAATATTAAGGTAGATAATCTGTCGACATACTTCAATCCATCCAAAATATTACAGATTAAAATCTATAATTAACAAATTATAAGATAAGTGTGAGTAAAAAGTTATAAATTTAAAATGAGTATAAAGCATATATCAATTTACTGTTTTATACACCCGACACTCACACCTGTTTAGTAACACCTCGATCCTGGCATTTAGTGTAACACCCACCAAAAATTTTATTTTTATTTTTTATTAATAAATATAATTTTTTTAATTATTTAATTTAATTTATAATATTTTGTTTTATTTTAATTTAATGGAAAAATTGGGTAAATTGATAAAAGATTAAATTGAAAATAATTTTGAAAAAAAAAGGTGAAAATTTGGGTTATATGAGTATTTTTGAAAAAAAAATCAGAAATCGATGGGTAAAAACGTAATTTAGAAAAATTGCACTACGTTAGACGCTCGGTCAGCAGCTCCAACCAACCAGGACGCACCAAGTGGCAGAGGCGTTGACGCGGGGGGAGCCACGTGGGCGATCTGCGTGCGCGTGATTGAACGACTGTGTTTCGTTCCCGCGACACGGATGACTCAGAGTGAATCGCGTACGGACGGTCCAGATTGAATCGCGATAAACAGCCTAGATTTACTCCCTATTTAATCGCGATCGGACAGTTCAGATCAAAAGCGAATGGGTATAAATAACCCTATCCGCACCCAAACCCTAACCCTAGCCGCCAGAACCCCTCGTCAGAGAAGACAACCAAGCCGTCGGGAAGCCGACCACCGCCACCCGCCGCCGCACCAGAACCCTTTCCGACCGCCAAAAAAGGTAAAAATTTCTCCTTTTGCACGAAATTCAATTTTAAACCCACCCATGCCTATATCAAAGTGAAAGAACTAGCCAATTGGTCGGAAAACACCACTGAAGCCCGGTGGCGCCGCCGCGAGAAATTTTATAAATCACCTCCGATGAGGCCTTTTTCGATTCCTGTTTTGTGTAATTTTTCCACCGTTGTGGTCACCATTTTCTTCTCTATAGGTTGACCGAAGCAAAATACTCAACCGCAACGTGAGCCAGAGGAGTCGTCGCACCAGAGAGTCCTGCCACCGATGAGTTTCGGTTTTTCATATTTTTTTGGCCCACCAATGACCTTTAGCTTGTGTGCTCGCAGGAATCGATGTAAAATTGACCGAATTCGACTGAAAATGGCCAAAAGCAATCGACCTGAGGTGAACCGCTACCGCGGGCGGCGACGCCGTCGTCAGAGCACGGCGGAGCCGCCATGCTGAATTTCTTAGATTGGCCGAGTAGGCCCTGGGACTGATTTTTAGGTTTATTTGGGACATTTATAGGTACTATAAGCGCGTTTCAGTTCCCGGAAAAAAAAATTTAGGGAACCCAAGGACTGCCCATAGTTGTAGTAAACCATTTAGCTTTTCAGTATCAAATCAAGTAAGGACCCTCACCCTATTTCTTATTATAGAATTGAAGTTTGAGTAAATAATTATATGGTATTTTGTACAAATTAAATAGATGTGCATAATTAATTACGGATTGCTAATGGAATCCGAATCGGATATTGTTCTCTGTTGATTTCCGTTGATTTATTTTACAGTCTAAAAGTATGATGGTATCTGATTTATCTATTTTATTGTTTAAATGTATGTATTATTGCTTTACCTGACCACTGTTTGATTTTGGGATTTGAGACATGATTACAATACTGGATGCATGTTTATTTGTTTATGTGATTATATTTGATTTGATAATGGAGATTAAGGAAAAACAAGAAAGGAGTGTGATCAAATAAACAGATAGTAAGGACAGCCTTACTAGATATCCTGGGAGATGGTGGATAGACCGGGTACATAAGGAACCCTACCGTAAACGTTGTCTCATACCGGATAGGGTATGGAGACTTAGTATGTAGCACCCGGAAAGGAGGAGAAAAAAAAAAAAAAAAAAAAAAAAAAAGGCGGCCACGTCAGCAGCCACGTCAGCAGGCCCGGTCAGCAGTCCCGGCCAACCAGGGCCTGCCACGTGGCAAGACCGCGTCACTCCAAAAGGAGCCACGCTGGCGATCCGCGTGGGTGCGATCCGACGGCCCAGATCAATCACGCGATCGGACGGCCCAGATTCAATCGCACGGACGGCCCAGATTCAATCAAAAACGAACGGCCCAGATTAAAACAAAATGAACGGCTGTGATCAAAAGGCAAGGGGTTATAAATAGAACCTCCACACCAGACCACAAACCCTAGCCGCCAGCCGCTCGCCGGAGAAGACGAACCAGAGGCCGACCGCCGCCACCCGCCGCCACCCGCCGCCACTCGCCGCCGCACCGGGGAAATTTCCGACCGCCGATCGAGGTAAATTTCATACCCCCGACTCGTTTTTCCCCACTGATTCCTCCTATGGCCAAATCGAAGCCGAAATCCCGGCCAAACGGCCGGAATACGCGGCCGAAGCCCAGCGGCACCGCCGCGCCCCCTCTCGGTTTTTGCCTCCGACGAGGCCCTTCCCGGCCTCCGTTCGATGCAATTTTTATATCACCGTGATCACCATTCTTTTCTCTACAGGTTGACCGAAGCCAAATCACCAAAACACGAACTTCGCCGGAGAGTCGCCGTACCCGAGAGCGCCGCCGCTGGTAAGCTCCGTTTTTCCGTGATTTTTTGGCCCCCCGAGGGCCCTAGGGTTGTTTTCTGACAAGGACCAATGCGAGTGTGGCCGAATTCGGCCAAAAACGGCCAAAAACAGTCAACCCGAGGCGACTCGCCGCCGCCAGCGGCGGCGCCGTCGCCGGAGCACGGCGGAGCCGCCGTGCCGGAGTTGCGATTTGGGCCGAAAGAGGCCCTGGGCCTAATTTGGATTTTTTTTGGAACCCGTGCAGGTACTGTTAGCGTGTTTCAGTTCCCCGGGAAAAATTCAGGGGAAAATTAGGGACAGCCTGCAGGCGCACTGTGAATCGTATTCGGATCCCGAAAACAAGTAAGGACCCCTCACCTTATTTCCTATCACGGTATTAAAGTTCAAAATGATAAAACGGTATTTCTTGAATTAATGCATGTGTGAAATTGCTTAAGGTAGCTAATGGAGCCCGAGTCTAGTGTGATTGGTGGTTTACTGTTATTTGGCCTGTTTACAGCTTTAAATGCAGAATGAGGTTTGATGTGTTCATTTTACAGATTTGTGTGCATGTACTACGTTTTTATTAATTATGGGTTGAATGACTGAAAAACTGATACTGTATGTTGTCTGTTTGGTATGAATTACGATTTGCTTGTTTAAATGTGAATTGATGATGCTGATTGAGGAAAAGGAAAAATGAAAGATTGTGTAAACTGATAATTGTATTATGGGGGTCAGCCTGACTAGATATCCTGGGAGATGGTGGACGGACCGGGTCCGTAGGGAACCCTACCGGGATTGTGGTCTCACATGCCGGACGGGGTATGGAGATCTTATGGTTTTGGCGCCCATACCGGACGGGGTATGGGGACGGCCCGTTTCACCCTCATACCGGACGGGGTATTGAGGTTTATGGTTTTGGCGCCCATACCGGACGGGGTATGGGGACGGCCCGTTTCACCCTCATACCGGACGGGGTATTGAGGTTCATGGTTTTGGCGCCCATACCGGACGGGGTATGGGGACGGCCCTGGAAACTGATTATGAATGTTAAAGGTTAACGGGTAGCGGAACCCCTATGGACCCCCACGGATACTAGTAGGCTGGTAAATGAGAAAAAGATATGTTGTACAATGATTGAATTACAAGAGGCGTGATAAGTGTTATGTTTTACAGTTTAGATTATTCAATGATTATGATAATGTTATTGTTTTTCTCATATTGTTTTCATAAATTCCACCAAGGTAAGTGGATGGTCAAAGTTTTATTATTGATAAAAGGTTTTGTTGTTAATAAACGAGTTTATTGTAAATTATGCTCCATTGGTCTTTTTGTGGTTTTTTACCCACCTTTATCTCCGTGACGGTGAGATATCGTGATGTTCTTACTGGGCTAGTGTAGCTCACTCCTTAATTAACCATTTCAGATCAGGAAGACATGGTTCCCGAGCCCGTTCCGCATGAGGACGACGAAGGGGATGCCTAGAGACTCTGTAGTCATACGCATAGTTTTATTTTCGAGTTTCTTTCTTAGTTAGTTTAATCTTTTATATTTTAAGTACGTTTTTGGTTTTTCGTGTAAGGGATGTTAAATGAAATTTTGATCTCGCTTCCGCATTCGATATATTTAAATACTCATTTCATTTTAATATTTTCCGGGGCCGTTACATAGTAATTTGGCGCTCATATCGGACAGGGTATGAGCACGATCCGCTTCACCCTCGTATCGGACGGGATATTGAGGTTTAATTTCTTTGGTGTTCATACCGGACGGGGTATGAGGACGACCCTGTAACTGAGATTGTTAAGGAAAAGGGTTCACGTGTAGCAGGAACACCCCTATGAACCCCCATGGATACTAGTAGGCTTGCAAAACGAGAAACGGTTATGATTTAGTTTATTGTTAATGAATATAAATTTATGATATATTTTATGTTACTGATTGTTTATGAAGTTATGATCTGTATGGTATTATTGTCTCTATAGGTTGTTTTTATAAATTCCACAATGGTAAGTAAACGGTAAATGATTTTATGATTAATAAACGAATTTGCTAAATTTAATGCTCCATTAGTTGTTTTGATTTTCTACCAACCTTTACTTCTGTGCTGGCGATATAGTGTGATATTCTTACTGAGCCAGTGTAGCTTATCCCTTATTTAACCATTTCAGATCAGGAGGATCTGGTTCCAGAACCCGATCCGCTAGAAGATTGCGAATAGATGCTAGATACTTTCTATTTTCCATTACTTTCTTATTTCTCGTGTTTTTTTAGAGAATTCATTTCGTAATATTTGTTTAGTACTTTTAGGGTCTTGTGTAAGGGATGTAAACGTTAACATTTTATTTCGCTTCCACATTTAAATTATTATATGTTTCCTTTTGGATTTTTGGGGTCATTACATTTAACCTCCATATGACTAAATTTATGTTAATAATAATTTTAAAAATTTTAGTTTTAATTTTTTTTAGAATTTTTAAAGAAATATGCATTTTGAATATATTTAAAAATAATTTTCAAAAGTCAGGGCCAACCTGAAATAAGAAAGACTTATTTGAAAATAAAAATTTAAAAACTGAGGCAAAAGTACAAAAAAAGAAAAAGTGGCCACGTGGGACGACCACGTTAGCAACACGACTAGTCATCGTGTGCCACATGGCAAACACGTGGATACGCATTCCACGCAGGAGGCCACGCAGGCAATCCGCGTTCCAATTGATCAAACAGTTTGGATTCACTCTTGTGCGCACGAAAGACACAGATATGTTTCCCCTTTGGTGCGATCAACCAGTCTACATACCTTCAATCGAACGGTTTTGGTTTGTTTCCCAAATAAGATATATATGACGGTGGAGATTGGGCCACGTAGCCTCGGAATTAATCCTTGCATATAAGGTTAGAATAATTCAAATACCCAAATCTTAACCTTTTTTTGTGAAATGTAGGTATAAAGCCATGAGGAGAAGAAGGCTCCTGCTAAATAGAATAGCCTGAGAGGGATCACATTGAGAGAATGTCGATCGATTCTTTGATATGTTGGAGAGACTCATCTCTATCCAGCAGGCCAGGGAGGAGAAGAGGGAATTGCCTGATCCCCCTCCACCACTATCATGTCACCTTCACACCGAGAGGATCCAGTGCCACCACAATACAATATTGCTCCTCCACCGTATCATTTGGCACCGTCACTATAACAGCCCCGGAAATTCATAATGGAATGTATATTAAAAATATCAAATGCGAAAGCGAAGTCAAAAATTTGATTAACATCCCTTACACTAAAACAAAAAACATGCTCACAATATAAAAGATCAAACTACCTAAAGGAGAAACTTGAAAGTAAAAGATACAAATACGGCTATGGAGTCTTTAGGCGTTCCCTTCGTCGTCCTCCTGCGGAACTGGCTCGGGAACAAGATCTTCCTGATCTGAAATGATTAAATAAGGAATGAGCTACACTAGCCCAGTAAAGACATCACGATATCTCACCGTCACGGAGGTAAAGGTGGGTAGAAAATACAAAAAGACCAATGAAGCATAATTTATAACAAAACCTTTTATCAATAATAAAACCTTTACCATTCACTTACCTCGGTGAAATTCATAAGTCAATATACGAAAACAATAACATCATCATCATCATGAAATCATATATAAACTGTATAACGTAATGCTTATCAAGCCTTTCGTAATACAATCGTTACACAATATATTCTCCTCGTTTACCAGCCCACTAGTATCCATGGGGATCCATAAGGGTCCCGCTACCCGTTAACCATAACACTTGAAATCATATTCCAGGGCCGTCCCCATACCCCGTCCGGTATGGGCGCCAAAACAAATAAACCTCGTTACCCCGTCCGGTATGAGGGTGAAACGGGCCGTCCCCATACCCCGTCCGGTATGGGTGCCAAAACTATAAACCTCATTACCCCGTCCGGTATGAGGGTGAAACGGGCCGTCCCCATACCCCGTCCGGTATGGGCGCCAAAACACATAAGATCTCCATACCCCGTCCGGTATGGGAGACCACAATCCCGGTAGGGTTCCCTACGGACCCGGTCCGTCCACCATCTCCCAGGATATCTAGTCAGGCTGACCACATTATACGATTACCCATTTACATAATCTTTCATTCTCTTTTTCCCTCAGTCAGCATTATTAATACACATACAAACAAGCAAGACGATAATTTATACCGAACAGACAACATACAATATCAATATCCCAATCATTCAATCCATAATCAGTAAAATAGTAAAATATGCACACGAAACTATAAAATGAAAACATCAAACCTCATGCTGCATTTAAAACTGTAAAACAGGCCAAATAACAGTTAACCGACAAACACACTAGACTCAGGCTCCATTAGCGACCTTAAGCAATTTCACACATTCGTTGATTCATGAAATACCGTTTTATCATTTATTGAACTTTAAAACCGTGATAGGAAATAGGGTGAGGGGTCCTTACACGTTTCGGGGTCCGAACACGGCTTCACAGTGCGCCTACAAGCTGTCCCTAATTTTCTCTGAATTTTTTTCGGGGAACTGAAACGCACTACTGGTACCTGCACGTGTTCCAAAAAATCCAAAATTAGGCCCAGAGCCCATTTTGGCCAATATCGCAACTCCGGCACGGCGGCTCCGCCGTGCTCCGGCGACGGCGCCACCGCTTGCGGTGGCGGTTCGCCTCGGGTTGGCCGTTTACGGCCGAATTCGGCCACACTCGCATTGGTTTCTGCGATAAAACATCCCTACGGCCCTCGGGGGGCCGAAAATTTACGGAAAACCGAAGCTTACCGGCGGCGGTGCTCTCGGGTGCGGCGACTCTCCGGTGAAGTTCGTGTTTTGGTGATTCGGCTCCGATTAACCTGTAGAGAAAAAAATGGTGATCACGGTGGTATAAAAATTGCATTAAACGGAGGCCGAGAAGGGCCTCATCGGCGGCAAAAACTGAGGAGAGGCGCGGCGGCGCGGCTGGCTTTCGGTCGTGTTTTCTGGCCGTTTGGCCGGGATTTTGGCTCCGATTTGGCCACTGGGGAAATCAGCGTGGAAAAATGAGTCGGGGTATGAAATTTACCTCGATCGGCGGTCGGAAATCCCTCCGGTGCGGCGGCGGGTGGCGGCGGCCGGCTTCTGGTTCGTCTTCTCCGGCGAGGGCAGGCGGCTAGGGTTTGGGGTCTGGTGTGGGGGTCTTATTTATACCCTTTTGCCTTTTGATCTCAGCCGTCCATTTTGTTTTAATCTGGGCCGTCCGTTTTTGATTAAATCTGGGCCGTCCGTGCGCGCGATTGATCTGGGCCGTCTGATTGCGCGCACGTGGATCGCCAACGTGGCCCGTCCCCGGTCGACGTGGTTTTGCCACGTGGCAGGTCCTGGTTGGCCAGGACTGCTGACTGGGTCTGCTGACATGGCTGCTGACGTTGCGCGCGTTTTTTTTTTTTTTTTTTCTTCAATTTCCCGGGCGCTACAGTCACATTACAATCTAGTGCTCCCACCATACAATCAGGTGCCGCCATAGGGCCACCTAGTCCCTCCTCAGCATATTTCAGTTCTCTTTCAGCAGGACTCAGCTCCATCCATGATGGACCCAAGCTGCATTGAGAGGTACAAAAGATTAATCCATATACTTTTATAGGGGCATCCATTTTTGAAGAAGTTGAATACTGGTTAGCAGAGACAGAGAAGACCTTCGCAACTCTTGGAGTAGTTTTTTCAGTTCATTCTTGCCACTTACATGCTCGTAGGTGAGACAGGGCGTTAGTGGCAACTGAAGCAGGCCACGCTACCCACTTCAGTCACCTAGGAACAGTTCCTGACTGCCTTTAATGCTGATTACCTTCCAGAACACTTCGGCATATGAAAGAGATGGAGTTTACACATTTAGTCCAGGGAGATTTGTCAGTATAAGAGTATGCTCGAAAATTCCTGGGTTGATACTCTCCTGAGAGCATGACATACAAAGGCAGAAAGACAAGAAAATTTAAGTGGCATTTTCGACCTGAAATTAGACAACAATTGTATATGTTCAAGCTCAGCACCTACTCAGCAGTTTTGGCCAAGGTACAGTTGATAAAAAAGAATCTCCACATTTTTCCTCCAGCAGTATGCAACTCTAGGCCCCTAGTTCCAAATTATAGGCTAGCACTTACTGCACCGAATCAACAGAATAAGAGACCAATGCCAGCAACTCAAGCTCCTTCCTAAGCCTCGATTATAGGACGCAACAAGATTTATTAGTACTATGGCAAGGATCACGGGAATCGACCCTACTATCGTCTCAACAATACCTATCGCATATGCGAGAGTGCCCAGTACTATGCGAGAGAATACCCACAGAATCAAAATCAGGCCAGAACCGCAGTCCAGAGTAGAGTCTATACACTCACCCAATAAGATACTGAAGCCAACTCGGACGTAATACATTATACGTATACTATCTACAACCACCTTACACATGTTTTAATTAATACTGGTGCTTCACATTCTTTTGTTTCATGTTCTTTTACTTTGAAATTTAAATGTGTTATCTGAAAGCCTTAATTCTGTACTATTTATATCTACCCTTAGGAATAAGACACTACTAGGGGATATTATATATAAAGCGTGTATCATAAAAATAGTGGGTAAAAAATTGAGTGTAGATCTATTAACACTTGACATGGGGGATTTTGATGTAATTCTGGGAATGAACTTGTTAGCGACATATCACACCATTGTGGATTATTTTCATAAGAAGTTTGCATTTAACATTTCTAATGAAAAGTCTTTCACAAATTAATAAAAATTTTAGATATTATTCACGCGTGATAACTGTATTGTTTATCAAATTTCTTAACTCATATATTTTTTTTTCATATTAGGCAAGCCTAAGAAAGAGAATTGCATTCAAGATATTCCTATTGTTTGAGATTTTTTGGACGTATTCCTTGATGAACTACCAAGACTGCAAGTGGATCGAGAAGTTGAATTTGCTATCGATTTTCAGCTTGATACCCAGCCCATCTCGGTGTCTCATACCAAATAAGCCGTGTCGAGATGGAAGAACTGAGGAAAGATATTAAGGAGTTGCAGGATAATAAGTTCATTCGGTATAGCATATCTCTTTGGGGTACTTGAGTCACGTTCGCAAAAAAAAGTGATGAGTATTTGAGATTGTGTATTAACTACAGGGAACTAAATAAGATCACAATCAAGAACAAATATCCCCTCCCTAAGATTGATGATTTTTTTAATCAGTTACAGCGTGCTCATATTTTCTCCAAGATTGATTTGCGTTCAAGATATCATCTGGTAAAGATCATGACAGAAGACATCTCTAAAATAGCTATCAAAACTCGGTATGGGCACTATGAGTTCCTAGTCATGTCATTTAGGCTAACTAATGCACATGCGATCTTTATGAACATGATGAACAAGGTCTTCAGGCTGTTATTGGATCAGTTTGTCATAATATTTATTGATAATATCCTACTCTATTTGAATAGCAGAGAGGAACACTTTCAGAATCTGACTCAAGTCTTATAGGTTCTCAAGAAAAAGAAACTAAATATAAAATTGAGTAAGTGTGGGTTTTGGCTTGAACAGACTTCCTTTCTGGGGCACAAAATATCAAATGATGGAGTATCAGTGAATCCCGAGAAGATTGATGCAGTGATAGATTGGAAGCAATTGACTTCGGTTAAAGAAGTTTGAAGTTTTTTGGGTATGATACCGTAGGTTTGTAGAAAGATTTTCAAGCATAACCGCCCCTTTGACCTGATTTACAAAAAAAAAATGTCAAATTTGAATAGAATGATGAATATGAAATGAGTTTTATAGAACTTAAGAAACGACTGACTATTGCACCAGTCTTGACTCTACTGAATATAACGAGTAGATAAAAAATATACAGTGATATGTCCTACCAAGGACTGGATTGCGTTCTGATGCAACACAAAAAGATCATAGTTTATGGGTCCAAGTAATTGAAAATTTATAAAAAGAATTACCCCACCCATGACTTGAAACTTGTTGCCATCATCCACGCCTTGAAGACTTGACATCATTACTTATATGGGAAAATATTTGAAGTTTATATGGACCATAATAGCTTAAAACACATATTCACCCCGAAGGATCTCAACATGTGTCAGAAGCATTGAATAAAGCTCCTCAAGGATTACGACTGTAAGATCTTGTATTATCCAGACAAGGGTAATGTGTTAGCCGACGCTCTTAGCAAGAAGAATGCAGGTATGTTATCTCACATAATAATTTCTGAGTACTGGGTGATTGAGGCTATGTAGCAGATACAACTCCAGAATTTAAAAAAGGCCACATGTCTAGCCTACATAGCTGTCCAACCTGAATTAATTCAGAGAATAAATAGGCTCAACTGACCGATCCCACTCTAGCAGCTCTGAAAAAGGATGTAGAATATGGTTTAAACTCAGAATTCTGAGTCTCTATCGATGAGTTGCTCAGGTTTTAAAATAGGTTATGTATCCCCAATGATAGCAAACTGAAAAAGGATATCATGACAGAAGTTCATAGTTCAAAGTTCACCATGCATCCGGGAAGTACTAGGATGTACCAAAGCATGCAGCCCCGATTCTGGTAGAACGGGATGAAAAAAAAATTGCCAATTTTGTTTCCAAGTGCCTTGTATGTCAACAGGTCAAGGCAGAGCAATAACGCTTGATGGGCTACTTTAGCCATTACCAACCCTTGAGTGAAAATAGAAACATATCACCATAGACTTTATTAATCGCCTAGGGCACGCTCGGGGCATAACGTGATCTGGATGATTGTTGACCAACTCACTAAGTTCTCGCATTTCCTGACTATTAGAATAATTGATCCCTTAGACAAACTATTTAGAATCTATATTTGGGAGAGAGTCAGACTACATGGAGTTCAGGTGACAATGGTATCAGACAAGGACCCCATGTTCATCTCTCGGTTTTGGACAAGTTTTTAACAAGCAATAGGGATGAAATTGTCTCTTAGCACAACATTTCACCCTTAGATAAATAGACAATCAGAGCGAACCATTCGCACATTGGAGAATATGTTCAAGGCTTGTGCTCTGGATTTCAGAGGGCATTGGGATGACCACCTACCCCTGGTAGAGTTCGCCTAC
This sequence comes from Carica papaya, assembly GCF_054855325.1. Taxonomy (NCBI): domain Eukaryota; kingdom Viridiplantae; phylum Streptophyta; class Magnoliopsida; order Brassicales; family Caricaceae; genus Carica; species Carica papaya. The sequence goes on from NC_142317.1 coordinate 11,133,178, forward strand.
AATAACAATTATCAAGCAAGTATTGATATGACTCCATATGAGATATTGTATGGCTGACCCTGTAGATCACCTATCTGTTAGGAAGAGGTGGGTGATAGAAAATTGATTGGCTCAGATCTTGTAGATGAGACCACAATGAAGATTGTTAAAATCAGGAGAAACATTCAGACGGTCCAGAGTAGACAGAAAAGTTATCGGACACCCCAATGAGAGATTTGAAATTTTAGAAAGACGATTAAGTGTTTTTTAAGGTCACCATTTTTAAGGGTACCATCAGATTTGAAAAGAAGGGGAAGTTGATCGGGTCGTTTGAGATCTTGTACATGATTGGGACATCCGCCTACAAGCTAGCATTACCTCCAGAACTGTCAAGAGTCCATAACATATTCTATGTGTCAATGCTAGGCAAGTACAACTCGGACCCTTCACATGTCTTGTCTTACCAGCAACTTCAACTTTAAGAGGATTTATCTTATAGGGAGGTACCGTTTAGTATTTTAGACCAGAAGAGCAGAGTGTTTCACAATAGATAAATTCCCTTCATTAAGGTCCTATGGCAAAATCAATCGCAGGACGAGACCACTTGAGAGTTAGAATCAGACTTTAAGACCTAGTATCCTCAATTGTTTGACTAGTGGAAGAGCATCAATTTGAGGGATCAATTTTTTCAAGGGGGGGAGAGTTGTAACACCCTGAACCTGGGATTTAGGCTCGAGATGACTAAATTTATATTAATAATAATTTTAGAAATTTCAATTTTAAATTTTTTTAGAATTTTTGGACAAATATAAATTTTGGATGTATTTGAAAATAATTTTTAAAAATCGAAGCCAAACTAGAAATAAGGAATGACTTATTTGAAAATACAAATTTAAAAATTGGGACAAAAGTGCAAAAAAGGAGAAAAATGGCCACATGGGACGGCCACGTCAGCAGCACGGCCAGTAGTCCTACGCCTCGTGGCAGACACATGGATATGCATTCAACGCGAGAGGCCATGCAGGCAATCTGTGTACCAACCGATCCAATAGTCCAGATTCATACCCGCATGCACAAATGAGCAAGATATATTTCCCCTTCAAGCGTGGTCGAACGGTCCACGTACCTCCAATTGGATGGCTCTGATTTGTTTCCTAATAAGATAGATTTGGCAGTAGAGATTGGGTCACGCAGCCTCAAATAGACGGCCCAGATCAAAAGTGGAGAGATATTTAAACCTCTCTACCTAGACCATCAAAAACCTAGCTGCTAAGGAAAATCAGAGAAGAAGAAGAGGGGCGGCATGAAAGTGAACTAGTCACCGAAAAAAGAGATTGGTCGCCATCGCTGCCGTATCAGAACCCATCACTGATGCCGAAAGGTGAGTATTTTTCTTCCTGTTCACTTTGTTTTCTAATTTTAAGTGACCACAAACCCTTATCGATGCTGAAAGACCAAAGGAGAAGCAAACAATTGAGGGCAGAGCTAGGTCGAGTCGCCATACCTGAAATTAAAAACTCTTCCGATGAGCCCAAATCCTCTTATATTTCCTTTCTATTTTTTGACCATTGATTTCCTAACATGCTTTTGATGCAGGTAACGAAGAAAAATTACAACCGCAAGGGAGGGACGATAGAGCTACCACACTAAAAACCCCAAACTACCAATAAGATTCGGTTTTTCCCTTTTTCTGCCAACAAAGGCCACCTAACCCAAAATTTTGTAGGATTTCACACAGAACCGGTCCTATCCTTTAATCTAGTTTGAAATGAATGTCTTGACTATATTTTCTTGAATTATTGAGTATTAAACTATATTGCCTATTAAAGAAATCATATTATTGTCCTGAAATTTTATAATGTAAGTGTTGCATGTATTTGATGGCTAAATGGTGATGGGGACATGTATGTGTTAAGTAACATTATTTATCTAAAAAAAGCTTAATAAGTGTCATGAAAAAGGGTGTAAGGACCTGGTACATAGGACAAACCCTACCGTGGGCGTTACCCTCAGTCGAACGAGGTTGAGAAGTCTCATACAGGAAGGGGTTAAGAAGTGTTTTGATCACACTCATATTGGACGGGATATTGAGGCGGTTGTACATTTGGCGCTCATTACCATATGAGATATGGGGACGACCAGTTGATTAATAGAATGGATACTGTGTAACAGCCCCGGAAATTCAAAATGGAATGTATATTAAAAATATCAAATGCGGAAGCGAAGTCAAAATTTGAATAACATCCCTTACACTAAAACCAAAAACGTGCTCACAATATAAAAGATCAAACTACCTAAAGGAGAAACTTGAAAGTAAAAGCTACAAATATGACTATGGAGTCTTTAGGCGTCCCCTTCGTCGTCCTCCTGCGGAACTGGCTCGGGAACAATGTCTTCCTGATCTGAAATGATTAAATAAGGAATGAACTACACTAGCCCAGTAAGGACATCACGATATCTCACCGTCACGGAGGTAAAGGTGGGTAGAAAACACAAAAATACCAATGGAGCATAATTTACAACAAAATCTTTTATCAATAATAAAACCTTTACCATTCACTTACCTCGGTGAAATTCATAAGTCAATATACGAAAACAATAACATCATCATCATCATGAAATCACATATAAACTGTATAAAGTAATATTTATCAAGCCTTTCGTAATTCAATCGTTACACAATATATTTTTCCTCATTTACCAGCCCACTAGTATCCATGGGGATCCATAGGGGTCCCGCTACCCGTTAACCCTTAACACTTAAAATCATATTCCAGGGCCGTCCCCATACCCCGTCCGGTATGGGCGCCAAAACTATAAACCTCATTACCCCGTCCGGTATAAGGGTGAAACGGGCTGTCCCCATACCCCGTCCGGTATGGGCGCCAAAATACATAAGATCTCCATACCCCGTCCGGTATGGGAGACCACAATCCCGGTAGGGCTCCCTACGGACCCGGTCCGTCCACCATCTCCCAGGATATCTAGTCAAGCTGACAACATTATACAATTACCCATTTACATAATCTTTCATTCTCTTTTTCCCTCAGTCAGCATTATCAATACAAATACAAAGAAGCAAGACGATAATTTATGGCAAACAGACAACATACAGTATCAATATCCCAATCATTCAATCCATAATCAGTAAAATAGTAAAATACGCACACGAAACTATAAAATGAAAACATCAAACCTCATGCTGCATTTAAAACTGTAAAACAGGCCAAATAACAGTTAACCGACAAACACACTAGACTCGGGCTCCATTAGCGACCTTAAGCAATTTCACACATTCGTTGATTCATGAAATACCGTTTTATCATTTATTGAACTTTAAGACCGTGATAGGAAATAGGGTGAGGGGTCCTTACCCGTTTCGGAGTCCAAACACGGCTTCACAGTGCGCCTACAGGCTGTCCCCAATTTTCCCTGAATTTTTTCCGGGGAACTGAAACGCACTACTGGTACCTGCACGTGTTCCAAAAAATCCCAAATTAGGCCTAGGGCCCCCTTTCGGCCAATATCGCAACTCCGGCACGGCGGCTCCGCAAGCGGCGGCGGTTCGCCTCTGGTTGGCCGTTTTCGGCCGAATTCGGCCACACTCGCATTGGTTCCTGCGATAAAACAACCCTACGGCCCTCGGGGGGACCGAAAATTTACAGAAAACCGAAGCTTACCGGCGGCGGTGCTCTCGGGTGCGGTGGCTCTCTGGTGAAGTTCGTATTTTGGTGATTCGGCTCTGATCAACCTGTAGAGAAAAAAATGGTGATCACGGTGATATAAAAATTGCATTAAACGGAGGCCGGGAAGGGCCTCATCGGAGGCAAAAACCGAGGAGGGGTGCGGCGGCGCCGCTGGCTTTCGGCCGTGTTTTCCGGCCGTTTGGTCGGGATTTTGGCTCCGATTTGGCCACTGGGGAAATCAGCGTTGAAAAACGAGTCGGGGGTATGAAATTTACCTCGATCAGCGGTCGGAAATCCCTCCGGTGCGGCGGCGGGTGGCGGCGGCCAGCTTCTAGTTCGTCTTCTACAGCGAGGGCAGGCGGCTAGGGTTTGGGGTCTGGTGTGGGGGTCTTATTTATACCCTTTTGCCTTTTGATCTCAGTCGTCCATTTTGATTTAATCTGGGCCGTCCGTGCGCGCGATTGATCTGGGCCGTCCGATCGCGCGCACGCGGATCGCCAACTTGGCCCGTCCCCGGTCGACGTGGGTTTGCCACGTGGCAGGTCCCGGTTGGCCAGGACTGCTGACTGGGTCTGCTGACGTGGCTGTTGACGTGGCGCGCACCCTTTTTTTTTTTTCTTCAATTTCTCCGGGCGCTACATACTGGATCCACGTGTAGTAGGAACCCTATGAACCCTCAGCAGCACCGGTAAGTAAGTAAAAAAGTAAAGTTGATTACTGGTGGTATCTTAGAATGGATGATGTATATTATTATTCTAGTTCTTTCATTTATAAATTGTATTTGGGAACTTAAAGGTGTGTAAGGGATATATATTTGTTTTTAAGTTGAATTAATTTATTAAAATTGAAAAATAAGCTCAATTATTTGTTCTACGATTTCTACCAACATTTAATTTTTTTGTATTGGTAGTAAAGTATGAATATTTTTATTGAGGTAGCGTAGTTTACACCTCTTTAGTACTAACCATTTCAGATCAGGACGACCAAAATCCGGATCCCGAACAATAAAAAAGTTAGCAAAAAGATTGCCTCCTGCTTTTTTCAGTTACGCAGCGGAGGTTAATCGCATAGTTTTTCAGTTTGCATTTCTCTTTCTTTTATATTTTTCTTTCTTAAGGGGCATTATCGTAATTCTATTAGATATTTCAATTAAACGATATAAGAAATGTAACCCAAAATTAGTAAACTGCTTCTGCAAACGTATAAATTTCAATATTACTATTTAATATAAATGTTTGAGCTTTTACATATATGGATATATATATATATATATATAATTAATAAGTTTTTAATTCTATTTTTTGTTTTACTTAAATTAATTAAATTCTATTTAAAAAATACTAAATTTTGTATACTTATAATGTTAGTTTATATTTACTATTGAATATTATATTTAAATATTATTTTAGATTACATTTTATTTTGAGTAATATCTACTGTTTTTATTAAAGTTATTTAATCTTTTTATAATTTTTTTTAAAAATAAAAAATAAAAGAAGAGTAAATGAGACGAGTAATTGGTAAAAAATTTTACTTGTGGGGTGGAAGGTGGATAACAAATTTTTTATCTACTTCCATATAGAGGGGGTATAAATTTATATTTTTATTAACAAAATAAATGTTAGAATTAACATACCAATCTTTACTCCAAAGTACTACTTTTATTTTTTAATAATAAATTAAAAATAAAACTAACAAAAAGTCATTTACTTAAAAGAACTCTTCTATTATTAAAGAAACAAAAAAAAAAAAGAAATAATACAAAATAATCTTAACCCAAATCAAATTGAAGAATGATTATGTTTGTTTTGGGGTGTCTTGAAAGTCAAGTCAATGTTGTTGGTAGATCTAAACAAAAGGGGTAAAAAGAAAATTGCATGCAATCATGTCGGAGGTTTGAAATTTTCAACAGAAGGAAATCAGAGGTTATATGAAGTGCATAATTAGGTTCACATGAGAGTAAATGATTGTTCATATTTTTAATTTAATTTATCTTTTTGGGTCATTAAGAAACCAAATTCAACGCGTCCTCATGATGTTATTATGTACGCATGGTGTACCCAATTTTAAATCTCACTACTTTTTCTTAAAAAAAATTGTTATGCTACTAATAATTAAAAAATTCATTTATCATAAAATATTTAAATACAAATAAACTCCAATATAAATGAGATTAATTAACCCTATTGGCTAGGGAAACAAAAAAACTAAACAAAATCCAAAAGTAAACTCGTATGGAGGAGCGAAACGGCAGAGGAATATAATGTTTAGATCTAAATGGAGTTTGTTTAACATTTTCTCAAAAAGTGAAAGAAAGTTGCAGCGAACAATGAAGAACAATCTCCAATTAACAGAACATGAATAAGAAGGGACCTCATAATGTGATAATCAGGAGAGAGTTTCAACCTTATCGAATTAAGTAAGGTTAACAATATCTTTTTGAAAGATGAAATAAATATGTCTCATCAGAAGAAAAAATAACCTCATATTACACCTAAACAAGTAAATAAATAAAAGATCATATTACTCGAGTTAAAGGTTGACAAAATGCATTGTTCCACCATAAATAGGCAAGTTGACTTTTTTGCACTTATAGGTGGACAAATTAAAGAAAAATACTAATCAACCGCTAAGGAAAAACAAATTAAAAAAAATTGTTTATCCTCCAAGGGTAGATCAATTATAAAAATTCTTCTTCCTATAACAACAATATATAGTAAAACTATTTTCCAACAAACATGCATCATGAAGAGAAGGTAACGTGTAGCATGATTTGGCGAATATTGGTAGTTAAAATAGTCTGTTGGTCCCCTTATTATGGCTTTCACTTCATGTAAAGTCCTTCATGTGATGAATTCCACCTAAAAAGAACACAAATAAAACAAGAAAAATATGTGAAAATTATGAGCAAAACTAAGTCGTTTATAAGTTGGACTCTTTGTGCGAGCACGAGTCTCTTCGTCTTGTGGTTCTCTTCCTGCATGTTCTTCTTAGGCTAAGACTTTTCCTGCGTGGTCTTCATGTTTTCTTGTTCCTCTTGCCACATGGTTAAGTCTTAAAAGGACTCCTGTAATCAACTTTGGATAAGGAGAAGTTGCGGGTGAGGAAAATTCCTCATATTGCAAGGTGTCTCGTGGAAACAGGCTCCTTATGTTGCCACACATATGAGTTAGGACACTTGCATGCGCGACATGCTTTCGCCATGAGTCCCTCATGTTTCTTAGACCTTTTCTTGATGATTCTTGGGCCTCCAACTTTAGTTCTTCAGTCACCCAATCTTGGACCAAAAGACTAAGAGCTTGTTGGATCTTTTTGGCTCGGATTCTTGTGATTGGGCCTAAAGATAATTGGATCCTTTTCCCCAATTCTCCAAGCCCATATTCTTCAATGATTTTGAGTTGTTGTAGCGCCCGGGAAATTAAAGAAGAAGAGAAAAAAAAAAAAAGGCGGGGGGCCATGTCAGCAGCCACGTCAGCAGACCCAGTCAGCAGTCCCGGCCAACCGGGACCTGCCACGAGGCAAGACCACGTCGATCCGGGACGGGCCACGTTGGCGATCCGCGTATGCGCAATCGGACGGCCCAGATGCAATCGTACGGACGATCCAGATTCAATAAAAAACGGACGGTCCAGATTAAATCAAAATGGACGGCTGAGATCAAAAGGCAAAAGGGTATAAATAAGACCCCCACACCAGACCACAAAACCCAAGCCGCCTGCCCTCGCCGGAGAAGACGAACCAGAAGCCGGCCGCCGCCACCCGCCGCTGCACCGGAGGGATTTTCGACCGCCGATCGAGGTAAATTTCATACCCCCGACTCGTTTTTCCACGCTGATTTCCCCTGTGGCCAAATCGGAGCCAAAATCCCGGCCAAACGGCCGGAAAACACGGCCGAAGCCCAGCGGCGCCGCCGCGCCCCTCCTCGATTTTTGCCTCCAATGAGGCCCTTCCCGGCCTCCATTTAATGCAATTTTTATATCACCGTGATCACCATTCTTTTCTCTACAGGTTGATCAGAGCCGAATCACCAAAACACGAACTTCACCGGAGAGCCGCCGCACCCGAGAGCACCGCCGCCGGTAAGCTTCGGTTTTTCGTAATTTTTTGGCCCCCCGAGGGCCCTAGAGTTGTTTAATCACAAGGATCGATGCAAGTGTGGCCAAAAACGGCCAAACCGAGGCGAATCGCCGCCGCAAGCGGCGGCGCCGTCACCGGAGTACGGCGGAGCCGCCGTGCCGGAAATGCGATATTGGCCGAAAGGGGCCCTGGGCCTAATTTGGGATTTTTTGAAACACGTGCAGGTACCAGTAGTGCGTTTCTGTTCCCCGGAAAAAATTCAGGAAAAATTAAGGACAGCTTGTAGGCGCACTGTGAAGCCGTGTTCGGACCCCGAAATGTGTAAGGACCCCTCACCCTATTTCCTATCACAGTATTAAAGTTCAATAAATGATAAAACGATATTTCATGAATCAACGAATGTGTGAAATTGCTTAAGGTCGCTAATGGAGCCCGAGTCTAGTGTGTTTGTCGGTTAACTGTTATTTGGCCTGTTTTACAGTTTTAAATGCAGCATGAGGTTTGATGTTTTCATTTTATAGTTTCGTGTGCATATTTTACTGTTTTACTAATTATGGGTTGAATGACTGGGATATTGATACTGTATGTTGTCTGTTTGGCATAAGTTATCGTTTTACTTGTTTGTATGTGGATTGATAATGCTGACTGAGGGAAAAAGAGAATAAAAGATTATGTAAATGGGTAATTGTATAATGTGGTCAGCCTGACTAGATATCCTGGGAGATGGTGGACGGACCGGGTCCGTAGGGAACCCTACCGGGATTGTGGTCTCCCATACCGGACGGGGTATGGAGATCTTATGTGTTTTGGCGCCCATACCAGACGGGGTATGGGGACGGCCCGTTTCACCCTCATACCGGATGGGGTAATGAGGTTTATAGTTTTGGCGCCCATATCGGACGGGGTATGGGGACGGCCCTGTAATATGATTTCAAGTGTTAAGGGTTAACGGGTAGCGGGACCCCTATGGATCCCCCATGGATACTAGTGGGCTGGTAAAAAAGGAAAAATATATTGTGTAACGATTGAATTACGAAAGGCTTGATAAGTATTATGTTATACAGCTTATATATGATTTCATGATGATGATGATGTTATTGTTTTCGTATATTGTCTTATGAATTTCACCGAGGTAAGTGAATGGTAAAGGTTTTATTATTGATAAAAGGTTTTGTTGTAAATTATGCTCCATTGGTCTTTTTGTGTTTTCTACCCACCTTTACCTCCATGATGGTGAGATATCGTGATGTCTTTACTGGGCTAGTGTAGCTCATTCCTTATTTAATCATTTTAGATCAGGAAGACATTGTTCCCGAGCCAGTTCCGCAGGAGGACGACGAAGGGAACGCCTAAAGACTCCATAGTCATATTTGTAGCTTTTACTTTCAAGTTTCTCCTTTAGGTAGTTTGATCTTTTATATTGTGAGCACGTTTTTGGTTTTAGTGTAAGGGATGTTAATCGAATTTTTGACTTCGCTTCCGCATTTGATATTTTTAATATACATTCCATTTTAAATTTTCGGGGTCGTTACAGTTGTTCTTGGGCTTGAAACATATTAGGAAATAATTTTGAATCATAAAGGTTTCCTTTTTGGAGTTGGGGCCTAGGAATCCATATGGAAATAGGATTTTGCATTCTTGTGGGAGAAATCCCCTTCCTGCAGGCACATGCAGTCTTTTATGTGCGTTTGCATGTGCGCACCGGACTCTCTGCCTAAGGGTTTGCATGCACACAGCTCTCGTGTTGTATGAATGTGCATTATTTTTGGGGTGTGTCCTTCTCGTGTGCCTTTATACACGCGGGTGACAATTTTGCAAGCTTGTGGTTGCTTTAAACATGTCCTTGGGTGTCCATGTTGTCCATCCTTATATCGGTTGAAAGTAAAGATTCTTGTCCAACCTATACCTTGGTTATCTGTATATAGTTTGTCTCACAACGTACATTGTTAAAAAGAGGTCAACGGGTAGTATTGTATTGCTATAACTACAATATAACGTAAGAGTTATTGCATAGTAACATAATATTTAATTTGTCTTTTTAAGGTTAGTTTGACTATCATTAATAGAGCCTAATTACCTTTATTACTGGGTCTAATTTGGTTATTAGGCATTGTTGATTTGGTATCAAGTGCCATCGACTAGGTTGTTGGATCTCGTGGCTTAATTGCCACGTTTTGACTTGGTTTCAAGTGTCTTAGTTTGGTTATTAGATGTCCTAATTAACTTAGTTACTAGGTGTCTTCTCATGTTAATTATTCATATGTGTTACACTCAACACATATCAAAGCCATGTTTAGTTTTTGTTCATGGATGTATTAGCATAGATTGAAGTGTTTACTATTAGATACATGCAAACATACTTGTTTACCCTTGGTAATCGACATATTAGATATGAATATATAATGTTTAGTGGAAAAACTTATAATGCATACACCACATGATTGACTTACCATGACAAATTTATGAGATAATTTGATCTTATTTCCTTAAGACTTCATAAATCAAAGAAGTGATCACTATCTATTATGTTGAAACACCAATCATGACTTGTAGGCAACCAATGGTTATACATGACAATCACAAAGTCACTAGTAACTACATATATAGTCGGCATTAAATCCCATATGACGTAAATTCATAGCGTCATGTAATTAAAAGACTCTAAATCATTGCATATGCCATTAGAGTTGTCATATAACCAGATATTACTTAATCCATTAATCTACTTAACTTCTATTATTATTAGACAATAAGTATGATTATTATGTAAGATCAACAAACACTACGTCACTTTTATAAATAAACCATGTGTAGTGGGAGACATGGAAGAAGCTACATCATTGCATTAACATAATTATTATTGTTCTTATTATCTCGTTAATGTTCTTTTTAAATTTAAACTAACTTGGATATTAGAGTGACTTTCATGCGTATAACATAGGATCAATATTTATTGATTTATGCAATTTCTAACTACTATATTCTATTATTAAGACTATTCTTAATCAAATTATATTAATTATTGAAGTTAATTTATCAATAAGATTTTTTAACCAATTTTCTCTGTTTGTTTTGGATAAAGGGAAAACTTCATAATTTTGTTAACATTTTAAGATGATATAATTGTAAAAAAAAAAAAAAAATTGCAAATTAGTTTTGCAAACATACAAGAACAAAAAAAAAATTAAAAAATTTAGGTTGAGTTTCTAATCTATTGTGGCTATTTAAAGTAACCGAATATAATCGTCGCAAAATGTTCTTTTAACCTAAAAATATAATGTATTTTCTTAGACTTATCCAACTACAACTCTATTAAGATATTAGTAAATTAATTATTTAATTTTATTGAATTAATAATTATAAGACAGTTATTATCAACTCATAATATAACTTAAAAATTTTAATTATTAAACTATCGTATTGTTAATTCTCTAAATAGTTATTTATAGCAGATAACATATATATCATGCATGAACTTTTAGTAGAAAATGTCACTTATTATGTTTCATTAGTAGTTATAATCATGAATAACATATAGTGGAGTTGTGTGTTATTACATTAATATATTGATTAAATATTTAAAAATAAATTAATATTAATTTAGGTTATTTCGTATTTAATATGGATTAGTAGAATATAATAAATAGTAATAGTAGTATTTGTCTATTAAAGAAAGGGACCACGATAGATGACACATGGAGTCATGAATGATGGGAGGTGATGGATGTACGGTGCATAAATAAGTTGGGTGGATGTGCATTTCATTTTCTACAAGTAAAAATTAAATATTTAAAATTGTTTAATGAGAAAATTAAATGTTTATTTGTTAAGCCATCATATTCATTCCTCTTTTCATCATTGGTGCTTTGTGGCCCTTCCTTCCCTCCCTCCCTCTCGACAATCTTCTCCCTACTGTCTCCACTTTACTTCTTTCATGTTGCTTTCCGTTGCATTCCCTCTTCTGTTAAACCCAAAGAAAATGAAAAGTTGTAAACAATAAAAATGAAGTCAATAAATTAATTACATCAAACTATGGGTGCTGCATAATTTTATCAGTATATTTTGAAATTAAAAAATATATATATTTTTTTACTTTTAAATTGTTGTTGTTTTAAATATTTGAGATATAAATTCATTAGTGATTTCTCAAATAAAACATGCTAAAATTTGAATTCGACACTAAAGTGATTTTTACCATTTCAAAATGAGATATTTGCATATCAAAGTATTTTTTTTATTTAATCCTATTTATAGAATGTATCGTTTTACTTAGAAAAAAAAATTATCGCTCCTTGTAAATCAGGTATTATTTCGATTCTAACTGATTTTGAGATGAAAAAATGTTTTACACATTTTATACTTCTAGTTGATGAAATTTATTTGATTAATATAATCTTTTCTATCGTGGATTAATCTCCTTAAATGGGTAGTTGAATGTTAGATTCTTATTTATGGATCAATAATCTAGCAAGAATGTTGAGCATGTCTGAGGAATTTTCTATAAAAATTTATCTAACAAGAGATATTTCACTCGAAAAAGATGTTGACATATCTTTCTAAAAAAAATGAGATTTCGTTAGTTTTATGCTTAACTCAACCTACAAAGAGTTGAAGGAGGCTAAGGCATTAGAGTTAAATCTGCCACTCTTAAAGTGACATATGTTTAATGCAATATGTCGAAAAAGAGAAAGGACATATAAGGGAAACCCCATTATTAAGACATCAAAAGATGAATATTTAAATTTCAAGCTTCTATAAAATGATTAAAAACAAATCTTTATTAGGTCCATGTAGTAAGCCTAAAATCAAAATAAAACACACTACCTCTAAATTTTGTAACAACATTTTGCAACCATAATTTGTAGAAGGTTAGTTATAGGACAACTACCACATCCCCATGAGAATATTACCAGGGGCATATTAGAATCCTTGCTCATGATTCTGACTTGACCGGGTAAGTAGAGAGATATGGGTTTAGAGAGAGAAAATGAGAGAAAAAAATAAAGAGAGACAGGGAAAGAGTAAGAGATCGACAGAAAAGAGAAAAAATTGATTTGATTTTAATTTTTGATGCTTTCTTCATTCAATCATAACGTAATTGGGGTTGGACGCACCAATTTGCTATACATGTCAATTACAACAACCGATGAATATAAAACCTTATCTATGATTATAAACCTTCATGAATCTTATGTTTAAGGGTGAAAAGTTTTTTTTGTACCCTTTTGTGTTTTTCCCATTTTGCCCATGTACAATTATTCATTTTTTTTACTCTTTTCCTACAGTACACCTGTAATTGTTTCATAACAAAACCCTCCCATTGAGCAACAACCTTGTCCTTAAGTTTAAACTTAAAAAATTGATGTTGAATATAGTCGTATAATTTATTGTCGCAGAATTTGTTATAGTTGAATAGTGACTAAGTCTTCATAAATATTAGGAATTAACTCTTGTTTGATCACTTCTACACTTGAGATGTATCAATTTAGTTAAGAGACATGAAATACGGGATGAGTTTATGAGGTTACTAACAACTTGAGCTTTTATGCCACATACCTAGTCTTTTATATAAAACTTGAAAAGCCTTATAGTAGTGAGGAGATGATTTAAACTTCTTTCCTTGTCTTACTGACCCGTGTTTGAATGGTTGTAGTTTGAGTAGTACCTAATCTTCAACTTCGAAGCTTCTTTCACTTTGTGGTTGTTTGTATACTATTGTCCTAGATTATGCCTTTAAAAGCTACTGGTTAATCATCTTATTAGCTTTTTCTCTTCCAGTAAGAACATCTCCATTGAGAGTGAAGTTGAGTAAAGATCTACAATTTTTTTTAAAATATAGAGGATTATACATATAAAGTGCTTATAAGGGTGTCATTTTTAGACTTATGTGGTAGAAGGTATCGTACCACCATTCAGCAGTAGCCAACCATTTAACCCATATCTTAGGTTGTTGATTTGCTACGCAACAGAGATACATCTCGAGACATTGATTTAATAGTTGTTTGGTCGTTTTTCCATTGATAATATTCAGAGTTAAATTATAAGTTTGTTCTTGCTGTTTTCATTAGTTCTTTCCATAACAAACTCATGAATATTTTATCCCTATCAAACAGTACTACTTGCGGAATTCCATACAATTTGTGTACATTTTTCATATAACATCTGACAACTCTAACGATAATGAGTGGATCGTATAACAATATGAAATCCTCATACTTAGTGAAATAATCACCATTAATGTAGTGTTTTTTCTATCATATTTTGGTAGCTACTCAATGAAGTAGAGATATATATGAGTTCAAGCCTTTGAGGGCATAGAAAAATGTTGCAGTAAGCCCGATATGGGGACCTTCTTTGTCTTAAAACGTTGGTAGATATTACATTGTCTACAAATGATATGTAAAACAGAAGTATAAGTTTGTTTTGATTGCTTTCATCAGTGGGTGGTGTAACAATATGAAATGCTCATATTTACTGAAACAATCTACCACCACTATATAGTATTTTCCTTATCATATCTTGGTAGCTCCTCAATGAAGTAGAGAGATATATGAGTTCATGCCTTTGAGAGTATAGACAAATGTTGCAGTAGACCTTGAATAAGGACCTTTTTATCTTACAACATTGACATATATCACATTGTTAAATCCATTGGATGATATGATTTTTCATGTTAAGCCAATAAAAATGTTTTTTAGCCCACGTACAGGTGGTCCTGGTCCCTCCATTACTAAGTTATAAGATTTGCATAATAGTTGATTATGCAACACTTTTTTATTGCTTATCACGAAGTTTCCCTTGTACATGGTGATGCCTTGTTGCAGGCTGAAAGAGGGCATGTTGTTTGTGGAAACCATCAACTTTATGAGTAATTGTTGAGTGAAGGGATTCACTAGTGTAGCTGTTGAGTACTTCTATCATTTAAGCAGTGGTAGAGATAGATACAATGTATAATATTTCGACCATGGGATCTTCTAGTTCTCTTCTTGAAATTATATCTACAACGGTATTCGACAATCGCTGTAGGTATTGTATACTATACTTTAATCCCAATAATTCATGACTCTTTTTTAGTAGACACTCTTTGATACAAGAGATACTTAAAGTTTTATTGGCCAGTTTCAATAATAAAAAAAAATCTTTCTAGGTAGTGCCACCATTAACCTATTCTATACAAAACTACCATGATTTTTTTTTTTCATATATTGACTTTCATTGATTCATGGGACTTAGAGCCTTGCTTAAGAATGATATAGGTTGTTTGTCTAGTCTAGTTATTGCACTATTTCTTTGTTGTTGGCCTCGGTCTCTATAGTGAATGAGTCTTAGAATTTTGGTAATATGCATTCCACTTAAAAGCACATTTTTCAACAAATTACTGAGTGGCTGACTTATGACTCCCTAATTATGTATGAATTTACAGTAGCACCCTTTTAGGCATATGAATCTTTTGAGAGCCTTTAATCTTTATAGAGTCAGCATGACCATGATTTCTATTTTTTTTTGGATTTGTTTTTATTCTTTTTCGAAAAATGGTATGTCCTAAATATTATACCTCAGTTTAATAGAAACAACGTTCGGACTGCTTGACATATAATTTGTTAATTCTGAGAAGCTTTAAAACTTCTCCAAGCTGCTCAGGTGTTCTTATTTGGTGGTGATATAAATTAATATGGTATCAAGAATACAAGAACAAATTTTTAGATGAAGACTTTAAAGATGTAATTCATTAGGGTCTGAATGTGGTTGGAGCATTAATGGGATTAAAAGACATTACTATAAGTTCATAATGACCTTGGTATGTGTTGAAGGTTGTTTTGTTGATACCTTATTTCTTTATACGAATCTAATGATACACAACTCAAAAATTAATTTTAGAGAATATTGTTACTCCATGTAATTCATCAAGAAGGTAATCAATAATGAGTATTAAAAACTCATCTCTTATAGTTAAAGACTTGAGTTCCCTATAATCAACACAGAACCTCCAGGTGTCGTCTCTCTTTTTGACTAATAATGCTGGTGATGAGAAATGCTTGAAATTGGATTGGATGAGTGAGTTTTCGAGCATTTTCTATTCTTGTTTTTTCATTTCGTTCTTTTAATGGAATGAATATATATAAGGATGTATATTCATTGTAGCATTATTAATGACTTTTTTGATGCATTACATGGAGCAATTGTATTATCTAAAATTGATCTTTGAGGAACTGATAAAGTCTCAAAACCCTCGCTCATGATTTCGAGTTAACCGAGTAAGTAAAGAAATTTGGGTTGTGAGAGAGATAAAGAAAGAGAGAAAGGGAAAGAGAAAAAGAAAGAGAGAGAGAAAGAAAGAGAGAGAGAGAGAGAAAGAGAGAGATAAATAAAGAGAGGGAGAGAGTAAGAGATTGACAGAGAAGATAAAAACTTGATTTGATTTTAATGCTTTGATGTTTTCTGATTTCAATTATAACCTATTTATAGTCACAGTCAGGGTTGGATGCACAAATTTATTATAAGCTTCGGCCATTACAAGTGATAGTTACATCAGTTGCAATCAATGCAACAATTTTTGATTACCCCGACTTGTGTCTATTGCAACAGTTTACAAATAGAAAACCCTATTTATGAATAAACACACTTGAGAATCTTTTGTCTAAGGGTGAAAAATATTTTTCATTCTTTTGTGTTTTTCTCAATTTGCCCCTATACATTTATTCCCCTTTATACCCTTCTGTTACAGTACACTTATAATGGTTTTATGATAAGACGCATGACTTTTTGAATTGTAAGCCATATTTTAACAAGATTTAGTGGTAAGTTTACTACCAATTAAAACTATTAATATCTAATCAAATTGTATCCAAAAGTTTCAAATACCTTAGGCAATAATGTTTAGGATGACTTACCATCAACACCATAGGTTTAGATCGATGAAGTGGTAACCAATCTTATGAAAAATCTAATTCTCAAGTCATTAAACAAAGCCATGCAGGGATGAAAAAAAAAATTGTGACCTAGTGGACTTATACTGACTCGCCACAGTCTGTCTTGATTTTCTTTAGAACAATTCATGGTCGGTTTAATTTTTACTTAAAAGTTGGTTGGATTTGATTTAAATTTAAAAGCAAAAAAATTTTCCAAATCTAATCCGGTTATACATAATGTATTTTTCAATTTTTAATAAAAAATATAACTAACATTTTATAATTTGCTATATCATATATATTTTTTTATTTTAGTTAACAATATATGTAATACATATCTCTTAATTTAGTTTATATATTTTCAATCTTAGTTAAGTTGAATTTTACAGGATATTCAATCAAACTAAAAACAAAATAAATTTGGTGAACTCAATCTAGATCCAGGGTGACTGGAAATTTTTATATTAAAATCAAATAAGATTTGGGGATTTTTAGAGCTCATTGAGAACTCGACCTATCGTCGTAACTAACTAGGCATGCTCACATCGAAAGTTGAGGTAAAAGAACAAACTACTTTTTAGCCAAATAATTGATATTTAGATTCGAGTTCTATGTTATGTGTTTTGTGTGTATTCATTAAGGGATTATATTATTATTGGTGTGTGTACTTCTTAATGAAATACTTCAATTTTTACAACAAAATTAAAGTAAAAATACTTGAAAAATTTACTGATAATACTATTTAACCTCCTCAAAAATAAAATATCATATAATATACTAATGTAATCCAAAATTTATACCCTTTTAGTTGTGTTGGGATTTTTTCTAGGATGAAAAAAACTTAAATTTCCATTGACTTCACTTACTCTCTACATTTAACAATTTAAAGTTTCTTTGGATATGCTTATATCGAATTCAAATTTCCTAAAAATAATTTATCATAATTTAAAAGATATATAAATCAAATCTCCTAAAAGATAAATTTCAAATAATAACATGATTTTTTTAAAATAAATATATTCTAAATCTAACTAAAAATAAATCATATTTGAATTCAAACTAATAAATAAAATAAATTATAATTTCTACATTTATCTTCAACAATCTCCCTTAATGTAGAAATTATAATCACTAAATTTATTTTGTTGGAACACTTCTCTCCAATATTTGTTTTTTGTTTGATCTTCATATTTTGAAGTACTTTTCTTCAATTGTTTATGCATTTCTCACCAACCTCCAGTTATTGATGCATTTCTCATTAATTTTCAATTATTTAATGTACTTCTCATTAAAACCCTTGGAACACTTCTGTCCATATTTTAAGAATAGTTTCTTCTTCTTCAATAATATTTGTTCGCTCATTTTTCAACCTGCAATTTTTTTTGTATATGTCGAAATCTTTTACAATAAAAATATTGTGATTTACCTTTATACCAACAATCTTTTTCATCATAATTATTTTTCTTTCATACTCCGCATGGTAAAAATTTTCTTCTCTTTGATGTTAATGAAGACTTATTTAACATCGTGGCGATGAAAACTTCCTCCATAGTTTTTTTTTCTTCTTTTCTTAATTGCTCTTCTAACTATAATTTTTTTCCTCACATATTCCTAACCAAGAAAGCTCTGATACCACTTGTTGAGATTTTTCTCAGGGAAAAAAATCTAAATTTTCATTGACTTCACTCCTCTCTCTCTATTTAATAACTTAAAGTGTCTTTAAATAAGTTTATATCGAATTCAAAATTTTAAAGATAATCTATCATAATCTAAAAGACAAATATAAATCAAATCTCCTAAAACATAGACTTCAACTAATAACATAATTTTTTTAAAAAAAATAAATATATTTTAAATCTAACTAAAGATAACTCCTATTTGAATTCAAACTAATAAATAAAATAAATTATAATTTCTACATTTATCTTCAACAATCTCCCTTAATGTGGAAATTATAATCACTAAATTTATTTTGTTGGAACACTTCTCTCCAATATTTGTTTTTTGTTTGATCTTCATATTTTGAAGTACTTTTCTTCAATTGTTTATGCATTTCTCACCAACCTCCAGTTATTGATGCATTTCTCATTAATTTTCAATTATTTAATGTACTTCTCATTAAAACCCTTGGAACACTTTTGTCCATATTTTAAGAATAGTTTCTTCTTCTTCAATAATATTTGTTCGCTCATTTTTCAACCTGCAATTTTTTTTGTATATGTCGAAATCTTTTACAATAAAAATATTGTGATTTACCTTTATACCAACAATCTTTTTCATCATAATTATTTTTCTTGCATACTCCGCATGGTAAAAATTTTCTTCTCTTTGATGTTAATGAAGACTTATTTAACATCGTGGCGATGAAAACTTCCTCCATAGTTTTTTTTTCTTCTTTTCTTAATTGCTCTTCTAACTATAATTTTTTTCCTCACATATTCCTAACCAAGAAAGCTCTGATACCACTTGTTAAGATTTTTCTCAGGGAAAAAAATCTAAATTTTCATTGACTTCACTCCTCTCTCTCTATTTAATAACTTAAAGTGTCTTTAAATAAGTTTATATCGAATTCAAAATTTTAAAGATAATCTATCATAATCTAAAAGACAAATATAAATCAAATCTCCTAAAACATAGACTTCAACTAATAACATGATTTTTAAAAAAAAATAAATATATTTTAAATCTAACTAAAGATAACTCCTATTTGAATTTAAACTAATAAATAAAATAAATTATAATTTCTGCATTTATCTTCAACAATCTCCTTTAATGTAAAAATTATAATCACTAAATTTATTTTATTGGAGCACTTCTCTCCAATATGTTTTTGTTCGATCTTCATAATTTAAAATACTTCTCTTCAATGTTGATTCACTTCTCACCAACCTCCAGTTATTGATGCATTTCTCATCAATTTTCAAATAATGCATTTTTCATCAAAATTTCTTGGAGTACTCTTCAATTTTCAAAAAAGATTCTTCTTTCCTTATCAAAATTTGTTTGTGCATTATTCAACCGGCAATTTCTGTTTCATATATATCCAAATCTTTTATAATAAAAATATTATGATTTACCTTTGTGCCAACAATTTTTTTCATCATGATTATTTTTCTTACATACTCTACATGGTAGAAATTTTTCTTTCTTGATGTTGATGAAGGTTTGACATCTTTGCAATGAAAACCCTTTCCACGATTTTTTTTTTCTTACTTTCCTCATTGTTCTTCTCTCTAATTATTTTTTATATCTTATAACTAATAAAGGCTCTGATATCACTTGTTGAGATTTTTTCTAAAATGAAAAAAATCTAAATTTTCATTGACTTCACTTTTTCTCTATATTTAACAATTTAAAGTATCTTTAAATAGGTTTACATCGAATTTAAATTTCTCAAAAATAATCTATTATAATCTAAAAGATAAATATAAAATAAATTTTTTAAAAGATAAACTTCAACAAATAATATATTTTTTCAAAAATAAATATATTCTAAATCTAATTAGAGATAAATTATATTTGAATTCAAACTAATAAATAAAATAAATTATAATTTCTATATTTATTTTCAACAAGTTGTATTGTAAATTAATGAAGAGCTACTAAAATTAACAAGAATCAATCCCATATTCCCGTGTGTTTCGCCAATCCCTATAAACACATATGATTAATACTAGTTGAGATATTGTTATGTTATTCTTTTTCTTTTTACATCATCCCCAATCCCTCAACCCTTAAGGATTTGCATTGTATATACTTATATCAGCATGTTGATCCCAAATTTGTTTTGCAAGTTAATGAACCAAGAATTTCCATGTCATGACAGAATACGTATACTACTTATGGTTACATATTTATGAATATGTATAAAATTAGTGAAATAAAATAGTTTCTTTTTCTTTATGGCCCAATGATACAACTAGAAGATCAGCAAGGATCCCAGTCAAAAATCCCAAATATCTCTGATTCTGGTATCATTGAAGCAAACAGAACTTCCTCAAGACCCGCTCAACTATTCAGCATCAACTTATTTTCTGTTTTTAATTTATTTTCAGCATTATCTTATCTTTTGATTTATTGAGATTATTTGGTTGCTACTAGCCGTTGTACTCCCTGGATAGCAGGGAGAAGTTGTTGTTTCCCTTCCTATTTAAAGCCCCATCAAATTATGGATGAGGCAAGTATTAATTAACAAGAAAATTGTGGTTTCTCTATCCCAAAAATAGAAGCTTTCGTTTGCAATCCTTATTGTGTTTTCTGGTCATCTATCATTTTGGTATCAGAGCCATGTCTCAAAAGGAAAGGATTGAGAATTTGGAAGAAAGTGTTGGAGGACTGCAGGATAGCTTCAGCCGGATGGAGCTTGGAGTTGCCGATAAACTTCACCAAATAGAGGATACCCTTAAACGATTAATAGAGACTCTGTTAATCAACCGTGAAGGCTTCAGCTGCAATACCCCAGATCGAAATGGAGGAACGCGACCAAACCACGAAGAAGGAGTTGAGTGAAATGACGGTGGCCAATAGCCATTCTTCTCCAAACTCGCCAAGCTGGAATTTTTTATTTTTTTCGAAGATGATCCAATTGAATGGCTCAACCGCGTCGCACAATTCTTTGAGTATTAAGGAATTTCTGAAAAGTAGAAAATCCAACTAACTTCTTTCCACCTGGAGGCCGAAGTAAACTAGTGGTGGCAGTGGCTTCGTCGGACTTATCAAGAAGAAGAAAAAATGGTGACATGGATAGGATTTGAAGAAGAGGTCTGAGCTCGCTTTGGGCCACTCGAATGTGAAGACTTTGATGAAGCCCTATCCAGAGTGAGGCAGATCGGGCCCTTATGAGATTATTAAAAAGAATTTGAGAGGTTAGGCAATAAAGTGAGAGGCTGGACTCAAAAGGCCCTGGTGGGTACATTTATTGGCGAACTGAAGCCTGAAATTGTTAAAGGTATTCAGATGTTCAGGCCTAAATCTTTGAAAGAGGCCATCAGCTTGGCCCGTATGAATGAGGAGCAAATGGGTCGACAGAGAAGGTTCAATTGAGTCGGACTTAACCCGATCAACCCATCCCCAACCCTGGCTACAGATTCTGCCCCGAAGCGCCTATCGTGGGAAGAGATGCAGCACCATCGAATGCAGGGCCTCTGCTTCAACTGCGACAAGAAATTTACCGCTGTCACCGAGCTCAAGTCTTGCTCTTAGAAGGGACCGAAGAAGAAGAAGAAGAATCGAAAGAAGATGAGCCCAAAATTTCCCTTCATACTTTCATTGGTTGGTCCACCACAAAAATGATGCGTGTTAATGCAACCATCCATAGTCAACGCATCGTCATCCTCATCGACAGCGGCTCGACTCATAACTTCGTCAGTGAGCGAGTCGTAAGCTTGTTGAAATTATCAGTACTCCCTACTCAAGCCTTCTCGGTCAAAGTTGTGAATGGTAGTTTGATGAGATGTCACAGACGATTTGAAAATGTGTCAGTTAACATCCAAGGTATCCTCTTTCATTTGACTCTTTTTGCTTTACCATTAACTGGTCTTGATCTTGTTCTTGAAGTTCAATGGCTGGAAACATTAAGGGTTGTTATGTGTGATTGGGGTCAGATGACCATGGAATTTTAATGGGATGGTCGACTGCGATAGTTACGGTGCTTTGACGCTCTATTTCTCTATATTGCTTTAGCTGAAGAAATCGCCAAAAGCACGCTTTGACACCCCTCTCTATTTGCGATGTATCTGCAGACAGAAAACAACACCTCTCTGATCCACCTCTATCCAGATATGCAAGTTCTCTTGGATCAGTACCAGGATCTTTTCAAAGATCCACAGTTAATTCCTTCATGCCGAGATGTTAATCACTGCATCAGTTTAAAGGGAGGGGTTGAACCTGTCAATTTCAAAAACAAGTGAATACAATGCTTCATTCAGGGCTGATTCGGCCAAACACTAGTCCGTTCTCCTCACTGGTGCTATTAGTGCGCAAAAAAGATGGAACTTGGAGGTTTTGTACAAATTACCGGGTCCTCAATTCAGTCACCATCAAAGACCGGTTTTCCATCCCTACAGTTGATGACATGCTGGATGAACTCCGTGGAGCTGCTTTCTTTACTAAATTCGATCTCACTGCAGGTTACCACCAAGTAAGAGTACATCCATCAGATATTAACAAGCCGGCCTTTCGCACTCATAACGGTCATTATGAATATCTTGTCATGCCATTTGGGCTTTGTAATGCTCCTTCCACCTTTCAAGCAATCATGAACAACATCTTTCGCCAGTATCTTCACTATTACCGAAAGTTTGTTCAGCAGTACAGAATTCTTGCTCGGCCCTTGACTAATTTTCTAAAAAAGGGACAATTTGGGTGGTCCGAGGAAGTAGAATCAGCTTTTCAAAACCTCAAGGTTACTATGACCACAAATCCTACCTTGGCACTCCCAAATTTTGAAGAGCCATTTATCATAGAAACTGATGCTTCGGGCTGCAGCATTGGGGTCGTCCTCACTCAGCATGGGCAACTTATAACTTACACGAGTCAAGCATTAGGCATTGTCAAGTAGTCATGACAGGTGGCCACTCAGGTTTCCAATGAACTTACAAAAGATTGACCCAATAATTTTATTAGCCAGCCATGTACCGAGATATTAAAGATTATGTAGCAGCATGTGACACCTGCCAACGAGTCAAAGCCGAGACACTCTCACCAGCCGACCTTCTTCAACTGTTTCCAATCCCTTGCCAAATATGGGATGATATTTCTATGAATTTTATTGAAGGACTGCCTATCTCAAACGGAAAGTATACTATCTTGGTTGTGGTTGATCGTCTTAGCAAGAGTGCGCACTTTATCGCTTTGGTTCACCCTTACACCGCTAAGATCATGGCAGAAAAATTTGTGGACAATGTGGTAAAATTACATAGTATGCCTCATTCCATAATTAGTGACAGGGATCCGATCTTTACTAACTGCTTCTGGCAAGAGTTTTTTAAGTTGTCTGGCACCCAACTCCGAATGAGCTCCTCCTACCATCCACAAATAGATAGACAGTCAGAAGTTGTGAACCGCAGTGTGAAATAATATCTACAGTGCTTAAGCCACCAACAACCACACAAATGGAGTTATCTCCTTCCTTGGGCTGAATTTTGGTACAACACAACCTACCACTCCTCTATATAGATGATGCCTTTTCAGGCCTTATATGAGAGACTGCTGCCACCCATTCCCCGTTACCAAGACGGCTTAACCCTTGTCAATGAAGTTGACCAATAGCTTTGTAATCGAGATGCCCTCCTCAAACAACTTCGAAGTAATTTACAAGTAGCCAACAATTGCATGCAAGCCATTGTCAATGCCCATCGATGTGAAGTCGAATTTCAGGAGGGTGATTGGGTCTTTCTCAGGCTCCAACCATATCGGTAGCAAACGATTTTCAAGAGAGCCTTCCAGAAGCTCGCATGTCGATACTATGGGCGTTATCAGATCCTCTGTCGTATTGGCCCCATTGCTTACAAGCTTCTACTTCCACAAAGGTCGTGTATCCATCCCGTTTTCCACGTCTCCATGTTAAAAAAACATATTGGTGAAGCAATTTCCTCTACTGAAAATCTGCCTAAAATATCTGAAGATGGGGACCTACTACTGCAACCCCAAACCATTTTGGAAACCCGATGGATCAAAAAGGGAGCAAAATTTGTTGAAGAAAGTCTTGTCCAATGGAAGAATTTGCCCCAGAAAAAGTTACCAAGGAAAATAGCAGCAAACTAACATATAAATTTGGCCACTTGAACCTGAAGGACAAGGCTTCTGCAAAAGATGGAGGCAATGATACAACCAGAAGATCAGCAAGGATCCCAATCAAGAATCCTAAGTATCTTTGATTCTGGTATCGTCGAAGCAAGCATAACTTCTTCAAGACCCTGTCAACTATTCAACATCAACTTATCCTCTGTTTTTTAATTTATTTCCAACATTATCTTATCTTTTAATTTTTTGAGATTATTTAGTTGCTACTTGCCATTGTGCTCCCTGGATA
Source organism: Carica papaya (assembly GCF_054855325.1). Taxonomy (NCBI): domain Eukaryota; kingdom Viridiplantae; phylum Streptophyta; class Magnoliopsida; order Brassicales; family Caricaceae; genus Carica; species Carica papaya. Next base: position 11,157,861 of record NC_142317.1, read on the forward strand.
ATAGGAAGAAGTTATTGTTTATCTTCCTATTTAAAGTCCCATCAGATTATGGATGAGACAAGTATTAATTAACAAGAAAATTATAATTTTTCTATTCCAAAAATAGAAACTTTCGTTTGCAATTTTTCTTGTGTTTTCTTCGTGTGTTTTCTAGGCATCTATCACCCGAAGAGATGGTTAATAAAATAAGTACCTTTATATGGATATATTTGAACACGTTTATACATATAAAGGTAATATGTATATGTGGGTTGTTGGGTGGATGCCCGTATACTCCAACTCATATAGGAATTCATATGCCGATGCATATGAATTGAAGATGGAGTGGGATGTTGAGAAGAATGAGCTGTGCTAGTAGGTGTAATTATACGACTTTTATACCCGTGAACCCCATGTAAGTTTATTATTGTTATTATTTTTAACTACTAAAATGTGAAGGAGACTTTAATTATCGAGACAAATATATATATATATATATATGTATATGGAAAAAAAGTCGCTGTGGATAATAAATATGTAAATATATTTTTGTTCTTTTTTTTTTTCCAATCTTAAAATTCAAATTATGCTGTCGGTGGCATGGGAAAAAATTTAATACCTAAAAACTAGACTAGGCTAGTGTTTAAGAGTGTAGTGTACATATATATACATATATATATGAGAATAATGAATAATATGAAAAAAAAAAAAAAAAAAAAGGATATTAAACGCATTAATTAAGCAGGTAATTATGAGGATTTATTTACAAATTGATGTGAAATGACAGAGATGAGTGCATGTGCAGATGAGCAAAAGTATTGGCTGAGAATAGATTGCCACGTGGCAGGACCACTCGGGTACCACGTAGCAAGTGGAGGAGAGACGTTGCCACGTACTTATCAGTTTTTTATAAAAATAAATTAAAAATTAAAATAAAATAAAACAGGAAACCAACTATCATGCCTCTGCTTTTTTATTTGATTTGCAACCTTAACTGCTTAACAAAGACCTGCACGTTGCCTTTGTCTCTCTTTTCCTTTTTAATTTAATAACAATCCATGTGGATTGTCCACGTCATCAAATTATCAGGATTCTACACTCAGGATTTTGCCATGTCAGCATGGTGAAAATTTTTTGTTATAATTTACGCCGAGTTTTACGGATTTGATTCTGTTATTTCACTATAATAAACAAAAAATTAAATTAAATTAAATAATGTGGGCCCACATGCGCAGTGCAGTTTGATTTCTTTGCCAAAAGCACGTGCTGGTGTCACCACAAATTCTCATTATATTATTTTATTATATTTTATTTTATTTATGAAAAATTAAAAATTAAAAAAAAATTAATATTCGTATGAACTAAAATTGAAGGGCCTTGTTGTCCTCCAAGCTAGTGGAGCATAACAAATGTGACATGCTTTTGCTGCCTTATCCAAATCTGAATTTTAATTTAAAGGATCCCAATGATTTATAACAACCATACAATATATTGTTTATATATAAAATTTCTCATCAAATAATTTTTGGGTAATTTTATTAATAATTATTTTTAAAATATTATTAAAAAATAATAAAATATCACGATATTGACCTCATGTTCATGCTCACTAAGTTATCATATCAATAAGCACAGATAAAGCATGAATTAAATAATCCCAACTTATTTCAAACTCACACAAATAAAGGGTATTTAGTAATGTTTTGGATTGGTCAATGTAATTTCAAATTAAAATTTCAAGGGGAGATTGTAGAATCTAATTGAAAAAAAAAAAAAAAGTTTACGAATTAGGAGCACAAAAAGTCCAATGAAAAACAACAAATTTTACGTATTTTTCACTCTATTTTCTATTATATAATATAATAGGTGTCATTGTCCTCGAAATTTTTGGTTTTAAAGAGGCAAAGTAAACCTCTATATGGATCTACCTTGACCAATTAATCCTCTCATGAAATCTACCCAAAGAAAAAATGACAAAGGTTGATTAAAATTGTAGCATGGGAGAAATAATGATACAAAAGACATGCTTAATTGAGAAAAATATGAGATTTGTCAATGTCGGTACTTTATATTGTTCCTTCCTTCCTTTTTCCTGATTTCACGTTATACACACATATATTTATATTATAATAAGTGCATGGACCATATGAAATGTAATTAGTTTAACTAAAGAATCCAAAATCTTGGTAAAATAACGAGAAAACTAACAATTTTATAATTTATTAATATTTAAAAGTCATTTTCGAACATATTTATTTTTATGGTTTTCATCTAAATAGACGCAGGCAGGCAAGGTGTGTTCATCATCACCACCTCCATGAGGATCATAATGTTATGAATTTTTTATTCTTTTGATGATAAAAAAATATTTTTATATGTTGGTTCCTTTTTGACCGTTTGGATAAGTTGATAACTTTATTCCGATGCGAGCCATGGTTAACGGCCAAAACTACCCAATGGTAATCACGATTCCCGTGACATCAGAAATTACCAGGCATTTGGGACCCACCAGCTTCTTTTTTTTTTTTTTTTTTTTTAATATAACATCATTGGAAAAATCTCAAATGAAATATTTTATTAATTTTTAAGATACGGGTTATTTTTCTATATATTTTTTTTTCATTATAATTCAAAATTAATATTAAAATATACAGAGAATGATAGGTGGAGGTGAGTGGGACCCACTTTCATAGTTTAATTAATCACGCCAGTTACCCCGGCTTTAATTCCTTTATATACCTTTCTCTTCCCTCCATTTTCTCCCGTACTAAAACTAAACCCCACACAGAGAGAAGAAAATGGCAATCTCTTCACTTTCCCTCTTCTTCTTCCTCACCTGTCTCCTAATCCCAACCCTAATTTCCTGCAACTCCCCTGTTCAGGACCCAGAACTCGTAGTACAACAAGTACACAGGTAAATTCAAGTTTGCCTTCCCCGCCCGGCTCCACTCCAATTAATAATGGCTAGTAGCTTCTTTATATTATATAATGTAATGTGAAAAACGTGTCACGTTTTTATTGTATTCACCTGTGTCTACGTATCTACAGGAGCATCAACGAGTCGAGGAGGAACTTGGGTTACCTCTCTTGCGGGACCGGAAACCCAATCGACGATTGCTGGCGGTGCGACGCGAACTGGGAGAAGAACCGTCAGCGGCTAGCTGATTGCGCCATTGGGTTCGGGAAAAACGCCATTGGTGGACGAGATGGGAAGATCTACGTGGTGACAGATCCCGGTGATGATGACGTGGTGAACCCAAAACCAGGAACTCTTAGGTACGCTGTGATCCAAGACGAGCCTCTCTGGATCATTTTTCAAAGAGACATGACGATCAATCTTAAGGAAGAGTTGATCATGAACTCGTTTAAGACAATTGACGGTCGAGGTGTTAGTGTTCATATCGCCGGTGGTCCATGCATTACTATACAATATGTTACTAATATAATTATACATGGACTCAACATTCATGATTGTAAGCAAGGAGGGAATACTTACGTGAGGGACAGCCCACATCATTATGGGTGGAGAACGATATCGGACGGTGATGGTGTTTCCATCTTTGGTGGTAGTCACATCTGGGTTGACCATAACTCTTTGTCAAACTGCCATGATGGGCTGATAGATGCCATCCACGGCTCTAATTTCATCACCATATCCAACAACTATATGACCCACCATGACAAAGTGATGTTGCTAGGACACAGTGACTCTTACACGCAGGACAAGAACATGCAGGTCACTATAGCCTTCAATCACTTCGGAGAAGGTCTTGTCCAAAGAATGCCAAGGTAGTAGCTTAATAAAATTCTTATATGTATATATGGATATGACGTGGGGATCCTTTTCAAAATGTTGACTGAACTTTCTTCCATGTGGGTTTACAGGTGTAGACATGGGTATTTCCACGTGGTGAACAATGACTACACGCATTGGGAAATGTACGCCATTGGAGGCAGTGCGAACCCAACCATTAACAGTCAAGGCAACAGGTTTCTTGCACCAAATGACAGATTCAGCAAAGAGGTAAGCACTCAGCAAGGAAAATCCCTTTGAATCCTGGTTGTATAATGTTGTGAAGTGATTTTAATTAATGTATAAAATGAGGCAGGTGACGAAGCATGAAGATGCTCCAGAGAGCGAATGGAAGAACTGGAACTGGAGATCGGAGGGAGATTTGATGATGAACGGTGCGTTTTTCACTCCGTCAGGTGCAGGGGCTTCGTCGAGCTATGCCAAGGCATCGAGCCTGGGTGCGAGACCATCGTCTCTGGTTGGTGCGATAACCACGAGCGCAGGTGCACTCAGTTGCAAAAAGGGTTCGCGTTGCTGATTGTGACCCACTTGGAGAAAAATGCAGAAAAGAAAAGAGAGAAATTAATTTAATTTGTTGCAAGTGATTTGAACTGCAGTTAGTTAGAGAAAAAGAGGAGAGACAGTTTGGGGAAGATGAAAGAAAAAGACCAAGAAAAAGAAAAAGAGAAAGTCTTATCATATATGCTTTGGCTTTTTCTTCTTGGTAATTTCCCTCTTGTTTTCTCCTCTCGTAAACTTTCAACATTTACAACCTCGGCCTGTTACTCTCAGAACCATGTCGGAAATTCCTCTTCTTCATGGTCTTAGAGGAAGCAAGTGCAGATGTGTTGCTATATATATATATATACACTCTATTTATTATATGAAAATGAATGAAGTATCTTACTCTCTGTGTTAATTTATCTTGCCAAGAATCAATTACAAGTTATGAAGTGGTGTTTCTTGAACCAATTCAAATGATTATGAAATTTGAACAACCATCATAATGTATGTATATACAATATTATTATGTGGGTATGTGTGTGTATATACAGTTTACTCGTAAAACGGAAAGATTTATCTTTCACCAATGCAAAAACAGAGCATAGGAGGGAAAATAAAAGGGAAGTGAAGTAGGACCCAGAAGAGATTTTTGGCGAATTTCGAAGAGGATTAGACTTTAAAATTGAAAACAGAAAAAGCAGGGAAGCATATCACATGCTGCTTTTTGCTTTTGCTTTGAGAGACTGGTGACTGTCTCTAATGGTCATTGGTTACCACTGAGTACAACTACATTATATATCCTTTGACAAAAACGGTTTGGAAATAAATGTTTTTACATTGGTTCCGTTTGTAGCGTACTTAAATTGTTGCCATTTAAAAGAAAAACAATAATAAAATTTTTCTTCAATTGGTAGATTTCTAATAAAAATCAATATGTTTTTATATTAAATAAGTCGGTGCTTAAAATAAAATATTAGCAAATTTTCAATTTTTTCTGAGATCAAATGAAATTTGTCCTCATACTCGTAAAAAAATTATGACGTGTTTGAGATTAATCGATTTAATATATAAATCAATAATTTATTTAACGAGATCAAATCTAATTAATATTTTTCTAATAAGAATTAAATAAAAGATTAGAATTTGTACCAAATTTTTTATTATTATTTTTTCTATAAAAAGAAAACATAACAAAAAAAAAACAAATAAGGCTAAATAGTTAACCAACCTCAAGCAGTATCCCAACAATCTAAATAAAGATGGACACGTAGACTCTCATGGGAATGGTCCAATCCGGTATTGACTATAGCATGTCATGAGCTCAACAAGCCAAGTGGACAAGACAACTATTGGTTTATTGATGAATATGCAAAATATGAATCTCTTAATCATTATTCAATAGTAATCTCAGGTCGTGTTTAATTAAATCCATACAGATGGAGATGTTCCTTTCATGATGACAAATAATCTACTCGAGGTATAAAAGATCAACTACAATGACAAGCTTCTTCCATTCTCTAAAGCAAGCTTGAGTCCTTCGATAATCCTATGTAGCTCTATCTGAATTGTTATGTGGATGTCGATGTTGTACATAAAGCCTTCCATCCATTTATCATTTACCTCCCTAATCAAACCTCTTGCCATAACTTGCCTTAAGTCTTTCTTAGCATAGCCTTTCATGGTGATCTTATCCCACCCATAGGGTCGGCCTTCAAACCCATCTAGAGGAACAACTAGTAATGGCCTGATAGAGAATGGATAGGCAAAATTATAACTCGATTGATACGCCAATAGAATATAAATGGTATTTGCATTCTTGGGGAGGTAATGCTTTCAGTATCAACAAAGGTGATCATATTTCTTTTCTTTTAAAGGAGTTAAACCATAATTAAAAAGATTACAAAAATATTTTTAACTCATTTTGCCATGAATAATGATATTAGCTTTTAAATTCTCTTTGAACCATCAATCAATAGAAAAAAGTATCTTATATCAATCAAATCCCTCAAAAGTTATTTTACTGAAATGTAATTATGAAGAATTTGGAGAGTATCTTCTCTTATGGTCTAACATTTGGGACAATCCTCATATTTGGTTAACAAGAATGTTCCTTATAAAAGAAAAATGGTAATTAAAAAAAACAAATAAATAAACATTTTAGGACAACTTTCACCAGCATTTAAAGAGAGTTTGAGAGGTGAACTACTCATAACCCACTTGCTGACTGGGATCTGGATATTGGTCTTCTTGATCTGAAATGTTAATAAAAATGTGAACTACATTAGTTTAGTAAGAATATCATACTAATCGCAAATACGAAAAATCAAAAGTTGTTAAAAATCAGAAAATAACTAATGAGGTACTTATTTTAAGTAAATACATTTAAGTTTAAAACTTTTTATTCCATACTTACCGTTACGGTTTTTTCAAAATCGACCTATGAAGACAAATAACTAAATGACATTTTAATTTCATTCATAGGATCACAATTCTTCCTTTTTTTTTACTTATTTACTGGGATCCCTAGGGGTATATAAGGATATCCCTTCACTCGTGAAGCTAGTATCAAGAATTGACAATTAACCTAGCCGTTCCCGTACCCCGTCCGGTAATGGATGCCAAAAACACCATCGCTTCGATATCCCATCCAGTATGAGAATGAATCAAATTTCCCAAAACCTTTACGGTATTGACTTCTCAGCCCTGTCCGACTGAGGTAATATCCACGGTAGTGTTTCTTATGTACCGGGTCTATCTACCCTTTCCTAGGATGCCCAATAAGCTTTTTTTATTTAGATTCTCCACACAGCCACCAAAGCATACTAATGTTTAATGTCATATTTACTTTTCAATTTAAATGACATTTAAGCAAGTGATTTAATTTATCATAACTAATAACTAGATAATCAAATAACCAAATAAATCATGTAGGAAGGGACTAAATAACTCAGATAATCGAGAAGACTATAAAAACTATCAATGTAAACATGCACAGTATAATAGTAAACAATTTAGACAGTATAGAAAAACAAACAGAGAATTAAGATAAATGTGAACTAATCGGTTCCGACTCCACTAACTACCTGTAATATTTTTAAAGTTTTTCTAATTTTTTACAAAACAACAATTATCAATTATTAATCCTCAATTTATTGTAACTGAGAATATGATGAGGGATCATTACTAGGATTGATATTTTAAAATATCAAACTTTCTACTATGCCTCCTAACAAGTCTCGAATTTTCTGAATTTTTTTCTACAGGAACTAAAAATACTTGTCACGTATCTAAAAATACAAAAAAATCTAAAATCGGTGTTAAAACCCTTTTCGACCAATTTTAAGGTTTCGACATGGCAGTGCCATCGTGCTTAAGCGCCAGCTGCCACCCACAGCAGTGGTTCATCTCGAATTGGCCAATTTTGATTAGTTTTGACCGGTTTTTACACACATCCCTGTGAAAAAACACGTTATGAAGCTTTAGTTGGCCAGAAAAACCAAAAAAATGAACATACCGGCGGGAGGAATCTCTGGATGCGGCAACTCCGTTGGACTTTGCCTACGATTTTTTGGCGGTCGGTGGTGGCTCTAATGTAGCGGCGGTCGACCTTCTTCTCCGACGTCTTATTCTTCTTCTCTGGTGGGGGCTGGGGGTTAGGGTTTGGGTTTCTCTATGAAGAGGAGTCTAAATACTCTTCTCCTCTTTGATCCGTGCCGTTCGTTTATGTTGACACTGAGCGATGAGAATCGTTCGATTGTTTTTCATTTAGGCTGATGGCGTGGCCGAATCTCATCCGTTAATTGCATTTAATCTCAATTGTCCAATCAAGCCTAAAAGAATAATGCATCTGGGTCATCAGATCGCTGGGCAAGTGGATTGCCCGTTGGCCTACCATGTGGCACCGACGTCAGCATTTTTTTACCACACGACTCACCCTAGTTCGCCGTGGCTGCTGATTGGGCTGTTTCACGTGGCCAAATTTTTTCTATTTATATTTTAACCCCCTGTTTTTAATTTTTCTTTTAAAAACATCTTCCGAACTCAAAATTTCACCCATTTTTCCTAAAATTATTTTTAATTTCGTCCATAATTCATTTTTTCTGAAAACTTCAATAAAATTAAAATATAATAAATTAAATAATTATTTTATAAATAAATTAATAAAAAAATTATCCCAGGCTGATTTTTGAGCCCGGGTATTACAACTCTCCCACCTTAAGAAAATTTATTTCCTCAAATGGTCACTCTCTCACTCAGTCGAATAGCTGGGGGTACTGAGCTTTGAAGCTTGAGTCCAATTTCTAAGTGGTCTCTTTCTGTGTATCATTTTACCATAGGACCTTGACGAGGAGAATTTCTCAATTGTGAAGTACTCTATCCTTTCGGTCTATAATGCCTACCAGCACCTTCTCATAAGATAGATCATCCTAAAGTGAAAGGGGCTCGTGGAACAGGATATGTCAGGGGTTTGGTTTGTACTTGCGTAGCATGGACATGTGAAACACATTATGAACTCTGAACAGCTTTGGAGGTAGTGTCAGTCTGTAGGCGGTCGCACTAATCTTGTCTAAGATCTCGAATAGCCCAATGAACCAGGTATTTAAATTTTTTCTCTTACCAAACCTGCTGATTTCTTTGAAATGAGTGACCTTAAGAAATACTCGATCGCCTTTCTCAAATTTCAAATCCCTCATCCGAGTGTCCGCATAACTCTTCTGCTTGCTTTGAGCTGTTTGGAT